>NC_081275.1:607500-907500 GCF_030490865.1 Poecile atricapillus | reverse complement strand
GGATTTTTTAGTGTGACTCACCCAGGATTTTCATGGGAATGGGATTTTCAGTGGGATTCACTCAGGATTTTCATGGGAATGGGATTTTCAAAGGAATTAATTCGGGATTTTCATGGGAATGGGATTTTCAACAGGATTCATTCAGGATTTTCATGGGAATGGGATTTTCAAAGGAATTCACTCAGGATTTTCATGGGAATGGGATTTTCAGTGGGATTCACTCAGGATTTTCATGGCAATGGGATTTTCAGCGGGATTAATTTGGGATTTTCATGGGAATGGGATTTTCAGTGGGATTAATTCAGAATTTTCATGGGAATGGGATTTTTAGTGGGATTCACTCGGGATTTTCATGGGAATGGGATTTTCAGTGGGATTCACTCAGGATTTTCATGGGAATGGGATTTTCAGTGAGATTCACTTGGGATTTTCATGGGAATGGGATTTTCAAAGGAATTCATTCGGGATTTTCATGGGAATGGGATTTTCAAAGGAATTCATTCAGGATTTTCATGGGAATGGGATTTTCAGTGGGATTCACTCGGGATTTTCATGGCAATGGGATTTTCAGTGGGATTCACTCGGGATTTTCAATGGGAATGGGATTTTCAAAGGAATTCATTTGGGATTTTCATGGGAATGGGATTTTCAGCGGGATTCATTCAGGATTTTCATGGCAATGGGATTTTCAGTGGGATTCACTCGGGATTTTCAATGGGAATGGGATTTTCAAAGGAATTCATTTGGGATTTTCATGGGAATGGGATTTTCAGCGGGATTCATTCAGGATTTTTAGTGGGAATGGGACTTTTAGTGGGATTCACTCAGGATTTTCATGGCAATGGGATTTTCAGCGGGATTCCCGCAGGGTTCTGGCAGATCCAGGTGCTGCCGGAGCCTCCCCAGGCCCATCCCGGGGGGCCGGTGGGAAAAGGGGATGGATTTGGGCAGGAATGAGGAGTGGGAAGGTCCCGGACTCTTTTGGGGGTTCTCATCCTGGATTTTGGGGTTCTCATCCCAGATTTTGGAATTCTCATCCCAGATTTTGGGGTTCTCATCCCAAATTGGATGCCGCCAAAGCCCTTGGAGCCGCCGTTCCCAGTGGAGTGAGCTGGGAAAGAGGGAAAGGGATGAGGGAACGGGAGAGGGGATGGGAAGAGATTCCCGCTGCAACCGGGGGGAAATCCAGTGAAATTCCCATTGAAATGAGGGAAATTCAGTGAAATTCCCACTGAAATGGGGGAAATGAGTGAAATTCCCACTGAAATGGGGAAATCCAGTGAAATTCCCACAGAAATGAGGGAAATCCAGTGAAATTCCCACAGAAATGAGGGAAATCCATTGAAATTCCCACTGAAATGGGGGAAATTCAGTGAAATTCCCACTGAAATGGGGAAATGAGTGAAATTCCCACTGAAATGGGGAAATCCAGTGAAATTCCCACAGAAATGAGGGAAATTCAGTGAAATTCCCACTGAAATGGGGAAATGAGTGAAATTCCCACTGAAATGGGGAAATCCATTGAAATTCCTCCCAACATTTGGCCTTCGCTTCTTTGGACTTCCAAAAATTCCCCGGAAATCCAGCGGGGTTTGGGATCTCTGGCAGTGCCGGGCGCAGGGAGGAGGAATTCCCGGGATTTCTCCAGGTAGGATCCAGCTGATTTCCAGCTGCCACCACTGAACCCCAAATCCTGGGAATTCCAGAGCTCCCGGCCCTTTCCCACCCCACAAATCCCGGGATTTGCAGCCGGGCTGTGCCCGCAGCTGGGGCCGGATCCCGGGAATCCGGAGATTCCCTCTGGAATTCGGCTCAGATTCCCTCAGCTCCAGCCCGGGAGTGGGAAAAGGGAGGAAAAACTCCCCCAAATCCATGAAATCCGTGGGAGAGGATGGAAACCTCCGGAGAGCTCGGCCTGCCCCGTGTCCCACCCCGGGATTAACTGATTAATTCATTAATTGGATTAATTACCCAGGTTAATCACGGCTGGGACCGATCCCGTTTTTCCCCTGGAAAATCCATCCCGGCCTTTATCCCAGCACCGCTCGGGGGGGAGGAAAATTCCTTTTCCAGCCTGGAAAATTCCATATTTTTCCCAGGGAATTGGGGTTTTTCCCTGCCCTGCTGGGGGCTCCTGTCCCCTCCCAGAGGGTGCCGGGATTTGGATGTTTTTCCCCAAGAAAATTCCCAAGATTTTCCCTGAATTCCCAGCTCTGGGAGCCGCCAGGCCTCGGACAGATGTTTTCCATAAATAACCAACAAGGAGCGCACGGGAACAGGGAAAGCAAATCCAATTAGGCCGGAGGAATTCTCTGGAAAAGGGCTGTGCTTTCATTATCAAAATACCAGATTTTACCTCCGGATTCCGGGGTTTTTTTCCAAGGAAAAACCTGGCAGGGAGCGCGTCCCTCTGTCCCTAAATCCCGGCCCAATCTCCTCATCCCAAACCCTCAGAAAAGAGACCGGGAACAGCTGAGCCAAAAAAAATAAACAAAATAAAAACAGGGAGAAAAGGGTTCTGCCAAGGGGAGGGGAAAAAGCTCCGGAATTCGCTGGATTTGCTCAAAGAAAAATGGATTTTTCTGCCGCTGGGATTTTGGCTCGGGATCCCCTGGGATTGGGATTTGCAGGGAGGGAGGGAGGGTTCCTTCCTTCCTTCCTTCCTTCCTTCCTTCCTTCCTTCCTTCCTTCCTTCCTTCCTTCCTTCCTTCCTTCCTTCCTTCCTTCCTTCCTTCCTTCCTTCCTTCCTTCCTTCCTTCCTTCCTTCCTTCCTTCCTTCCTTCCTTCCTTCCTTCCTTCCTTCCTTCCTTCCTTCCTTCCTTCCTTCCTTCCTTCCTTCCTTCCTTCCTTCCTTCCTTCCTTCCTTCCTTCCTTCCTTCCTTCCTTCCTTCCTTCCTTCCTTCCTTCCTTCCTTCCTTCCTTCCTTCCTTCCTTCCTTCCCTCCCCGCTCCCTCCGGGCCTCGGGATGGGGTCAGAGGTCAGTCCCGGAATGCTCCGGAATTCCACAGGGTTGGAATCCAAGGATATTGCGGATTATTCCCAGAGAAGTCGGGAATTCCCGCACGGGAGCCCCCAGAGCGGGGGGATGTCCCCGGACCCCTCCTCCAAGGCAGGTCCTGCACATCCCCCAGCCCCAAACCCCCCCAAAATCCCCCCAAACCCCCCCCCAAATCCCCCCGCTCCCTCCGATCCCCCCCAGCAGCCCCGGCCCAGGTGGTTTTTTCCCGGGAATTCGATCCCTGGCTCGGAAGCGGCTCCGGGCCCGGCTGAGCTCGGCCAGCGCCGGCCGCCCCCGCCTTGGAGCATTCCCAGATTTCTGCTGGAAGCGGCAGCCGGGACCCCGAGGAATTCCTGCCCTCCGGCCCCTGATAAAATCCGGAATTTTGGGATTGCGGGGTCGCCGTGCCGGGGTTTGTCCATCCCCCATCCCGGATCCTTCTCCTCCCCACGGGCCGAGAATTCCCGAGGGTTTCCCGGATTCTTTGAATCCCCCGAGCTCCCAGGGCCAGGAGGGGTTGGGAACCCGGGATGAGACCGGGAAGAGTCCCCGGCCCTGAACCCTTTTTCATCCCGGGATTCCTCCCCTGATCCCGGCGGGAATGGGCCGGGATGGGCTCCGGATCGCCCGGGAACCGTCCCCTCCTCCAGGGGTCCCGGACAGGCAGGAAAATGGGAATTTCTCCCCCCGAGGGTTTTGGGTTGGAGGCTCCGGGCTTGGATCAGCCGCCGGCCCCGGCGCCAGGGGAGGAGTTCTGGGAAAATTCAAGATTTGTTTGGGAAAAAAACCAACATTTTCCGCTCCGAACTGAGAGAAGAGCTCAGGGTCCAAGGCTCATCCCTGCACAAACACTCCTGGCACGGCTCTGCCTTCCCTGGGGTTGCTCCTCGCCCCCCGAGCAGGCTCCGCGCGCCTCCCTGGCTGTTTTCAGGGAATTCTATTCCCTAAAACCGGGTGGGAAGGGAAAGCGGAGCCGCGGAGCTCCTCAGCCGCAGCATTCCCAGCCCGGATCCCGCTGGGATCTCCCCAAGCCGAGTCCTTCCCTCCCCCAGAAAACCAAAGGAGAGGAACCCGAAGGCTCCGGGGATGCTCCCGATCTTTCCCGGGATAAACAGGATTTCCCCGCAGGATGGGATTTATCCCGGGAAAGGCTGGGAGGGGGCTCGGATCCTCTCCCTCGCCAGGAAGGGCTCGCTGGGCTCCTCCTCCCCCTTTATTTGGGGATAATTCCCGCGGGAGCGGCGTTGTTGGATGTTTCGGGATCCAGGAAAGGAGCCCGGGCTGCTCCAGAGGCCAAACCGAAGCGGTTTTTGGAGGAATCTGCGTTATCCACACAAAAATCCGGGATCCGGCCCGGCTGGGAGCGCCCATGGCTCTTAATGAGCCCCAGGATTAATTAATGACCCCTCCCCTACATCTGGCAGGGATTGAGGGATGAGATTCCCATTCCTGCCGAGATTCCTTTAAATATTTGTGATTGAAATCCCGGCAGCTCCTCCAGGCCTGGGGGGATTTGGGGATTTGGGAGCTCTGGGGACATCGGGATGCGCCCCCTCCTCCTGCAGGGCACGAGCCATCCCAAAAATCCACCGGGATCCTCTGGAATGCGCCTGGGATGCGTCCCCCGCCAGGCTGGGCTGGCCCAGGGTCCGTTCCCAGAGGAAAATCACGGAATTCCAGAGTGGTTTGGGGTGGAAGGGCCTTAAATCCCATCCCGTTCCAGCCAGGAATTCCAGGGACACCTCCCGCTGCTCCCGGGCGCTTCCAGGGATGGGGGAGATTCACGGAGCGTCCTGCCAGGAATAACTGCGGCTTCCAAAGCTCTCCTGCCCGCAGGAATTCCCAAACCTCTCCTGTTCCCAGGAATTCCCAAACCTTTCCATCCCCCAGGAATTCCCAAACCTCTCCTGTTCCCAGGAATTCCCAAACCTTTCCATCCCCCAGGAATTCCCAAACCTCTCCTACAGGAATTCCCAAACCTCTCCCGCCCCCAGGAATTCCCAAAGTTCTCCTTCCCCCAGGAATTCCCGAACCTCTCCCGCCCCCAGGAATTCCCAAACCTCTCCCGCCCCCAGGAATTCCCAAACCTCTCCATCCCCCAGGAATTCCCCGTTCCGGCCGGTTCTGTCTCTCCCATCTCCTCCCATCCCCAATTCTGGAGCTCCTCGTGAGGAAAGCGCTCCCCAAAACCGGAGCCGGGAATGGGGAGCGGTTCTGGGGCTCTCCGGATCCTCTCCGGTTCCCTTTTTCCTCCTTTCCCGGTTCTCATCCCGGGTTTCCCGGCAGGGCTGAGCCCCCCCCGCTCCCGGCTCCTCTTCCCAGCGCCGGGTCCCGCTAGAGGGCAACAGAAAACCGGGAAAAAGCTCTGGGAAAGGGCCTGGCAGCAGAAAACCGGGAAAAAGCTCTGGGAAAGGGCCTGGCAGCAGAAAAATGGGAAAAATCTCTGGAAAAGGGCCTGGCAGCAGCGCCAGGGCTCCCCGCGCTTCGGCTTCCGCATCAACGGAGCCCAAAATCCCCGCAGGTGCTGCCCCGGAGCCCGGGACGCTTCCCGAGGGTGCGGGACCGGCCCCGGGGGGCTCCTGAGACCCCCAAAACCAACCTGGGAGAGCGGGAATTGTCCCTGGGAACGGGATCAGCTCTAAGGTGCCTTCTCTCCCAAAGAGCTCCGGGATTCCATGAAAAGCGGGCGGGATCGCCCCTCCCGGGGAGCCGAATCCCTGGATCTGGGGGAAGAGGTTTCCCAAAAATCCCAAAATCTGCGGCTGAGCGAAACCAGAGCCAAACCCTCGGCACCGACTGATCCCAACCCCGCATCCCGAGCCAGGAGGAAAAGAAGGAAAATTTCCTTTATCCATCCCACTGCCCGCTCCCAGCCGCTTCTCCAGCCCCGGGATCGCATTCCCGGCCGTTCCAAAGGGATCCCTGAGCTCCTGGATGGATCTCTGGCCGCTCCCGAGGCTCCAGCGCCGCACGGGAGGGGCGGGAAGGAGATCCCTGGATGTGCCCCAGGGATGGGAATGCGGGATCGTCCTGCCCGGGGCTGTTCCCAGAGCTCCAGAGGGAGCCGGAGCAGCTCCTGATCAATCCCGGATTATTCCACTCCGCTCCCCAGCTCCCGGGAAGCGGCATGGAAATGTTTTTATCCTCATTGTCCCTCGCCATCCCCAGCCGGCCTCAGGGCTCCCGGGGCTCCGGGCAGCGCCTCCTGCACCGCACCGGGATCTTCTCCCGGGAATTCGCTCCGGTTTTAGCTTCCCAAAGCAGCTCAGGGAGAGGGGGATGAGGGAAGGACGAGGAGAGGAACGCAAAGCGATGTAAAGGAGATTTTCTCCTCAGGGTGGGGAAATCCCGGGTTTGATCCCAGTTAATCCCTGCTATTCCAGCTTCTCCTGAAAGGTGGGAAAGGGAAAATGCTGCCCTCCATGGGATAAAAACCCTCGCAAATCCCAGAGCAGCGGCCTCCGGCTCCTTTCTAAGGGATCCCTGACATTCCTTTGTGGATAAACTGGAAACCGCGATGACCCAAAGGTTTTTGTCTTCTCCTGGAGGGAGGGGATGGGGCAGGGCCGATCCCGGGCAGGGCAGAGCCGATCCGGGCCAGGGGGCCATGCCGGTGACAAGGACAGAGCCGGGGATCCCCGCGGGTCCCCCACTGTCCCCCATCCCAGTTCTCCCCCAGCCTGAGCTGCTCCTCCCGAGGGAGCGATCGGGAGCGATCCAGAGCCCGCTGAGAGGGGATGGAGAGGGGATGGAGCGGGGAATGGAACTGGGAATGGAACTGGGAATGGAACTGGGAATGGAACTGGGAATGGAACTGGGAATGGAACGGGGATGGAGCGGGGATGGAGCCGGGGATGGAGCGGGGATGGAGCGGGGATGGAGCGGGGATGGAGAGGGGATGGAGCGGGGATGGAGAGGGGATGGAGCCGGGATGGAGCCGGGATGGAGCCGGGATGGAGCCGGGATGGAGCGAGCAGGGCTGGAGCGGAGTTTCCCCGAGACTCCGGCGAGCGGCGGGCGGGGGGAGCGGAGGGGCGGGCGGGGGGAGCGGCGGGGCGGGCAGGGGGGCAGGGGAGGGGACAGGGAAGGGGACACGGGGACAGCAGCGGCCGCAGGTGAAGGCGCCGCGCCTCGCCCGGAGCGGCCCCGCGGGGCGGGAGCTGCCGGGGCCACCATGGGCCGGGGGGGGCCGTAGGGAGCCGCTCGGCTGGGGGACCCCCCCTTCCCCTCGCTGACGCCGGAGGAGAAGGGAGGGAAAGACGGAAAAAGGAGGAAAATCCCAGCGAAACCCTCCCCAAACCGGAGCCACGGAGAAGGCGGCGGCGCCGGCTGGAAAATGCATCTTCCTCGGAGCTGCGTCCTCCTCCTCCTCCAGGGCAGCATCGCGCTGCTGGTGAGCGCCGGGAGGGCAGGGGGGGCTGCGGGGGTCGCGCAGCCGCGGGGATGGGGCGTGCGGGCAGCCGGCAGGGCTCCCCAAACCCACCCCGCATCCCAAACCCACCCCCGGGAAAAATCCGCCTCCCAAAACTTCTGTTATTTCGCCTCGGGGAGCGGGCAGGGCTGGCGAGGAGAAGGCTCCGGATCACCCCAAAAATCCGCCCGCCCCCAGCCCCGCGGGCAGCCCGGGGAGGGCTGGGGAAGAGCCGGGGCCGGGCCGGCTCCGGGCTCCGCTTCCCGGTGCTTCCTCTGCCTCCCGCTGCTTCCTCGGCCGGGTCAGCTCTGGGCACCCCGGGGCTTTTCTGGGTGTCCCGGCTCCCTCTGGGTGCTCCCAGCCCCCCCAGCAGCCCTGGATGTGCCGATTTGGGGGTTCCGGGAGCGGAGTTGGCAGAGGAGCCCGGGCACGGCTCGGGGCAGCTCCCCGGGTGACAGCTCCGCTCTGCTGTCCCTTGTCCTGTCCCCGCCCCGGCTGTCCCCAGGCCCTGGCGGGGCCGTGCTGGGGACAGGGCTGGGGGCACAGCAGGGTGGGCACCGTCCCTCCCCCGGGCCCTGGGGCGGCCGGGAGCGAACTGGAGCCATCCCGGAGGAATCGCATCCCTCGTCCCATTCCCGGAGCGTCCCGGGGACAGGAGAGCCGGGAAAACCGGGGGGGAAACGCCGAGCAGAGAACGAGGGGGAAATGGGGGAGGCGAGGCTGGGGAAGGGGCCGGGCAGGGGTCGGGGACACCCCCAGCCCTCAGCTCCTCCGTGCCCGTGTCCAGGTGCTGTGCGCTCCAGAGGAATCCGGGACGGGCGCGGATCCAGGTGAGCCCCGGGGCCGCGGCGGAGCCCCGGGACCGGAGCTGCGGGAGCTGCTCCCCCCAAAGCCCCTCCCGAGCCCCGGCCCGGCCCCGCCGCGGAACCGGAGCCTCCCGGGGCTGGCCCGCGGCTCCCGGGGGCTCCGCGGGCTCCTGGAGAAGCGGCCGGGCCGGGAGCCGAGGAAGCTTTTCGGCTGGGGCGAGTTCTACTCCAACATCAAGACGGTGAAGCTGAACCTGCTGATCACGGGCAAGGTCGTGGATCACGGCAACGGCAGCGTCAACGTCTTCTTCCAGCACAACTCCACGGGCCACGGCAACATCTCGGTCAGCCTCGTGCCCCCCACCAAGGCCGTGCAGTTCGACCTGGAGCAGCAAATCTTCATCGAGGCCAAGGAGTCCAAGGTGTTCAATTGCCGCGTGGAGTCGGAGCGGGTGGCCCGGGCCAGGAAAACGTCGCTGTGCACCTTCGACCCGGCCAAGACGTGTTCGCAGGAGCACACGCAGAGCCGGGCGGCCTGGCTGTGCTCGCAGCCCTTCGGGGCCGTGTGTGTGTACATCACCTTCTACAGCAGCGATTACCGCCTGGTGCAGCGCGTCTGCCCCGACATCAACAGCCGAGCCCGCCCGGCCGCCTTCCCCTCGGGATGAGCCCCGCCACAGCTCCCCCGCAGCTCCCGGGGCCGCCACTCCCGGGACCGCCACTCCCGGGATCGCCGTTCCTGGGATCCCCCATTCCCGGGGCCGCCACTCCCGGGATCCCCCATTCCCGGGATCCCCCATTCCCGGGATCCCCCATTCCCGGGATCCCCCATTCCCGGGGCCTCCATTCCCGGGGCCTCCATTCCCGGGATCGCCATTCCCGGGATCCCCCATTCCCGGGATCCCCCATTCCCGGGATCCCCCATTCCCGGGATCGCCCATTCCCGGGGCCTCCATTCCCGGGATCGCCATTCCCGGGATCCCCCATTCCCGGGATCCCCTATTCCCGGGATCGCCATTCCCGGGATCCCCCATTCCCGGGATCCCCCATTCCCGGGATCTCCCATTCCCGGGTTCGCTATTCCCGGGATCCCCCATTCCCGGGATCTCCCACTCCCGGGATCTCCCATTCCCGGGATCTCCCACTCCCGGGATCTCCCATTCCCGGGATCCCCCATTCCCGGGATCGCCGTTCCCGGGATCTCCCATTCCCGGGATCCCCCATTCCCGGGATCGCCGTTCCCGGGATCTCCCATTCCCGGGATCGTCATTCCCGGGATCGCCGTTCCCGGGGTCCCCATTCCCGGGATCGCCGTTCCCGGGGTCCCGCGGGTGCCGGGGCGGGATGGGGGTGGCTTTGGAGCGGGGGATGCTCCCTGGAAAGCGCAGGCGTTTCCCGATTTCCCCGCTGGGAAGAGGGGCAGCGGCGGAGCATTCCAGGCTCCCTCCGGACTGGGATGTGGATTTGGGATGCGGGAATGGGACAGAAAGGCGCGGCCGGGACTCGAGTTCCTCAGTGCAATAATGGATTTGCCTGGATCGGGGTCGGTGATTCCAGGGAATGAGGGCTCCGGAGGGAGGGTCGGGACACCCGGAGACCGGGAAGAGCTCGGGAAAGGGGGGAAAAGTCCCGCTGGAGCCGCCGGTCCCCGGGCACCCCTCGGCTGCTTCTGCGGGAGCCGAGGATGAGTTTTCCCATCCCAAAGGCTCCCGGGATGGAGAGGAGCCGAGGATGAGTTTTCCCATCCCAAAGGCTCCCGGGATGGAGAGGAGCCGGTTCGGGCAGGGACCCTCCTGACTCCCGGGGACTCGGGGCTGCAGCAATCCCGGCGGGCACGGCCAGGGATCCACGCGGCTCCCCGGGCGGGGATTCACGGCCTGCTCCGATCCCTGTCCCGATCCCTGTCCTGATCCCTGTCCTGATCCCTGTCCTTATCCCTGTCCCGATCCCTGTCCCGATCCCTGTCCTTATCCCTGCCCGAATCCCTGTCCTTATCCCTGCCCGGATCCATCCCGATCCCTGCCTGGATCCATCCCTGGATCCTTGTCCGGATCCCCGATCCCTGCCCCGATCCCTGCCCCGATCCCTGCCCCGATCCCTGCCGGGATCCATCCCTGGATCCATCCCTGGATCCCTGTCTGGATCCCCGATCCCTGCCCTGATCCCTGCCGGGATCCACCCCTGGATCCATCCCTGGATCCCTGCCCTGATCCCTGCCCCGATCCATCCCTGGATCCATCCCTGGATCCATCCCTGGATCCCTGCCCCGATCCCTGCCCCGCTCCCGGCTCCCGGTGCCGCCGTTCCCGGGCTGAGGGCCGGGAACCGGAGCTCAGACCCGGGGGTTTCATTCCCAGGGAAGGAGCAGGGAGCGCCCTGGGGAGGGAATAAAACGTTCCCGGAGGCACCGAGTTTTTCCTGGAAGTGTCGCAGGGCCAGGAAAAACCAAGGTGAACTCCTGGGAATGGGGGATGGCCCCGAGCCAGGCCCGGATCCAGCTCCTTCCAGGGACCGGGAATGGGCTCCAGCTCCATTCCCAGCCTCCCTCCTCTCTGGGTATTCCCAACTCCCTCCCCTTCCCCAGGAATCCAAACCTCAGTTTCCCATTTTTGTGGTATTCCCAATTTCCTCGTCTTCCCCAGACATCCAAACTCCATCTCTCACCTATTTGGGCATTCCCGGCTGCCGAGTATTCCCAATCTCCTCCCCTTCCCGGATATCCAAATTTCAGGCTCCTATTTTTGGGGCATTCCCAACCTCCTCCCCTTCCCAGACACCCAAACTTCCGTCTCCCACTTCCCTTGGCACATTCCCTCCTCCAGAAAACACCAAAAAAAGCCGCTTCCCTTCCCTTTTCCCCCAAACTCCGCCAATCCAGAGCACCGGGCCAGCTCCAAAAATTCCTTCCCCCCTCCCGGGACAGGTCCTGCCCCCGGAGCAGGGATTGCGCTTCCCGAAATTTATTTATTCCCGGGATAAATCCTCTCTCCGGAGCTCTGCCGGCTGTTTCAGGATCAGCTCCCACACTCAGCCAGGAGCTGCTTCCCAAAATCCACGGAGCCTCCAAAATCCACCGGGAGACTTTTCCTCACCGAGCCCCGAAAGTTTGGAAAAGCTCTGGGAAATTTCGCTTTTCCAGGAAAAAACCGGAGCGACCGGGGAAGGGAGGGGAGGAGGGAGGGGAGGAATGTGGGGAACTAAAAATATTCCCGAAGGATTCAGGTTTGCCGGAGGATGGAGACACAAAAATCGTTAAAATCACATTGAGGGGACACAAAAAAATAATAAATCCAAGCACAAAAGTTGGAGAAATTTGGAGAAATTTGGAGAATTTCCAGGGAATCGGCGGCGGGAGAAGCCCCGGGAGCGGGAGGAGGCTCCGGAGGGATCGGAGCGGTTTCTAAGGAGACCAGGACGGGCCATTATTCCAGGCTGGAGAGGAGAATTCCAGCTCCAGGAGCCGCGGGACCAACAACGCTCCAGGAAAAATCCCTGGGAAAAATCAACGGGAAAAATCCCTGGGAAAAATCCCCGGGAAAAATCCCCCGGGAAAAATCCCCCGGGAAAAATCCCCCGGGAAAAATCCCCGGGAAAAATCCCCCGGGAAAAATCCCCGGGAAAAATCCCCCGGGAAAAATCCCCCGGGAAAAATCCCCGGGAAAAATCCCCGCATCCCAATCCCGGAGCCGCAGGAGCAGGAGCGATCGCTCCTGGAATTCCCAGTGCTGCGTTGGGATCCAGGAATTATCCCAAAGCCCCCCAAAAAAACCATTCCCGATTTTCCCACAGCTTCTGGGATCGATTTCCCGCCCATCCGGAATGGCCGGGAGGGGGAATGGATCCTGGGAATGGCCCGGGAGCGGATCCTGGGAATGCCCCGGGAGCGGGAGCGGATCCCGGGAATGCCCCGGGAGCGGATCCTGGGAATGCCCCGGGAGCGGGAACAGATCCTGGGAATGCCCCGGGAGCGGGAACAGATCCTGGGAATGCCCCGGGAGCGGGAGCGGATCCTGGGAATGGCCGGGAACAGATCCTGGGAATGGCCCGGGAGCGGGAGCAGATCCTGGGAATGCCCCGGGAGCAGATCCTGGGAATGCCCCGGGAGCGGGAACGGATCCTGGGAATGCCCCGGGAGCGGATCCTGGGAATGCCCCGGGAGCGGGAACGGATCCTAGGAATGCCCCGGGAGCGGGAACAGATCCCGGGAATGCTGGAAACCCGCAGGGATAACGGGAGAGGATCACAGGATATGTGTTTGTGGGATCTCCCCAGGATTTGTGGGATTTTCCCAATGTTTGTGGGATTTTCCCAATGTTTGTGGGATTTTCCCAGTATCTGTGGGATTTTCCCAATGTTTGTGGGATCTCCCCAATGTTTGTGGGATTTTCCCAGTGTTTGTGGGATTTTCCCAGTGTTTGTGGGATTTCTCCAGAGTTTGTGGGATTTTCCCAATGTTTGTGGGATTTTCCCAATATTTGTGGGATTTTCCCAATGTTTGTGGGATCTCCCCAATGTTTGTGGGATTTTCCCAATGTTTGTGGGATTTTCCCAATGTTTGTGGGATTTTCCCAGTGTTTGTGGGATTTTCCCAGGGTTTGTGGGATCTCCCCAATGTTTGTAGGATTTTCCCAGTGTTTGTGGGATTTTCCCAGGATTTGTGGGAAGCCAGGCCTGGCTTCCAGATGAATCCATTGGGAAACTGAATCCCAAAATCCCCCAGCAAGGGGGGGAGCTCAGGGAATGACGCCCAGGGTTGTTTTTTTCCCTTCAGAAATCAGAATTTTCCGATGAAGTGCAGGGGAAAATTCCAGAGGGAATTCCAGAGGGAGCTGGGGCTGTCCCAGTTTGCCCAGTCCCTGCTCCTCCTGCTGCTCCTGCGGGAATCAGGATCCTGGGGATAATAATAAATCAATCAGCAAAATTAATGAAAAGAACAAACCCAGAAACAGAATAAAAAAATGAGATGTAAACAGCAATAATAATGATATTATATCAATATTATAGCTATATGTTATTATTAATTGTATTAATTATAAATATAATTAAGCATTATATATAATTATTATTAATATTCTATATTAAATATAGAATATATATTATATAACATTAATATAATATATTATAATAGGGTTCATATTAATATTAATTATTAATAATATCAATAATATTAATATTATTAATATTATTAATATTATTAATATTAATATTACCAGACTTGTTCATATTATTAATAATAATGATTATACTAATGATGATCATGATAATAATGATAATAATAATGATCATAATAATGATAATAATAATGATGATAATGGGTTTTATTTATTATTTATTATTTATTTTTTAATTTTCATTTTTCATTTTTTATTTTTTATTTTATTTTGGGTTTTTTTTCCCCCAGTTTCTATTTCCTGTTGTTTTCCTGTCCCATCCAGGGAAGTCTCTCCCCCTCTTTCTGCACCCCCCCAGCTTGAAATGAAATGAAATTTAACAGGAATTTATATTTATATTTACATTTACATTTACATTTATATTTATATTTATATTTATATTTATATTTATATTTATATTTATATTTATATTTATATTTATATTTATATTTATATTTATATTTATATTTATATTTATATTTATGTTGAGCTGAAATCAAACACACCCAGGAATCTGGGATTGCCCAATTTCCCAGCCTGGAATTGCAGGAGAGGGTCAGGAGAGAACAAATAAACCAAACCCTGATTAAAAGTTCTTCACATTAAATTAATTCCCAAAAAAAGGCATTGGGAACAAGCTGGGGGAATTTGGGATGCCAGGATGGAAAAGAGAGGGAGAATTCCAGGGAATAAATCACAGAGAGTGGAGAAAGCTTCAGAAACGGAGCCCAAAAATTGAAATGAAATCCAAATTTGCTCCATTGCCTTTCCTGGGAGAGATCCCGGGAAAATCCCGCAGGAAACTCCAGGGACAGGCAGGGACAGGCAGGGACAGGCAGGGACAAATCCAGGGACAAATCCAGGGACAAATCCAGGGACAAATCCAGGACAAATCCAGGGACAGGCAGGGACAGGCAGGGACAAATCCAGGGACAAATCCAGGGACAAATCCAGGGACAAATCCAGGGACAAATCCAGGGACAAATCCAGGGACAGGCAGGGACAGGCAGGGACAAATCCAGGGACAAATCCAGGACAAATCCAGGGACAGATCCAGGGACAAATCCAGGGACAAATCCAGGGACAGATCCAGGGACAAATCCAGGGACAAATCCAGGGACAAATCCAGGGACAGGCAGGGACAGGCAGGGACAAATCCAGGGACAAATCCAGGACAAATCCAGGGACAGGCAGGGACAGGCAGGGACAAATCCAGGACAAATCCAGGGACAAACCCAGGGACAAATCCAGGACAAATCCAGGGACAAATCCAGGGACAAATCCAGGACAAATCCAGGGACAAATCCAGGGACAAATCCAGGGACAAATCCAGGGACAAATCCAGGGAAAGGCTCCGGGTTGGGATGAGCCAAGGGCTGGAGCTGGGAGCAGGGACAGGGCAGGGATCCAGGGATCCAGGGATCTGTTCCAGGGATCCAGGGAGCTGATCCAGGGATCCAGGGAGCTGATCCAGGGGGATTCAGGGGGATTCAGGAATCCAGGGATCAGTTCCTGGGATCCAGGGATCAGTTCCTGGGATCCAGGGAGCTGTTCCTGGGATCCAGGGAGCTGTTCCTGGGGGATTCAGGGATCCAGAGAGCCCATTCCTGGGATCCTGGGATCCAGAGATCCGTTCCTGGGATCCAGGGATCCGGGGATCTGTTCCAGGGGGATCCAGGAAGCCGTTTCGGGGATCCAGGGATCTGTTCCAGGGATCCAGGGATCCTTTCCTGGGGGATTCAGAGATCCAGGGAGCCATTCCTGGGATCCTGGGATCCAGGGAGCTGTTCCAGGGGGATTCAAGGATCAAGGGAGCTGTTCCTGGGATTCAGGGATCCATTCCTGGGATCCAGGGATCTGTTCCTGGGATCCAGGGAGCTGTTCCAGGGGGATTCAAGGATCCAGGGATCCATTCCTGGGATCCAGGAAGCCATTCCTGGGATCCAGGGAGCCAGAAAAAGAAGGGAGAGGAACTCTCCTTCCTCCAGGGCTGGAAAATCTGGGACAGGAGATCCCTGATCCATTCCCAGCCAAGCCTGAGGGATTCCCTGGGATCCATCCCCTGCCCAGCCCGGGCATTTCCAGCTCAGATCCCTCTGGAGCTGCTCCCGCTGATCCTGCTGTTCCTGGGATCCTGGATCCCAGCAGGATTGTCCTGCTCCCCTCCTCACCTCCAGCCGCAGGTGAAGGGAAGGAGCCAGGGCTGCAATCCCATTAAAAACTCGGGAATTTTGGTCTCACCTGCAAGGAGAAACAACAGATTTGCACTGAAATTTTCCCAAACATTCCCAAAAAAATCTCCCCTGGCTCCCAGGAACATCAGGCCAGGAAAACCTGGGAATGAACCACAACTTCAAAAAAAATAACAACAGAAAGAAAAAGGCCAGAGATACCACAGGGTACAAAATAGGAATTATTTATATTTTCCAAAAGAAAAAACAAAAAGAGTTCCCAACTATTGAAACATCTCTGCTGTAAGAAGTGACTAAATAGAAAGGGACAGGGCTGGCCCCGGACGGCCAGAGCAGGTACAAACAGTGTAAGAACCACGGAGCAACTCGGGGACGTCGCACGCAACCGTCAGCAACAGTGGAATTCATCCTGGGGGGCTCGGGGGGGCTTCTCTTCCGTAAAAAAACAGGGAGGAGAGGGGAAATAAAGGAGGGAAAAACGCCTGGAACATTTCCCACAAGGTTTAGAACAGAAACCGTCGGTGCTGCCGTGGGCTCCAGGGCTCGGCGGTGCTGCCCCAGCACGGCTTCCCCGCCCCGGCCGCTCCGAGCTGAGGTTTCGCAGGAAAAGGGCTTTTGGAACCGTTGGTTCTGTTTGTGGTGGACACACACAAGTGCTAAAAACAGCAAATTCATCTCCTGGCCGAGGGCACGGCGCGCCCGGCTCGGCCGTGCAGCGTTTGCCATAAATACTCCTGGAGCTCCCCTCGGGGATCTCCTCACCTCTGCCCGCGCTCCTCCCGCAGCGGCCGAGCTCTGCCCGGGCCGAGGGACGAGGGCTTGGGTTTAGGATTGCTTCAGCCGCTTGCGGGGCGGGCCCAGGAACGGGCACTGCGCTGAGGCCAGCGAGCGATAGGCCTCGGCCACCAGGTGAGGGTGAGACACCACCATGGACTTCCAGCCCGACGTCTCCATCACGTCCGAGGCGTGGCTGGAACACAGACACACACGGCTCAGGGAGCGGGAATAACGGGAATGGGAGAATGGGGAGCAGGATCACCGGGAAAAGGGAGCAGGATAACTGGGAAAAGGGAGCAGAATAACTGGGAATGGGGAGCAGGATAACTGGGAAAAGGGAGCAGGATAACTGGGAAAAGGGAGCAGGATAACTGGGAAAAGGGAGCAGGATAACTGGGAAAAGGGAGCAGGATCACCGGGGAAAGGGAGCAGGATAACTGGGAAAAGGGAGCAGGATAACTGGGAAAAGGGAGCAGGATAACCGGGAAAAGGGAGCAGGATAACTGGGAAAAGGGAGCAGGATAACTGGGAAAAGGGAGCAGGATAACTGGGAAAAGGGAGCAGGATAACTGGGAAAAGGAGCAGGATAACTGGGAATGGGACCAGGATAACTGGGAATGGGACCAGGATAACTGGGAAAAGGGAGCAGGATAACTGGGAAAAGGGAGCAGGATAACTGGGAAAAGGGAGCAGGATAACCAGGGAAAGGGAGCAGGATAACTGGGAAAAGGGAGCAGGATAACTGGGAAAAGGGAGCAGGATAACTGGGAAAAGGGAGCAGGATAACCAGGGAAAGGGAGCAGGATAACCGGGGAATGGGAGCAGGATAACTGGGAAAAGGGAGCAGGATAACTGGGGAAAGGGAGCAGGATAACTGGGAAAAGGGAGCAGGATAACTGGGAATGGGGACCAGGATAACTGGGAATGGGGAGCAGGATAACTGGGAAAAGGGACTGGCATGAGGGACCTGGAGCAGACCAGGATTAGGGATTGGGATGACAGGGAACAAATGGATCAGGGACCTGGATAATGGCAGCAGACCAGGATTAGGGATTGGGATGACAGGGAACAAATGGATCAGGGATCTGGATAACCCCACAGGTTCTTCCCAGGGCCCTGAGGAACTCCAGGTTCCCCTCCTGGGCTCTCCCAGGTGTCTGAGGGGTTTGGCCCCATTCCAGGCTGGGAGCTGAGGAGGAAAAGCTGCAGCAGATTCCAGGTGGGATGGCAGAACACGGAGCTCATCCCAGCCCCAGCTCTCGGCACAGGAATGGCTGAAATCGATATAAAAAGCACGGAAAGAACCGCGCCGGGTGACAGAAATGTTCCATTTATTAAAGCTTGGCGGGGATTTTCCATCTGCTGCTGGATTGAGGGCTGGAATCAATCCCTCGGCATCAAATCATGGAATGCTTTGGGGTGGAAGGAGCTCAGAGCTGGTCCAGCCCCAAGGGCAGGGACAGCTCCTGCCCATCCTGGGACACTTCCCGGGTGATTCCAGGATCAGAACTCCCTGCTCCTCCCCTGCCTGCAAGTTCTGGAGATGCCAGGAAGCTCCAGAGCAGCTCCCAGGCTGTTCCCAGTCTGGGGAATGCTGGACAAAGCAGGGATCACGGGGAGGGAACCCAAAAACAACAGAGGAGATCCTTCCCTGACGGGCCAGGAGCCTCCCACAAGGAACATCTGACAACAAACCCTGGAATGCTGGGGCTGGGAAGGAGCCCAGCCTTGGTTTGTTTGGAGTGAGCAGTGAGAGGGGAAAGGGAAAAGGGGAGGAAGAGGGGAGGGTTTGGATAGCTTGGAGCAATTACTCACTAATTAATGAAGTCCACGGCCTGGGTTTTGAGCTGGTCTGCGCTGTGCAGGTCAGCCAGGATCAGGATCTCAGCCGCGTTCTCCACGGACAGGTTACTGCAGAGAGCATCCTCACACATCACCTTCAGCCTCTCCAGGGCATACTGGGGATAAAAACATGGAATTACACCTGGAATTACACCTGGATACTGCCCCTGCATCCTCACACATCACCTTCAGCCTCTCCAGGGCATACTGGGGATAAAAACATGGAATTACACCTGGAATTACACCTGGAATTACACCTGGATACTGCCCCTGCATCCTCACACATCACCTTCAGCCTCTCCAGGGCATACTGGGGATAAAAACATGGAATTACACCTGGAATTACACCTGGAATTACACCTGGATCCTCACACATCACCTTCAGCCTCTCCAGGGCATACTGGGGACAAAAACATGGAATTACACCTGGATACTGCAGAGAGCATCCTCACACATCACCTTCAGCCTCTCCAGAGCATACTGGGGATAAAAACATGGAATTACCCCTGGAATTACACCTGGATACTGCCCCTGCATCCTCACACATCACCTTCAGCCTCTCCAGGGCATACTGGGGATAAAACCATGGAATTACACCTGGAATTACCCCTGGATCCTCACACATCACCTTCAGCCTCTCCAGGGCATACTGGGGACAAAAACATGGAATTACACCTGGAATTACACCTGGATTCTCACACATCACCTTCAGCCTCTCCAGGGCATACTGGGGATAAAAACATGGAATTACACCTGGAATTACACCTGGAATTACACCTGGATACTGCCCCTGCATCCTCACACATCACCTTCAGCCTCTCCAGGGCAGACTGGGGACAAAAACATGGAATTACACCTGGAATTACACCTGGATACTGCCCCTGCATCCTCACACATCACCTTCAGCCTCTCCAGGGCATACTGGGGACAAAAACATGGAATTACACCTGGAATTACCCCTGCATCCTCACACATCACCTTCAGCCTCTCCAGGGCAGACTGGGAGAAGCCCATGGAATTCCAGCAGGGAACACCTGCAGGGCTGCTCCTCCAGGAACACTTCAGGAATGTTCCGTGCCCTGAGCTGGGATCCATCTGTGGGATCTTGGCCACGGGATCGGCTCCATGGCTATAAATTGATTTCCTGATCTCCTGAGGTGAGGTTTTGATGGAGATTTCCCTGGCCAGGACTGGGTTTAACTGCAGTTTGTGAACCCCATTTTCCCTGGAGCCCGGCTGATCACAGCAGCAGAGCACTCCGAGTTTTCTCCGGCAAATTGAGAGGCAAATCAAATTTCTTTGCTAATCTGTCTCAATAAATAAATAAAGCAGTTTATGGGGCCAGCCATGGGTTTGGATAATCGCCTCCAAATGTAACAAACAGGGCTGGAGAGAGCTCTCTCCTCCCTGCAGCCACTTCTTAGTTCTGGTTTTGCTACAAATAACTCATTTTTAATTACATTGTTGGCCCAGAGTGGCCACTGCGGGCTCTGAGCAGCAACATTTCCCCTTCCTCCTCCTCCTCCTCTAATCCCACCTCAGCTCCCCCTGCCCCAGCAGCTCCTGGGGATGAATTTTGCTTGGTTTTGGGCTAATTCCAGCTTTTTCCTCAGGGACAGCAGAGCTCTGAGGGAGCTGCTTCAGTCCCCGGGGTAAATATTGGGTGCTTTGTGCATTGGAGAGGTTTTTATTCCTGCTTTTAAGGCAGGAATGAGCTGGAAAGGGAAAGCCAAGGAAGCAGGAATTAAAGCTCTGCCTGCCCTCGCTGCTGCTCCTCCTGGAGGAGCTGGGAGCCCCCAGGCAACACCTTGGGATATTGGATAAATGTGGAATATTGGATAAATGTGGAATATTGGATAAATGTGGAATATTGGATAAATGTGGAATATTGGATAAATGTGGAATATTGGATAAATGTGGAATATTGGATAAATGTGGAATATTGGATAAATGTGGGCACGGCTGTGACCCATCCTGGAACCTCCTGGCTCTGATTCCCACCTCAATCCCGGCTGGAATGGAGCTTCCCCCCACAAACCCAGCTCTGGATGAGCCCAGGGACACAAAGAGCACCCCCAGCCCTGGAGAATCCCGGGATTCCAGAAGGGAAAATCCCGGGATTCCAGAGAGAAGAATCCTGGGATTCCAGAGGGGAGAACCCCGGGATTCCAGAGGGGAGAACCCCGGGATTCCAGAAGGGAGAACCCCAGGATTCCAGAGGGGAGAACCCCAGGATTCCAGAGGGGAGAACCCCAGGATTCCAGAGGGGAGAACCCCAGGATTCCAGAGGGAAGAACCCCAGGATTCCAGAGGGAAGGACCCCGGGATTCCAGAGGGGAGAATCCTGGGATTCCAGAGGGGAGAACCCTGGGATTCCAGAGGGGAGAATCCTGGGATTCCAGGGACTGCACTGGGCTCTCACCCCCAGGGCAGGGGGAGAATCCTGCAATTCTGAGCCATTCCAGGGATAAATCCAGGATTCAGGCTCCAGATTGGATCTTTCCCCAGCACTGAGTCACTTTTCAGGGAAAAAAACAAGAAGAAAAAGGGAATAGTTTGGGTTGTAAATGATGGATTTTCAGGGGTTAACAGAACTGTCACTCCCATCCCTGGGGCTGCAGAGGGGAGGGGGGAAAGCCCCAGGGAATTCCAGCAGAGCCCCAGGGAATTCCAGCAGAGCCCCAGGGAATTCCAGCAGAGCCCCAGGGAATTCCAGCAGAGCCCCAGGGAACTCCAGCAGAGCCCCAGGGAATTCCAGCAGAGCCCCAGGGAATTCCAGCAGAGCCCCAGGGAATTCCAGCAGAGCCCCAGGGAATTCCAGCAGCTCCCAGGAAAAGCAGGGACTGGCACTGCAGCAGGAAAACCAAGAGCACTTTCCACTCCTGGATTTCCAGAGCCTCAGGGCTGACAGCAGGCAGGGCAGGAGGAGAACTGTTTGTCCAGACTCAGCACTGCTCCGGGGGTTTGGGAATAACCACATGGAAAAACATCCCTGGGTCTGCTCTGTAATTGTCTCCTCAGCCCAGCTCGGATCATGCTGAACAGGCTCTTCTGGGAGCTCCAAAAAATCCTTAAAAATGAGCAGTAGAGCAAAAATTCCTGATGGTTTAATGGGAAGATCTGCAGCAGAGTCCTCTGGAAGCTTCAAAAATGCTTCAAAAGAGCAGTGGAGACAGGAATTCCTGCTGCACCTCCAGCTGTGCAGCTCCAGCTGTGCTCTCTGCCATCCTGACGGCCCAGCTGCGCTTCCAGGATTCCTTGAAAGCCCCAATTCCAGGGAACCTGCCCATGGCAGGGCTCTGGGAGCACTGTGGAAAGGAAAGCCCACGGCATTCCCAGCTCCCCCAGCATCCATAAATCCCTGAGTTTACCTTGTCAGCAGCTGCCAGCAGATCATCAGCCATCTTGTCCAGGTTTGGGGCCTTCCCGGTGTAGATGAAGCACATCATCTCCTTAAAAACCTCGGGCTCCACGTCGTTGATCTCCACACGGTTCTGCAGGGGGAAACACAGCCTTGGGGGCTCTGCCAAGGGCTCCCCCTCACCCTGCAGGGCCACAGGGACACCCAGAGCAGGGCAGGAACTTGGGAAAAACAGCAGGGGAAGGAGGGGAAGGAAGGAGGAAAAGAGGGGAAAAGAGGGGGGAAAAGAGGGGGGAAAAGAGGGGAAAAAAGAGGGGGGAAAAGAGGGGGGGAAAGAGGGGGGAAAAGAGGGGGGAAAAGAGGGGGGAAAAGAGGGGAGGAAAAGATGGGAGGAAAAGATGGGAGGAAAAGATGGGAGGAAAAGATGGGAGGAAAAAGAGGAAAAGAGGGGGGAAAAAGAGGGGGGAAAAAGAGGGAGGAAAAGAAGGGGGAAAAGAGGGGGGGAAAAGAAGGGGGAAAAGAAGGGGGAAAAGAAGGGGGAAAAGGAAATATGTGGATGGAGTAAGAACAAGTCCAAGCTGTATCCCACAATCTCCACTTCTCCCTTCCCGAGGGAACAAAGGGACCCTGCTGCCCTCAGGAGCAGAGAGGTGTCCCCTCTGTGGCAGGGGATGGCCTGGCAGGACCGTTCCCAGCGGGAATTCCCGAGGAGCCCCGTCCCCTCTCACCTTTTTGCTCTCCTCCATCTCGTGCTCGAACATGGCGCTGAAGACGGGGGAGCGCGCTGTGGGGACACACACAGACACACAGACAGACAGACACACAGACAGACAGACACACAGACACACACGGATCCTTGGCAATGCTGATCCTCAGCAAGGGCTGCCTGCTGCTCCCAGCGCTTCCCACCACCACTGCCTGGGGAATGGAGCTCCCACAGAAACCCCGGCTGCCCCTGGCAGTGCCCCAGGCCGGGCTGGACAGGGCTGGGAGCAGCCTGGGACAGGGGGAGGTGGCCCTGGGTGGGATTCAATCCCTTCCTACCCAACCACTCCAGGATTCCATGAATGGGACAGATGAAAGGGCATTTTCTGGAACATTCTGGGTGGGTTGGTCCATAGGCAGGAGCTGCACTTGGTACTGGGGGCTCCAGGAGAGCTGGAGAGGGACTGGGGACATGGGATGGAGGGACAGGATGCAGGGAACAGCTCCCACTGCCAGAGGGCAGGGATGGACGGGATATTGGGAAGGAATTGTTCCCTGGGAGGGTGGAGAGGGCTGGGATGGGATTCCCAGAGAGGCTGTGCAAGTGAAAGTGAGCTGGCCAGGGCTTGGAGCAGCCTGGGACTGTGGAAGGTGTCCCTGCCATGGACGAGCTCTGAGCTCCCTTCATCCCAAACCATTCACCCCCATTCCCTCCATCCCAAACTATTTCCCACATCCCAAACCACTCCCTCCATCCCAAACTATCCCTTCTACCCCAAACCATTCCCTCCATCCCAAACCATCCCCTCCATCCCAAACCATTCCCCTCCATCCCAAACCATTCCCCCCCATTCCCTCCATCCCAAACCATTCCCCTCTATCCCAAACCATCCCCTCCACCCCAAACCATTCCCCTCCATCCCAAACCATTCCCCTCCACCCCAAACCATTCCCCTCCATCCCAAACCATTCCCCTCTATCCCAAACCATTCCCCTCTATCCCAAACTATCCCTTCTACCCCAAACCATCCCCTCCACCCCAAACAATTCCCCTCCACCCCAAACCATTCCCCTCCACCCCAAACCATTCCCCTCCATCCCAAACCATTTCCCACATCCCAAACCATTCCCCTCCATCCCAAACCATCCCCTCTACCCCAAACCATTCCCCTCCACCCCAAACCATCCCCTCCATCCCAAACCATTCCCCTCCACCCCAAACCACTCCCTCCATCCCAAACTATCCCTTCTACCCCAAACCATTCCCCCCCATGCCCTCCATCCCAAACCATTTCCCACATCCCAAACTATCCCTTCTACCCCAAACCATTCCCCTCCATCCCAAACCATTCCCCTCCACCCCAAACCATTCCCCTCCACCCCAAACCATTTCCCACATCCCAAACCATCCCCTCTACCCCAAACCATTCCCCTCCACCCCAAACCATTCCCCTCCACCCCACCCCACTCCCCCACCCACCTGCCAGGATGGCTTTGTGGCCCTTGAACTCCTGGCCAGCCACGCAGAGGCAGCAGTCGGTGAAGCGCGAGTTCTCCCAGAGCCCGCCCAGCTCGTCGGCCAGGCGGCACTCGGGCACCTTCACCATGTTCATGGTGTTCTGCCCCGAGATGTTCACTGAGTCCTGCACCACGCTCACCTGGGGACAGCCACACTCAGATCCTCGCCAGGGATCCCCCAGCAGGGTCCCAGAGCCCGCAGCCCGCCCGCAGAGCTCGGCCCCGCGCCCGGGCAAAGCCGTCACAAGGTGTCTGCAGGAAGGGGAACTGCATTTTTGCTCTTTCCTGGCTTTTTCCAGACACCACACCTGACCCAGTTTTGCCTTCCATCCTTGTGAAACCTCCCCAATCAATAATGCAACAGCCACCAGGGGAAAGGAGGGACACACAGAGCTCCCAGACCCCACAGGAGCAGGCTGTGACCCCCCAGTGCCCTCCTGCTTCTCCTCCCAGCAGAGTTCAACACTCCAAAACAAACCAAACCCCACCCCAAGCCGAGCTGAACAAACCCCAGCTCGTGTCACACAGCCAGGGGGGGCTGGAGGAGGCACATTCCCAATCCCTGCTCCAGAGCTGAGGAATCTCCTGCACAAGGGGCTCCTTAGGAGGAGCCTGGTGCTTAAAGCCGGGTAAATTACTCAAAGCTCAGTGATTAATTGTGCCCTGCTGCAATCAGGAGTGATGGAGGGGACTGGCAGGGAAGCTGAGGATTCCCTGGATTTGCTGTCCAGCCCAAGGGAAATCCCAGTTCTGTTTGTGGCCATGGGAGAGCAAGGGAAGCTCCACAGGGAAAGGAGAAGGGAAGCAGGAAGTGAGAGAAGGGGAAAAGGAAAAAGGAAAGGAAGAAGATCCCAGCCTTGGATGCCAAAGCAGACAAGGATTTGCTCCTGCCATGCCAGATTCTCCTTTCTCCTCCCATTTTGTGTTCAAGGAAGGGCTCCCTCCATCCCCAGGAATTTCTGCTGCTGCTTAAACATCCTTGAGATGTTTGTTCATTTAAACACGTGCATGATTGTGATGGCCAAAACCTGGAAAAAAAAACCACCCCAAAAACAAACCAAAAACCCCCCAAACATCCCAGCTGTCAAAGGACTTTGAAGCACTTCTTTTATTCCTGGAAGAAAACACAGCAAAAGAAAAAGACTCCCAGGAAAAAAAAAAAAAAAAAAACAGTGCAGGAGATGCAAGGAGAGAACAACTTGTTCTGCTCTCTTCTGGCAAAAAAAATCAGCTCCAGGAGGGGGTTTGCAGTTAAAAAGACAATGGGAGTGAGGCAGGAGAAGCTCTGAAGACACTAAATTAGCGTTTCTATTTGCTCATTAAGGTTTTTCAACTTAAATCTCTGGGTTTGGAAATAACTGGCTGCATCTTGGCCTGGAATAGCACAAGTGAAATAATAATGATGTTGTAGAAAAACACAAACACAGTGAGCAGAGGATGGTGATTACTGTAAAATCCCCTTTCTCACATTCTTCTCTTTGCTGGCTGTGCAGAGCCACTGAAGGAAATAAAGAGAAGCTCTCCTTTATGGAGCAGGGCGCTTCCCAGAGCAGATCCGGGCTGTGATCATCCCGAGCGAGCCCCAAATCAAGGAGCACAAACAGAGGGATGGGAACAGCGAAACAGCGGGAAATGATCCTGAAAGCTGCTCAGTTCCCATCATCACTGCAGGGAAAAGCAGGAAGCAGGCAGAGAGGGATGGATGAGGGAGACAGGCACACCCAGAGCAGCTGGAGCTGTCTGGGGCTGGAGCAGGGCTCACCTCACAGAACAGGGTCAGTTTGTCATCTGGCAGCAGCCCGTTGGCCTCATCCAGCAGGAAATCTCTCCTGATGAACTTCTTGAAGCCCCAGTCCTTGCCTTGCACGAAGCGATAGGCGCGCTGGCTCTCTGCGGGATAGGCCTGGCTTAGCACAAAGCCTGGCCCAGCTCAAAGCCTGGCCCAGCTCACCCGGGGGGCTTCACACACTCAGGGGGTCTCACTCACCCCAGGGGGGTTCACACACCCAGGGGGTTTCACACACCCAGGGGGGTCTCACTCACCCCAGAGGGGTATCACCCCACAGAGGGGTCTCACTCACCCCAGGGGGGTTCACACACCCAGAGGGGTCTCTCTTACCCCACAGAGGGGTCTCACTCACCCCAGGGGGGTCTCACTCACCCCAGGGGGGTTCACACACCCAGAGGGGTCTCTCTTACCCCACAGAGGGGTCTCACTCACCCCAGGAGAGTCTCACTCACCCCACAGAGGTTTCCCTCACCCCACAGAGGGGTCTCACTCACCCCAAAGGGGTCTCCCTCACCCCACAGAGGTTTCCCTCACCCCACAGAGGGGTCTCACTCACCCCAGGGGGGTTTACACACCCAGAGGGCTCTCACTCACCCCAGAGGGGTCTCCCTCACCCCACAGAGGTTACCCACTCACCCATGGCCTTGGTCTCCTCTCCCTTGGCGTTGAGGATGGAGAATTTGAACTTGGCCCTGACCTCGCTCTTGGGGCAGCTGACCAGCAGCAGGTACAGGGACAGGTAATCCTTGCTCTCCTCGTCCAGGCCCTTGGGGTTGACACGTAAACACCTGCAAAAGGGGGATTGGGGATGGGGGCAGCTCAGGGATGCCTCCAAAGGAAGGGCTCTGGGGGATTTTCACAGCTGCACAGCCCCAGGGGAGCACAGGGGGTGAAAGGAGCAGAGCTGGGGTACAGCTGAACCCCCACACTGGGAAAAACACCCAGGAACGATGGGCACCCCAACAAATCCCTGGGAATAGAGCAGGGAGAGGGGCTGGAACCGCTGAGAAACCCCCTGGATAGTGATCCTCGCAAAAGGAAAGTGAAATAAATGAAATGGAGTTTGAGGAAGTGCAACAAATGCAGGGAAATGGTTGATAAAATTCCACAGGAGGCAACAGCAAGGAACAAGGGATTTCTGGAAGGCTGGTGGTTCTCAAAAAAAAAAAAATAAAAAAAAATACCAGGGTTAAAAGGAAAAACTCCTCCTGTGTGAAGAAAAGGCAGGAAGAGGCTCTTCCATGACCTGAAACTCGACACAGAATCCACCAAGAACAAAAAGCAGACAGATAATGAACAGCTCCCACACACAGGGACCAAATCCACAGCTCCAGATGTTCCAGGGAGAGCAGAGGGGACAAAGGTGGCAGGAACAAAGGCAAGCACAGCTCTGGCACCCAAAGGAGAGAGCTCACACTGTATCCCGTGGATACAGCTCATCCAGGGGCTGCTTCCCCACTGCAAAGGGAAATTCTGAAGGGTTGAACCAGGAACCAGAGCCCATGGATGCACCAGGACATGGCTCAGAGCAAAGTCCACTCTGAGTTACTGGAAATGACTGAGGGCTCAGGGGAGATAAGGGAGGTTTAGGGGAAAGGGAAAGGCCCCAAATGAGGTCAGCATGAAGAGGCAGCAGCCCCCAGGCAGGAGCAGGGAGAGGACATTGGCACTTCCCTCATCCCTGTGTTCTCCATGGCCACTCACAGACATGTGAGTGACCACAGGGAATTCACAGCAGGAAAAATTCACTTTTCAAGGCTGTGGAGCACGAGGGGCTGGAGCTGGGAGGGTGAAATGGGCTGTGCAGCCTCCCAGCCTCACCTGGGCTTGTCCCAGCAGCCAGTTTGGAAGGGAAAAGTGGTTTGTGTGCAAACACTGCTGGGGTGTTGGGGCTCTCATGGCGGGAGGACGAGGTTTCCATGGATTCCTGCTGTCCCCAAAGCCCACCCCAGCCAGGACAAAGCCTCTCCCTGTCCCCAAAGCCCACCCCAGCCAGGACAAAGCCTCTCCCTGTCCCCAAAGCCCACCCCAGCCAGGACAAAGCCTCTCCCTGCCTCTCACCACTTGAGCTTGTCGTTGGCTCCGGAGGAAAAGGTCGAGCTCTTGATGACCTCCCCCATCTCCTCCCGGCAGAAGCTGAAGTTGTTGATGGTCCACATGTAGGAGAACTTCACCACCTTGATCTGGGGGAGAGACCACGAGCTTCAGGCCCAGCCCTGCACAGCCCAGCGGGCCAGGGGGACACTGGGGGGATCCAGGGGGAACTGGGGGATCCAGGGGAGGCTCTGGGGGATCCAGAGGGGCACTGGGGGGCTCCAAGGGGCTCCAGAGGGGCACTGGGGGGCTCCAAGGGGCTCCAGAGGGGCACTGGGGGCTCCAGGGGAGGCTCTGGGGGATCCAGAGGGGCACTGGGAGATCCAGAGGGGCTCTGGGGGATCCAGGGGGGCATTGGGGGATCCAGAGGGGCACTGGGGGATCCAGGGGGGCACTGGGGGATCCAGAGGGGCACTGGGGGCTCCAGGGGGGCATTGGGGGGCTCCAAGGGGCTCCAGAGGGGCACTGGGGGGCTCCAAGGGGCTCCAGAGGGGCACTGGGGGCTCCAGGGGGGCACTGGGGGCTCCAGGGGGGCACTGGGGGATCCAGAGGAGGCTCTGGGGGATCCAGAGGAGGCTCTGGGGGATCCAGGGGAGGCTCTGGGGGATCCAGGGGAGGCTCTGGGGGATCCAGGGGGAACTGGGGGCTCCAGGGGAGGCTCTGGGGGATCCAGAGGGGGCACTGGGGGATCCAGAGGGGCACTGGGGGCTCCAGGGGGGCACTGGGGGATCCAGGGGAGGCTCTGGGGGCTCCAGGGGAGGCTCTGGGGGATCCAGGGGAGGCTCTGGGGGCTCCAGAGGGGCACTGGGGGCTCCAGGGGAGGCTCTGGGGGATCCAGGGGGGCCCAAAGGGCACCAAAAGCAGTGGCTGCAGCTCCAGTGCCAACACAACCTGGGGCTGCTGTAAATGCTGTGTAAGTGCTGTGTAACTGCAGTGTGTAACTGCTCCCTGGTGTAACTGCAGTGTGTAACTGCAGTGTGTAACTGCTCCCTGGTGTAGCTGCAGTGTGTAACTGCTCCCTGGTGTAGCTGCAGTGTGTAGCTGCAGTGTGTAACTGCTCCCTGGTGTAGCTGCAGTGTGTAGCTGCTCCCTGGTGTAACTGCAGCCCCAGCAGGGCTCTGCTGTGCCAGGACAGCTCACCTGGGTGTAGCACCAGCTCTCGGCCACGGGCCCGCTGGACATCTCTGCCGGAGGGGGGGGACTCGGCACCCTGGACATCGCCAGCTTGGAATCGGGCAGGGGCCACAGGCAGCAGGAAACAGAGCTCAGCTGCACCTGGGGAGAGACACAAACCATGGAAATCAACAGCCAGAACAGAAACAGGGCTGAATTTCACCTGGAGAGAGACACAAACCACAGAAATCAACAGCCAGAACAGAAACAGGGCTGAACTTTACCTGGAGAGAGACACAAACCACAGAAATCAACAGGAGCACAGAAATGGGGCTGAATTTCACCTGGAGAGAGACACAAACCATGGAAATCAACAGCCAGAACAGAATCAGGGCTGAACTTCACCTGGAGAGAGACACAAACCACAGAAATCAACAGCCAGAACAGAAACAGGGCTGAACTTCACCTGGAGAGAGACAGAAACCATGGAAATCAACAGCCAGCATGGAAATGGGGCTGAATTTCACATGGAGAGAGACAGAAACCATGGAAATCAACAGCCAGCACAGAAATGGGGCTGAATTTCACATGGAGAGAGACAGAAACCATGGAAATCAACAGCCAGAACAGAAACAGGGCTGAATTTCACCTGGGGAGAGACACAAACCACAGAAATCAACAGGAGCACAGAAATGGGGCTGAATTTCACCTGGAGAGAGACACAAACCACAGAAATCAACAGCCAGAACAGAAACAGGGCTGAATTTCACCTGGAGAGAGACACAAACCATGGAAATCAACAGCCAGAACAGAAACAGGGCTGAATTTCACCTGGAGAGAGACACAAACCACAGAAATCAACAGCCAGAACAGAAATGGGAGCTCAGCTGCACTTGTGGACCACAGAGAGACAGAACCCATCAGAACTGAGGACAGATCAAACCAACTCAAAGGTTTCAGTGCTGAGGACAGGAATTTCTCTCTCCCCTCTGAAGCCCTCCAGAAGGTGGTGTCAGACTGAAAGGTTCCACTGAAACATCTCCAGCACGGCCAGAGCAGGCTGGAGCCCAGGGATTTGGGATTTGGCAGAGGGAAGAGGCAGGGCTCGGTGTCCTGCAGCACCTCACACACGGCAGGAACACGGATTCCTCCAGCAGGAGCAGCAGCCAGGGAAAGCAGGGAGGGATTTTGGGATTGGCCACCTGTCTGCACGCTGAGCAACAAGATGGTGAGGGATGGAAAGGATTCAGCAGGAGGAAATGCAGGGAATAAATAAATTAGGCATGAGAACAGGCCACGAAACTGGATTGTGCTGTAATAATTGCAGTGATTTTAGTTTTTAACTAACACCTTTTTGCTCGTCGTCACACGAGGTATTCTGCTCTCTGAAAATGCAACTTTTATTTAAGAAATGTTGTAAGGATGGATTAAAAAAAAAAAAAAAAGACATAAAACCGACTTAAAATAACTTTGGAATCCTCTGAAACAGCGATTCCATGGCCCCTCCACGCATCCCTGCTGGGATTCTCCATGATCTGGGTTTGACACTCCAGGGGTCACCAGGTGTCACCTCCCCGGCAGAGCTGGCACCTCTGAGTGCAGCTGGACGGAAAAGCACGGCAGGCAGGGAGGTTTGAGGGAAATGTTTGGGAAATAATTCAGATATCACGGCTCAGGAGAGGCAGGGACACGCGTCACGCACGGGCAGAAGTATCAAAACACACAAAACAAAACAGAAAATATTATTTTATGGCCCCCTGTGTACAGTGAGAGTTTTCTTGGCTATAAATAACAAACTCCTGGCTCGGGACAGAGTTAAAATCACAGCTGAGAGCAGAGTGATTCGCACCCCGTTCCCAAGCACTTCCAGATGGAGATGTTGGATCCCAGGGGCAGAGCCAGAGCATCGGGGGAAGCAGGAAATGTCCCCTTGTCACCTCACCTGCCACAGGTGGGCACAGAAACTCAGCAAAGAGTCCTGGAACAGAGCCCGGAATGACCGGATTTACACCCAAAAAAAAATCTGTCATTTTCTGCTCCTCGGGATAGACCAGCTCCCTCCTAAGAAAGCCAGCAGGAATTCCTGGGAATTTTCACTTCCAGCCAGGTTTGCTCATGGAAAGGGAACTCGGGGGAGGCTGGGAAGGAAGATTTTTAATTGAGGGTTTCAAAAGCTGTGTGGCTGCACCTGGGGCCAGCAAAGCATCAAAGAGAGCCCGGGAACAGCGCAGGGAGAGGGAGCAGGACGGGATAATTGGAGCAGGAAAAGAAGGGATGAGGCAGGAAAAGCTCCTTCACCTCCCTGCATCCTTCAAAGCCTCGGGAAGGGCAGCAGAAGGTGGGGGTGGGATGGGAAAAAGGGGAAAAGGGCAGGGAATGAAAGGGAAGAGCTGCAGGGATGGGATGGGGCAAAGGGGAAAGAACAGGTACAGAGGTACAGAGATGGGAATGAGCCCACAGGGATGGGAATGACCCCATGGGGATGGGAGTGACCCCATGGAGATGGGAATGAGCCCATGGGGATGGGAATGACCCCATGGGGATGGGAGTGACCCCACGGAGCTGGGAGTGACCCCATGGGGATGGGAATGAGCCCATGGGGATGGGAATGACCCCATGGAGATGGGAATGAGCCCATGGAGCCGGGAGTGACCCCACTGAGATGGGAATGACCCCATGGAGCTGGGAATGACCCCATGGGGATGGGAATGACCCCATGGGGATGGGAATGAGCCCATGGGGATGGGAATGACCCCATGGGGATGGGAGTGACCCCACGGAGCTGGGAGTGACCCCATGGGGATGGGAATGACCCCATGGAGCTGGGAATGACCCCACGGAGCTGGGAATGACCCCATGGGGATGGGAATGACCCCATGGGGATGGGAATGACCCCATGGGGATGGGAATGACCCCATGGAGCTGGGAATGACCCCACGGAGCTGGGAATGACCCCATGGAGCTGGGAGTGACCCCATGGAGATGGGAATGACCCCATGGGGATGGGAGTGACCCCATGGGGATGGGAATGACCCCATGGAGCTGGGAATGACCCCATGGAGATGGGAATGACCCCACGGAGCTGGGAATGACCCCATGGAGCTGGGAGTGACCCCATGGAGCTGGGAATGAGCCCATGGAGATGGGAATGACCCCATGGAGCTGGGAATGAGCCCACAGGGATGGGAATGACCCCATGGAGCTGGGAATGAGCCCACAGGGATGGGAATGATCCCACGGAGCTGGGAATGACCCCATGGAGATGGGAGTGACCCCATGGAGCTGGGAATGACCCCACGGAGCTGGGAGTGACCCCACGGAGCTGGGAGTGACCCCATGGAGATGGGAGTGACCCCACGGAGATGGGAATGACCCCATGGAGATGGGAGTGACCCCATGGAGATGGGAGTGACCCCATGGTTCTGCTATTCTGCTGCCCCACCACCTCTGGGGAAAGAACTTCTCCCTAAAATCCCTCTTAAATCCCTAAAATCCAGCCCAAATCCCTGCTGACACAGCCCTCGGGTCCTGTCCCTGCTCACCAGAGAGAAGAGCTCAACACTCCATCATCACTCAGCTCCTTCCTCCCACAGCAAGCAGCGAAAGGACATTTAAAACCACGAAAACAACAACAAAAAAAGAATCCAATCTATTTCCAGATCAGCTTCTGAGCAGCAGCAGCTCCTCTGCCTCCTCAGGGGTACAAACACCTCTCCCCACAGCAGTTTCCTGCCCCGTCAGGCGTTTCTGGACTTGGCCACACGTTTTTATTTCAGGGCTCTCAACTCCAGGCACCGACACCTCCCAGCAGCAGCTCCTGGGCTGAGGATGAAGGAGCAGCTCTCTCAAGAAAAGGGTTTTGGCCGTTCCCGCTTGTTTGTTTTGGGCTTTCTCCATTTTCTGACAGGTTTTTGCTGTGTTTCCTCCCTGCACCGAGCAGCAAACCCCAGCAGAGCGAGGCTGGAGGAATCAGCGAGATCTTACATAATCCTCCACCCGTGCAGCAAATCCAGCCGGAGCCGAGCAGGGATCCCCCAGAATTCCCGTGGAATTCCCACACGTGGAGCTCCCACGGCACAGCCCCGGCTCTGACCTGCTCGGGGAACCGGAGCACTCCCAGCTCCCTGCCCGGGATAGCTCAGGATTGGGATGATCCCGAGTTCCCAGGGGTGACCCCGAGTTCCCAGGGATGACCCCGAGTTCCCAGGGATGATCCCGAGTTCCCAGGGATGACCCCGAGTTCCCAAGGATGATCCCGAGTTCCCAGGGATGACCCCGAGTTCCCAAGGATGATCCCGAGTTCCCAGGGATGATCCCGAGTTCCCAGTGATGATCCCGAGTTCCCAGGGGTGACCCCGAGTTCCCAGGGATGATCCCGAGTTCCCAGGGATGATCCCGAGTTCCCAGGGATGACCCCGAGTTCCCAGGGATGACCCCGAGTTCCCAGGGATGACCCCGAGTTCCCAGGGATGATCCCGAGTTCCCAGGGATGACCCCGAGTTCCCAGGGATGACCCCGAGTTCCCAGGGATGATCCTGAGTTCCCAGGGATGATCCCGAGTTCCCAGGGATGACCCCGAGTTCCCAGGGATGACCCCGAGTTCCCAGGGATGATCCCGAGTTCCCAGGGATGACCCCGAGTTCCCAGGGATGACCCCGAGTTCCCAGGGATGACCCCGAGTTCCCAGGGATGATCCCGAGTTCCCAGGGATGACCCCGAGTTCCCAGGGATGACCCCGAGTTCCCAGGAGGCCGGGAATGAGCAGCAAACCCCACGGGGAAATGCTGGGCACTGAGAAATCCCCCTGGGAACAAGCTCAGCCCGCAGTCCCTGCCCAGGAGAGGCTCAGCTGCGCTCCCAGGTTAAACCCAGAGCTCCCCAGCGCTGCCCCAGTGGAAAGTGGGCCAGGAGCTGCTCGGTGAACTGGGTTTAACGTTCTCAGGGATACCGGCGGCACCGGAGCCTCCTCCACAGGAGAACAGCAGGAAGCTGGAGTTAGGATGGCACAGGAAATAATGGTGTTTGGAGCACTTCGGTGTGGGCTGGCACGGCAGTGATGCCCTCACTTTAAACCCCATCCCTGAGCTGTATTTGTGCCCATATCCCCGAGGTTTTGGGGAGAGAAGGGGGAGCTTTAGAAGAGGAACTGCAGCGAATGAGGCTGTGAAAAGCGGGAGCGCTTTCCATTCGATGGGCACAGCTCTGTGTCACTGTCCCCTGCTGATCAGGATGACACCCTCGGAGCACTTCTGAGTCCTGAGCTCAATCCCACCCACAACTGTGGCAAAAAGGGGGGAAAAAAACCCATCTGCTTCTTCTTTATCACAACAAAACAAGGGACAAAATGACACCAAATGCTTGTGGGCAGCTGGTTGGAAAATGTCACTGAAAGAGAAATCAGGTGGATGTTTTACTTAAATAATTCAGGGTTTAGAGTTCTGCTTTATAAAGCATAAATAAGTGCCATTCTTCAGATTTGCACAGGGCTCCACAACAAGCCACCGCTTAGAACTCCAAAAGTGAAGTGAAAAAAAGAGGAAATGAGGGAAAAGTGTTTCTTTTCCTGATGTCAGGACGGTGCTCTAGAACCACAACACAAACACATTCAGCAATGCTGAGTTAGAGAGAGCTGACAGCAGATCTCATCACACCTGAGATTCTCCTGCCCCTCCAGGAGCTCCTGTCAGACCCAGACAATTCCATCTCCCACTCCAGGCACTCTGCTTTCCCTTTGGAACACCGGGAATGCGGCCGATGCTTGGCAGCAGCCCCAGCAGCGCTCCAGGATGGCCCCAGCTCGCCGGGAAAGGGAATTATTTCCCTTTCCACACTGCAGGATGATGCACCATTTCCTCCAAACAGCACCACAGGCCCGACACTCGCCTGGGGAGCAGCAGCAGCGATCCGGGCTCTGATTCCCAGCGAGCCCAACTTCCCTCCTGCCCCGGGAATGTGCTGGATGTCCCTGGCAGGCCACAACCTGTCACCCCTGAGCTGCTCCTCACGGCTCCGGCCCGCTTCCCTTTCTGCCGCTGCTGTTCCCTCAGCCGGCTCCAGGGTCCCCACAGCCCCTCTGCCCCGGCCTGCCGAGCTCCAGCAATCCCCGCTCCAGCATTTTCCCCAACTTTTCCCCGCCGCACCCCCCCTCGTCCCTCAGGCCCTGCGCTCCCCCCCCACCTCCGCCTCGTAACTCCTTCCCCTCCGCTCTCACCTCGCGGCCCGAGGAGCGGCCCCGCCGGCGGTGCGGCGCTGCTGGGAGGCCGGAGGGAGGCGGGGAGCGCTGCCCGGGCAGGTGCGGTGTGTGGGGACGGCCCCCGGACCCCGCAGCCCCCTCAGGAGACCACCAGCAGCAAGGGATCACTATTTGGCAGCATGTCCTCCCGGGCCGGTCTCCGCCGAGCGCGACCCGGGGATCACTATTGCGCAGGTGCCCGCAGCAGCTTAGCGCGCATGCGCGCGGTGCCGGGGCGGCGAGCGGGGGGGGGGCCGGGGATATGGCGCTGCCCAGCGCTCCCCTCACGGCCGCGCACGCGCACTGCGGGACTGGCGCCGCCGGCCACGCCCACCGCCTTTTATAGCCGCGCGCCCGTCGCGCGAGACCGCTCCCCCCCCACACACACCCCCGGCACGAGCACGCGCGGCCCGGCCGGTCCCGCGCACGCGCGTTCCGGGACGCCTCCCTTTGTGGCAGCTCCCGCCGCTCCTGCGCTCTCCCAAGGGATCACTTTGTGGCAGGGCAGCGCTGGGCGCTCCTCCTGCTGCCCCGCTGATGAATCCATGGCTGGCAGCGCTGGGCGCTCCTCCTGCTGCCCCGCTGATGAATCCATGGCTGGCAGCGCCGCGTCCCCCGCTGTCACCCACGGCACCGGGTTGCTGCTGTCGCAGTGCCGTTCCACCGCCCGCATGGCCGCCGCTGAGCCCTGCCCCACACGGACCCCGCAGGCGGCACCGCCTGGCCACCCTCCCTGGGGAGGTTTCTGGACGTGCCATGGCCCCTTCCCTCACGGCTCCATGAGGGGACACCTGCCTGAGGGAATGGCGGGAACCATCTCCCCCTTCCCTCAGGGCTCCATGAGGGGACACCTGCCTGAGGGAATGGCGGGAACAATCTCCCCTCAGGGCTCCATGAGGGGACACCTGCCTGAGGGAATGGCAGGTGTCATCTCCCACCATGGTTCCATGAGGGGACACCTGCCTGAGGGAATGGCGGGAACCATCTCCCCTCACGGCTCCATGAGGGGACACCTGCCTGAGGGAATGGTGAGAACCATCTCCCCTCAGGGCTCCATGAGGGGACACCTGCCTGAGGGAATGGAACCATCTCCTCTCACGGCTCCGTGAGGGGACACCTGCCTGAGGGAATGGCGGGTGTCATCTCCCCCTTCCCTCAGAGCTCCATGAGGGGACACCTGCCTGAGGGAATGGAACCATCTCCCCTCACAGCTCCATGAGGGGACACCTGCCTGAGGGAATGGCAGGAACCATCTCCCCTCAGGGCTCCATGAGGGGACACCTGCCTGAGGGAATGGCAGGAACCATCATCTCCCCTCAGGGCTCCATGAGGGGACACCTGCCTGAGGGAATGGAACCATCATCTCCCCTCAGGGCTCCATGAGGGGACACCTGCCTGAGGGAATGGCAGGAACCATCATCTCCCCTCACGGCTCCATGAGGGCCTGGCTGCCAAGGGAATGGCGGCTGCTGTTTCCCCTCACAGTTCTGTGAGGAAGTGTTACCAGAATCCTCCAAAAACGTCATGAGAAATAAGACTCCACCCCTGTTTTCCAGTGTTATCAAGCGAGGCCTGGCTTTCTCCTTGGCCCCGGCTCATGCGAGGCTGACAAAGTTCCTCCACACCCAGGCTGATACAAAACTTTTTTACTTATACATTTCCAGCAAAAGAAGCAATTCATTTATTGGTATGGCTCTTCTTTGCTAATTTGTAGTGGTTTGTAAGCAGTGAAGCAAAGATGTCATTGTTATCAGTCATTAATTACCTGAATGTTTGTAGAGAAGTTTATCCAGGGCCAGCTTTCCCCTCCTGCCCCTTCCAGCCTCGGGGTGAATTCATTCCATGGCACACAAAGCCCCCCAAGAACAGAATTAACCAGCTTCTTTGGCACAGCCATGTTTATTGAAATGGGAAATGCAAAATATTTTTGTCATCTCTCTCCTTCTCCCAGGTGAGAAATGCTTCTGGTGGCCGGGGGCTGCCGCATCCACCTGGCTCCTGGATTATTGGGAATGTTCTCCGCAGCGTCCCGGCTTTTCCTGGCAGGTGTCTCCTCCAGTCCTTGGAGCAATCCTTGGATCCTGCAGCGTTCCTTCGTGTCCCCAAGCGCTGCCCGTGGTGACAGAGCAGCAGGTGATGAAGAAATGGCTCTGTGAGGTGCAGGGCTGCTGTTTGCGTTCCCCACATTTCTCCTGGAAACCGCTTTCCATTCTCTTCCCATTCCCATTTTATATTCCTAGCTAAGCTGTGGGTTTTTAGCCATGTGTTTCTCCTCTCAGGGCTGAAGTGGCAGAGGAAATTACAGCACCAGTTTTACGGACAACAAAGAGATCCCCCCTCCTCCCCGGCAGCCTCTCTGTAACCAGAACAAACAGAAATTCTCCTTTAATCCAGCACTGGCCGAGTGGCGCTCCGCAGTGGGGAACTCAAGCTCTTTTTCAGGTTCTCCTGATCAAAATTCCCTTGTTCCCAGGAAGTAGAAAATTGAATTGGGCACCTGTGGAAATGGAGGTGGAATTTCACCTCTCCTCCCTTTGCAGAAGTTGTTTAGGCTCAGCTCTGTCCCCCTCGGTGGCTGGGAGAAGGGAATTATTGTCACTTCTCCATGTCTGGAACACAATTCTGTGATAAATAAACAATTCCCGGCGCTTGAACCTTGCCTGTTGGGATGGGGATTTTGGTGTGTGTGAAGGGAGAGCTCCGAAATCCCAGCTCTGGGGACAATTCCCAGCTGGATGGGAGGTGGCATCTCCCTGTGACAGGGACACCAAACGCTGCTGCAGCCCCAGGTTTGGAGGTGTCACCTCTCCCAGTGTGATTTCCACGGGAATCTGATTAAACCGATGGCTCCGAGAGGAGCTGTGTGCAAGAATTTTAACTAGCTGCTGCTTTTTAATATTCACTTCCTCTTCGGGTTTAATTATTTTGTTCCTGCGTTTTCCCTTTCAATTTACTAAAACTCCAGAAATGTAATTAGGGAGAGGCTGAGCTGCAGAGAGCTGCCAGCGCTTCTCCAGCGTGATTAAATGGAGCAGCCCTGCCTCCAGCGCGGGGCTGCAGGACAGGATTCCAATCATTATCCCGTTATCCAGGAAGGATCTGCGGCACGTCGGGATCAGAGTTATTGGAAATGCAGCACTAATTAAACTCCCCTATCAGCAGAGGATGAAAACGCAGTTATTTCATTATTTCCCGGATTTGCCGGCTCTGTTACCAACCCAAACAAAGCCCAGCTCAATCACGGGGGGACACTTAATGAGGCTTTAATTTGTGCAGCTCTCGGGGAGGCAGCTGAAGGTGCTGCTCCCCACCTGTGGAGCCCCTTTCCCATCTGGAGAGCTCCGGGAGCGCCGTGCCAGGGATTGCCGTGGAGCCTGGGCTGCCTCTGGGGAGCTGCCTTTGTGTCCAGCCCAAAGCCCGCGGCTGTCGCTGTTAATGGACGTTTTCTGGCCATGGCTAATTAGGGATCCATCCTCTCCCCGCGCTGTTTCCATGCCTGGCACAGCTGCTGCTCCCCACCAGCCCTCCCGGGTTTTCTCCTGGCACAGCAGCCCCGGCTCTGCCAGCAGAGCTGCTGCACCCTGCAGAGCCACGGAGGGACGGGAACATCCAGGGAACGGGAACGGAGAGCAGGGATGGGACAGGACAGGGACAGGAGTGGGACAGGGATGGGACAGGGGTGGGACAGGGGTGGGACAGGGATGGGACAGGGGTGGGACAGGGGTAGGGACAGGGATGGGACAGGGATGGGACAGGACAGGGACAGGGATGGGACAGGGATGGGACAGGACAGGGACAGGGATGGGACAGGAATGGGACAGGGATGGGGACAGGGGTGGGGACAGGGATGGGGACAGGGATGGGGACAGGGACTGGACAGGGGTGGGACAGGGATGGGACAGGAGTGGGACAGGGATGGGGACAGGGATGGGACAGGGGTGGGACAGGGGTGGGACAGGGATGGGACAGGGGTGGGACAGGGGTGGGACAGGGATGGGACAGGGATGGGGACAGGGACGGGACAGGGATGGGACAGGGATGGGACAGGAGTGGGACAGGGATGGGACAGGAGTGGGGACAGGGATGGGACAGGGACTGGACAGGGATGGGGACAGGGATGGGACAGGGATGGGACAGGGATGGGACAGGGGTGGGACAGGGATGGGACAGGGACTGGACAGGGATGGGACAGGGATGGGACAGGGATGGGGACAGGGATGGGACAGGGATGGGACAGGGATGGGACAGGAGTGGGACAGGGGTGGGACAGGGATGGGGACAGGGATGGTGGGACAGGGATGGTGGGACAGGGATGGGGACAGGGATGGGGACAGGGATGGGACAGGGATGGGACAGGAGTGGGGACAGGGGTGATGGGACAGGGATGGGGACAGGGATGGGGACAGGGATGGGACAGGGATGGGACAGGGACTGGACAGGGATGGGGACAGGGATGGGGACAGGGATGGGACAGGGGTGGGACAGGGATGGGACAGGGATGGGACAGGGATGGGGACAGGGGTGGGACAGGGGTGGGACAGGGGTGGGACAGGGATGGGGACAGGGATGGGACAGGGACTGGACAGGGATGGGACAGGGATGGGACAGGGATGGGGACAGGGATGGGGACAGGGATGGGACAGGGACGGGACAGGGATGGGACAGGGGTGGGACAGGGATGGGACAGGGATGGGACAGGGATGGGGACAGGGATGGGACAGGGGTGATGGGAACAGGGATGATGGGACAGGGATGATGGGGACAGGGATGATGGGGACAGGGATGATGGGGACAGGGGTGGGACAGGGATGGGACAGGGGTGGGACAGGGGTGGGACAGGGATGGGACAGGGATGGGGACAGGGATGGTGGGACAGGGATGATGGGACAGGGATGGGGACAGGGATGGGGACAGGGATGGTGGGACAGGGATAGGAAAGGGATGATGGGAACAGGGATGGTGGGAACAGGGATGGTGGGACAGGGATGGGACAGGGATGATGGGAACAGGGATGGTGGGAACAGGGATGATGGGAACAGGGATGATGGGAACAGGGATGATGGGAACAGGGATGATGGGAACAGGGGTGGGACAGGGATGTGAGCAGGGGTGTGCCAGGGATGGGACAGGGGTGTGCCAAGGTAAGAACCCAGAGGGTTCCAGGGTTTTCATCCTCTCTGAGGCTGGGGAGGGGCTGGGATGGAACTCCCAGAGGAGCCGTGGCTGGCCCTGGATCCCTGGAAGTGCCCCAGGCCAGGCTGGATGGGGTTTGGAGATGTGGCAGGGGCTTGGAGATGTCCCTGGATGTCCCTGGATGAGCTCTGAGGTCCCTCCATCCCAAACCCACTCTGGAATCCTGTGATGGAGGCTCCCAGATCCCAAACCCCCAGGGATCAGCCCTTCCATGAGAGAATTCCTGCTGCTGTGGAGGTTCAGTCCCCTCTCAAACCATTCCGAGCTCCCTGCTCTGGGCATTTCCCACCCACATTTCCTCCCCTGACTCCCAAACCCCTCCAGAAACCTTCACTGCTACTGCCATTAAAAACCACTTTTGTTTGGGAGAAAACAAACCCTGCTCAGAACAAACCCTGCCCTGGAGGTTTTAATTGCAGGGAATCTGCTGCCTTGCTATTTTTACCTGGATTGGAGACGCATCAAAGCCGATTTTGGAGGAGAGGAGGAACTCAGCCTTTAAACTGACAATGGTGAGCGAGCAGCTCCCCCAGCCCTGAGCTTTGGTGCTCGTTAGCAGCGGCTCCTGATGAGGCTGCTCTTGTTTTCCAGGCTGCTTTTGATCCCGGACTCATTAAAACCCGATCCTGCTGTGGGATTGTTTCCCTCTCCCCAAACCTGTGGGCTGGGGGTGTTGGATTCTGAGCCCCACGAGCAGGAGCTGCTCTGGGTGGGAGCTCAGAGCCCAGCCCGGCTCCCTCCCGACCCCAACCAGCCCAGGGCCACCCTCACAACACAACAAATTAACAAATGAGGGCTTTATTACCCCGAAATACCGCGGGTTTGGGAGATTTGGAGCGGAGTTTTCTGCTGGCCGTGGGGAGAGGCCGCTGCTCCTGCCCCAGGGCCGCCTCCAGGCTCCTCCTGGGGGCTCCAGACAGGGATTTCATCAAGGGAAAATCCCAGTATTTGCTCGGATGTGGGGACAATTAAACCAAACCTGCAGGGAAGCAGATCATTAAACCATCAAATCATTCACCAGCCTGGAAACCTCTCCTCGCTCTCCCCAAAACATCCTCGGGGGATTTCAAAGGAACGCCGAGATCCCAAGGGAATAACAACAATTCCTTAATCCACCTTTACTCTGCGGTGATTTACAGAATGATCTCCATCCCTCCAAAAAACATCCAAAAATTCCGTCCCCTCCACCTCCCTCTCCAAACATTTGGGGTTTTTTTGGCTTTTTTTGGTTTTTTTTTTGGGAACCATCTGCTGCTGGAGCTGCAGGAGGAGCTGGGAGAAGCAGCGGGGATGAAAGGAGAGGGAGCGGAGCTGCCAAATTCCCGGCTGCGGCTGCGGGGGCTCGGCTCCCACCCCAGCCTCACCTCCCGGGGCAGCTGCGGGCACAATTCCAGCGGGAATGTTTTCCAGGCCAGCTGCCCGGGAGGAGCAGGGGGAGGATTCCAGCTCCAAACCCGGCTCTGCTGGCGGCCGGGAGGGAATAAAGGCGGTGAAAATGGGGGGAAAGCTGGAGAAAAGCCGTGTTTGCGGCTGGGGCAGGGATTGCACAGGAGCTGCTTTCGGTCGGGCTGGGAATGGTTGGGAACAGAGTTCCCCCTGCCGGTAATCGAGGACTGGATCTGGAAATCTCAAACCGGGGTCTGGAGCCAGGAAAAGCCGGGAGGGAGGAGAAATGGGATGGGTTTGGAGCTGCTCCGCACCTGCCCGGGCACCGAGCGCATCCCCGGCCTCACCTGGAGGGGAGAAATCCCCGGGAATTCCCTGCGGGAATGTCCTGCCCAGCCAGGCCGGCCCCAGAACATTCCAGAGCCTCCCTCCTGCCCCAAAATTCCTGTTGGGAAAGAGCTCCTTATCCCAGAGCTGTGCAGGCAGAGGGAGGGAGCTCCCAGGGCCGAGAAAAGCCCCAAATCTTTGTTTTCCCTGGATTTGCATCCCATGAACTGCACAAGGTCCGCTCCAAGCTGGGACTGAGCCGGCCCCGAGGGGACCCTGAGCACCGGGATTTATCCCTTGGGAATTCTGAGCTGCCTCCAGGTGCCCTTCCACCGGGAGCCGTGGGATGGATGGGGCTGGAAGGGAGCGTAAATCCCATCCAGCCCCAGCTCCTGGGATCCCAGGCTGCATCCAGGGATGGAAGGGAGCGTAAATCCCATCCAGCCCCAGCTCCCGGGATCCCCGGCTGCATCCAGGGATGGAAGGGAGCGTAAATCCCATCCAGCCCCAGCTCCCGGGATCCCAGGCTGCACCCAGGGGTGGAAGGGAGCGTAAATCCCATCCAGCCCCAGCTCCCGGGATCCCAGGCTGCATCCAGGGATGGAAGGGACCATAAATCCCATCCAGCCCCAGCTCCCGGGATCCCAGGCTGCATCCAGCGATGGAAGGGAGCGTAAATCCCATCCAGCCCCAGCTCCCGGGATCCCAGGCTGCATCCAGGGATGGATGGGGCTGGAAGGGAGCGTAAATCCCATCCAGCCCCAGCTCCCGGGATCCCAGGCTGCATCCAGGGATGGATGGGGCTGGAAGGGAGCGTAAATCCCATCCAGCCCCAGCTCCCGGGATCCCAGGCTGCATCCAGGGATGGATGTGGCTCCCTCGGACACTTCCCAACGGGAATAAACCCCTCAGGCCTCGGTAGCAGGAATTCAAACCCCTTTTTGCCCTTCCCTGGATGTTCTGGCAGCTCTCGGTGCATCCCTGGCCCTTCCCTGGGGACAGGAGGAGTTTCCTGACATTTCCCCCCAGTCCAAGCCCGGCCTCGGGGAGTGAAAAAGGAGCAAAGCCCAAAACCCAGGGAACAGGATCTTCCCTCTCCCAAAGGGCCTCGGGGAAGAAAAAGCAGCAGAGGATGGGAATTCCTGGAATCCCACCCTGGATCCTTACTAAACCTCCTGAGGGCTCATTCCCAGCTGGATCCAGGCAGGAACATCCCAAAGGTTTTTTGGGAGGGGTCAGGAACGAAGAGAGCTGCTCTGGAAATCCCTCCTGGCACGGCCCTGGAGCCTCCTGGGGATCCCATGGGATGGGAGAGGAGCTGCCCCGAATCTGGGGAATTCTCCTTTCCTGGGAGCCAGGACAGGGCTGGGGCAAATCCCAGGGGGAGAGAGGAAATCCCAGGGGGAGGGAGGAAATCCCAGGGGGAGGGAGGAAATCCCAGGGGGAGGGAGGAAATCCCAGGGGCTGCTCCCACCCTCTGGAAAAGGCCACAGGCAGAAGGAGGTGCCTCCAACCAGGCTTTAATCCCGGGATCTTTCCTCTCCCTCCCTGGAGAGCAGAGCTGGGTCCCCCCACAGCAGCCAAACCCCCACAGAAAGTCCTGGAGAAGTGGGAATTGTCCTGTTTTCTTTAATAAAGATAGGAAGGATTTGTGTTTTCCTGTTAAGGCAAGGATCTGCTGCTGCTGCTCGGCTCCAGGGGGCAGCTCTGATTACACAAAAAAAGCTGAATTACACCTCAAACTAAAGGATTACATTTTAGAGACAATCCAGAATTAAAAAAACCAAACCAAACCCAAAAATAAATTCCACATGGTTTCCTTCTGATTCCCTGTCCTGAGTCCAGTTCCACACCAGATTCTGAGGTACAAGACAATAAATTAAAAGTTCATTCCAACTGCGGGGATCGCTCGCTCAATCTCAGTGCGACGTCTTCTTCACCCCCTTCCCGAATTTGGCATCGAGTCCAAGGCCTGGGAGGAGACAAAACACGAGGTTTGTGTCCTTCAAACCAGCAGGAATTTCGGGAATTTCGGGAAAAACCAGCTGAATATCCCCAAATTCACCCCTGGAATGAGGCTGGGGGGACAGGAGCCCACGCTCCCTGCAGAGCCCCCGTGTCCCGTCCCCACGGGTTCCTGGAGCTGCCAGGGCAGGAATTCCAGGGATTTCCCTCCCAAACTCACCCAGGAACACCAGGATGGTGCCCACCCACTGCATGGGGCTGATGGGGTTGGCAAAGAGCACCACGGAGGCCAGGATGGTGAAGAACTTGCGGGTGGTGGTGATGATGGAGCAGGTCAGGGGCCCGAAGTACACCACGGTCATGAAGATGAAACTCTGCCCAAGAGCACAGAGCCGCCGTCACTGCCGGCCCAGGCAGCCAGGGGAGAAACCCCAGGGGATTTCTGCTTCTGATCCTGCTTATTCCTGGCTTAAATGGGTTTATGGAATCCTGGAATGGGCCCCAAAGCTCATCCAGGGACGCCTCCCCCAATCCCAGGCTGCTCCAACCCAGCCTGGGACTCTGCCAGGGATGGGGCAGCCACAGATTTCCCGGGAATTCCATCCCAGCCCCTCCCAGGGAAGGAAACCCCACCCCAAATCCTGTCCCTGACCCCGTGGGACCCAGCCCAGGGCACGGACCTGGCCCAGGGCGCTGGTGAGGCCGAAGAGGAGGATGTTGGAGATGATGCTGGGATAACGCTCCGTGAAACTCAGGAACTCCCAGAGCTCCCCCGTGAACAGGATCCCTGGAAAACAGCCTGGGATGAGGATTCCCCACCCACCTGGGCTCAGCTTGGGCTCAGAACCCCCAAAACAGGGAGTGAATTCCACAAACAGCAGGAAAAACACCAGCAGGACAAGCAGTCGCCCTCCTGGTTAATTAGTGAAAGAAAGATCATTAACTGGGATCAAATTCCACCAGAACAGTCCCCAGTGATTAATCAGGAGTGCTGCTGCCTAATCCTGGGAAGGTTTGGGCTGGAAGGGACCTGAAAACTCCTCCAGTGCCAAGGGCAGGGGCAGCTCCAGCCCTCCTGGGCTCTGGTTTCTGCTCCCAGCTGGAGCAGGAGCTGCTCTGGGACCTCCAGGGCAGGGCCAAACACAAACCCCACACAAAACCAAGCTCCAGAGGGCTCCAGACGCGGTTTTGGATCCGTCCTGGCTCCTCACCTGCCCCCAGGAACAGCGTGGACCAGAGGTTGACGTTGAGCATCATGTGGTTGGAGCCTGTCTGGTAGTGAGCCCTCATGTGGTCCTGGGCCACCCCCGTCAGCCCGTCCAGGGTCAGCGACAGCAGCTGGGGACAGACAGGACAGACAGGACGGACAGGACGGACAGGACGGACAGGATGGACAGGGCAGGGACAGGGATGGACAGGATGGACAGGGATGGACAGAACGGACAGGACAGACAGGATGGACAGGGGATGGACAGGACGGACAGGGGACGGACAGGGGACGGATGGGGACGGATGGGGGACGGACAGGGGACACCGTCAGGCCCCGTTGTCATTGGGAAATGCCAATTCTCCCTTTCCACAGCAGCTCCCAGCAGGGATTGTCAGGGGGGTGCAGAGCACAGGGAGCCTCCTCTCACCCCCCACCTCCAGCTCCAGGGCACACCTGAGAGTTTGGGATTTATCCCAGGTGTAAATCCCAGCTGAGAGTTTGGGATTTATCCCAGGTGAGGGGTAAATCCCACCTGAGAGCCTGGGGCTTATCCCAGGTGTAAATCCCACCTGAAACCTTGGGATTTATCCCAGGTGTAAATCCCACCTGAGTCCCAGAATTTCTCCCAGGTGTAAATCCCAGCTGAAACCTCAGGATTTATCCCAGGTGAGGGGTAAATCACACCTGAGAGCCTGAAGTTTGTCCCAGGTGTAAATCCCACCTGAGTACCAGGATTTCTCCCAGGTGTAAATCCCAGCTGAGAGCCCCAGGATTTCTCCCAGGTGTAAATCCCAGCTGAGAGCCCCAGGATTTCTCCCAGGTGTAAATCCCACCTGAGTCCCAGGATTTCTCCCAGGTGTAAATCCCAGCTGAGTCCCAGGATTTCTCCCAGGTGTAAATCCCAGCTGAGAGCCCCAGGATTTCTCCCAGGTGTAAATCCCACCTGAGAGCCCCAGGATTCCTCCCAGGTGTAAATCCCAGCTGAAGCCCCCGCTGCTCCCCCAGCCCCGTGGGCTCCCCGCACTCACCAGGAGCAGCTCCCCGTAGCCAAAGACGTGCTCGGTGTCCCCGGTGCCCTTTTTGGGTTTGTAGAGGAACAGGGCCACCCCCGCCACGATCAGCAGCACGCACAGGTACTTGGCTGGGGGGTACCTCTTCCGCAGCAGGGTCACCCCCAGCAGCATCACTGGGGACAGGGGAGGTCAAAAACTGCCCCCCAAAGCCCCCCACAGGAGTTAACCCCTCCAAAGCCACCCCCAGATGGTGGCTGGGGACAGGGAACAGCACAAAGTGACCCCAAAGCCCTTCCTGGAAGGAAAGCCAGGCCAGCCCGAGGCGGCTCTGACAGGTGAGGGCTGCTGGAGGCACAGGAATCCAGGGAATCCACAGAAAAACGGGAATTCTCTTACCTGGAATGGGCTTACAGGACTTGCCCAGGACCTGGAAGGGGAGAAGGGGAGAATGATGCTCACCCCAAAATGAGCTCCCAAACCCCCCCTGGGCCAGCTGAGACTCAGCAGGGACAGTTCAGCCCCTGCCTCGATGGCAATTACCCCAATTACCTCCTAATTAACGAACCCCCCTCTTCCAGGGGGTCTCTGTCCCTTCCCTGAGCGCCCTCAGCCCCTCCCTGGGCCCAGCAGTGACCAGGACACCAAAGTGACCCCAGGGAAATGAGAGAGGGGTGGGAGTCCCCCTGTCCCCCCTCAGTGTCCCCTGGGTGCCACAGCCACTGTCCCCCCTTGGGTGTCACAGCCACTGTCCCCCCTCAGTGTCCCCTGGGTGCCACAGCCACTGTCCCCTGGGTGTCCCCCTGGGTGTCCCCTGGGAGTCACAGCCACTGTCCCCTGGGTGTCCCCTGGGTGCCACAGCCACTGTCCCCCCTCAGTGTCCCCTGGGTGCCACAGCCACTGTCCCCCCTCAGTGTCCCCTGGGTGTCACAGCCACTGTCCCCCCTCAGTGTCCCCTGGGTGTCATGGCCACTGTCCCCTGGGTGTCCCCTGGGAGTCACAGCCACTGTCCCCCCTCAGTGTCACAGCCACTGTCCCCTGGGTGTCCCCTGGGTGTCCCCTGGGTGTCACAGCCACTGTCCCCCCGTCAGTGTCCCCTGGGTGTCACAGCCACTGTCCCCTGGGTGTCCCCTGGGAGTCACAGCCACTGTCCCCCCTCAGTGTCCCCTGGGTGTCCCCTGGGAGTCACAGCCACTGTCCCCCCTCAGTGTCCCCTGGGTGTCCCCTGGGAGTCACAGCCACTGTCCCCTGGGAGTCACAGCCACTGTCCCCTGGGTGTGCCCTGGGTGTCACAGCCACTGTCCCCTGGGTGTCCCTTGGGTGCCACAGCCACTGTCCCCCCTGGGTGTCCCCTGGGAGTCACAGCCACTGTCCCCCCCCAGGTGTCCCCCCCATGTCCCCCTCGGTGTCCCCCCGTGTCCCCATTCCCACCTGTGTGGGGTAGCTGACGAACTGCAGTGCGGAGTTGCTGGAGACCATGGCGCCCAGGTAGGAGAGGGAGCAGGCTCCGTACAGCCAGCCCCGGGTGCGGTCCGGCCGCGCCGCGTCCAGGAGGCGAATCACTGCGGGCACGGCACGGTACCGGGGCTGAGCACCGACCAACTGACCACGGCACGGCACCGGGGCTGAGCACCGACCGACTGACCACGGCACCGACCGACTGACCACGGCACGGTACCGGGGCTGAGCACCGACCGACTGACCACGGCACGGCACCGGGGCTCAGCACCGACCGACTGACCACGGCACCGACCGACTGACCACGGCACCGACCGACTGACCACGGCACCGACCGACTGACCACGGCACGGTACCGGGGCTCAGCACCGACCGACTGACCACGGCACGGCACCGGGGCTCGGTCAGGGGCTGCCCGGGGCTCCCCCCGCGGTTCCCGGGGTTCCCGGGGCTCCCGGACTTACGGATCTTGGCGAAGGCGGCGTTGATCACGCACTGGATGAACACGAGGGTCAGCGCGTACTTGAACTTCTCCTGCTTCGCCCCCTCCCCGTAGCGGCCCCGGGTGCTGCGGGACGGAGAGACACCGGTGACACCGGGGACACCGGGGACAGACACCGGTGACACCGGGAATACCGGAGACAGACACCGGTGACACCGGGAACAGAGCGGGACAGGCACCGGGAACACCGGGAACAGAGAGGAACAGACACCGGTGACACCAGGAACACCGAGAACCGAGCAGGACAGGCACCAGGGACACCGGGGACAGAGCGGGACAAACACCGGGAACAGAGCGGGACAGGCACCGGGAACACCGGGACAGACACCGGTGACACCGGTGACACCGGGAACAGAGCAAGACGGACACCGGTGACAGCACCCAGGGCACGGGGAAGGAGCGGCGCTCCCCGGCCGGGTCCGGCCGCCCGGGCCTGCCCCGGTCCCTCCTCCCCAGAGCCCCCGGTGTCCCCCCGGCCCCGCGTCCCTCCCCGCTGTCCCCGGCCCGTGTCCCGCCGTCCCTCACATGCTCTCCTGCAGGATGCCGTAGTAGAAGTAGCAGGCGAACACGCCGAGGAAGCAGACGGGCAGGCGGAGGCGCTCGGGCAGCCCCGGGGCCGCGCTCGCTGCCATGGTGGCGGCGGGGCCGCTCAGCGCGGGCGGCAGCTCCAGCGCCACATCCCGCGGAGCCCCGGGCGGCCTCATCGGCCCCGCCGCGCCCGCCCCGCCCCGCGCCGCCCCGCGCGCTGCCGGACCCGCCGCGGGGGGAAACGCGGCTCAGGAGCGCCGGGAAGGGCGCGGAACCGGGCGGGGCTCCGCGCCGCGGTCTCTGAGCCCCCCGCGGGGCCGCGCCCGCCGCGGTTCGGCCGCGATGGCACCGGCGGAGCGCGGCGCGGGGCAGGCATTGCTGTGGACACCCCAGCCTCGGGGGCCTTCGCGAAGAGCGGCGCGCGCGGGAGCGCCACACGATGTGGAGAGCGGCGATTGGCTGCGCTGAGGGGGCGGGGCACAAACGCGGGCTCTGATTGGTGAACCCGGCCCAGAGGCTCCGCCCACTCCAAGCGGGGCCCTCGGGGCTCCTTCCGCCGGCCCGGGCCCCGCGATCCCGGTGGGGCGGAGCTGCCGGGGCCTGGCCGGGACCGTTCCCCTTTTCCCGAGGCCCCGGTCTCGCTGCTCCAGGCCGCGTATCCGGGAAGTTTCCGAGCTCCGCGGAGCAGCGAGTCAGGAAATTCCTTTGGCCAGGGAGAGCCGAACCCCCTCCATGGCGCTTTGTCCTTCACGGTTCCGCTCATCCCCACGGGAATTCCAACACGAGTCACGATCCCCGGGCTGCCGTGCCCGCCACATCCCGCCTGCAGGGCGCTGCTCCGCGGAGGAGCTGCCGGTGCTGCGATTCCCGGGGCTTCACAGCGCGAGGGAGCTCTGGAAGCTCCTCCGCCGCCTCCTCCCGCCCGCACCCGGCATGGCGGGCCCGGTAACGGGCGGGTCCCGCTGGCCTCGTGCCCTCACAAACGATGGCGGCCCCCGCTGGCCTCCTGCCCTCACAAACGATGGCGGCCCCGGTAACGGGCGGGTCCCGCTGGCCTCCTGCCCTCACAAACGATGGCGGCCCCGGTAACGGGCGGGTCCCGCTGGCCTCCTGCCCTCACAAACGATGGCGGGCCCGGTAACGGGCGGGTCCCGCTGGCCTCCTGCCCTCACAAACGATGGCGGCCGCCCCCGCCCGGCGCCCGAATCAAAGATGGCGGCTCCTGCCCGGCTCCAAGATGGCGCGCGGTCACGTGACGGGGGTGTGGGCTCGTCCCGGCGGAAGCGTGAGGGACCGAGCCGGGAGCAGCGGCTGGCGGCGGCGGGAGCGGGGCTGGCGCCGCCGGAGCACGCGTGCCGCAGCCCGGGGGACACGGCTGTCACCACGGAGTCCGCCAGCGCCAACACCGCGGCGGCCACCGCCGCCTCGCGGGCCGCGGGTGCCGGGGACCAGGCAACCTCGCTGCCCCCGCCCAGGATGCAGCGCAGGAAGGTGAGCACGGCCGGGAAACGGGAGAAGCGGCCGGCGGGGAGACCGGCGGGCTCGGGCCGCTGCTTTCTACCGTTCCGCAGCCCCTCCGCGCCCCCGCCCGGCTGCGAAACCGGGGGGAAAATAGCGGCCTGGAGCCCCCTGCGCCCGCCCCCTGCGCGCTCTGATTGGCGCGAGCACGAGAAGGCCGCGCGCTGATTGGCTGCTCCGCCTGTCACTCACCCCCCCAACGGCCGCCGTTTCCCTTCCCCCGCGCCGGCGGCAGGGCCCGCCCCTCGCCGTTTCCGATTTGACGCGCGCTTGAAGAGCTGGCCGCTGATTGGGCACGTCTCGGTGCCGGGCTGGCCGCTGATTGGCTCCTGCTGCTGTCCATCGCCGCCCCCAACGGTCACCTCCCGGCGCGAGCCTTGTTTTTCCCTTCCCCCATCGCGCCGCGGCCCCCCCCGGTTTGGCGTTGCCGTGGGAGCAAGCCTCGCGCTGATTGGCTGCCGTTCGCTGTCAATCACGCTCGGCGGGGCCCGCCTTTTTCCTCCGCGAGCTGCCATTGGCGGATCTCTCCTTCCATCCCGCCCCCGCGCGCTGTGATTGGCTGGGGCCCGCGCGGCTCCGCTGGGTGCAAAACAAAGCGGCGCGGGGGCCGCGCTCCCGCCACCGGCGCGAGCCCGCCCCTCCCTCCCCTCATGGCGGCCGCGCCCCCCCCGCTCCCCTCTCGGCCGCCGCCATCGCCGCCCCCTCACGGCCCTGCCCGCCCGGGGCTCCCGCGGCCGCCCCCCGCCACCCACCGGCACCTGCCGCCACCCCCAGACCCCCGGCGTCCCCTCACCGTGTTACGGTTGAACCGCAGCTGGAAATTAAACACGAGCCTGGTATGGGGGGGGAACAAAAATAAAGCTTGTGTGTGCGAGTAAGAACGGCTTAATAGTGAGAAATGAATTAAAATACTGTGAAAACAATAAGTGACCCTGATAACAGAAAAAGAAAAGGCTAAAAATGCCAATTGCTGACTCCATTCCTACATCCACATTGCTCCCCTCACTTTGGGATAATTCCCGGTAATTCCTCCAGTTTATATCCTGGGAATGACAGTCTGTGCTGGGGAATAAACCTTTGGCCAGTTGGCATCACCTATCCCGGTTCCTTTTTGAAACTCCTCACTGACAGAGCAGGAGACACAGAAAAGGAAAGAATCCCTTATTTTAGGGATTTTATTCATTTATCCCTGACTTGGGATAAACCACACAGGTCACCCTTCCAGCTGAAGCGGCTGGGAGGACGTGGAGAACACGGAATATTCGCTCCTTTTCCTGCGTTTTTTTATCGATAGAAGTACAGTATTTAATATAATTAAATAATTAAAATAAATATTGAAAGGCAAGCGCTGTGTGCTGTTGCAGAGGAACGCGGGCAGCAGCTCGGATGGAACAGAGGACTCGGATTTCTCCACGGATCCCGAGCACACGGACAGCTCCGAGAGCGATGGCACCTCCCGGAGATCCGCCCGCGTCACCCGCTCCTCCGCCAGGCTCAGCCAGAGCTCCCAGGGTGAGGGCTGGGCTCCTGGAACCGGGGAAAGGCTCGTCCTTGAACTGGGGAAAGGTTCCTGTTTAAACTGGGGAAAGGCTCCTGGAACCGGGGAAAGGCTCCTGTTTAAACTGGGGAAGGGCTCCTGGAACCGGGGAAAGGCTCGTCCTTGAACTGGGGAAAGGCTCCTCTTTAAACTGGGAAAAGGCTCCTGGAACCGGGGAAAGGCTCATCCTTGAACTGGGGAAAGGCTCATCCTTGAACTGGGGAAAGGCTCCTGTTTAAACTGGGGAAAGGCTCCTGTTTAAACTGGGGAAAGGCTCCTCTTTAAACTGGGGAAAGGCTCCTGGAACCGGGGAAAGGCTCATCCTTGAACTGGGAAAAGGCTCCTCTTTAAACTGGGAAAAGGATCCTCTTTAAACTGGGAAAAGGCTCCTCTTTAAAATGGGAAAAGGATCCTCTTTAAACTGGGAAAAGGTTCCTGTTTAAACTGGGGAAAGGCTCCTGTTTAAACTGGGGAAAGGCTCCTGTTTAAACTGGGAAAAGGTTCCTGTTTAAACTGGGGAAAGGCTCCTCTTTAAACTGGGGAAAGGCTCCTGTTTAAACTGGGGAAAGGCTCCTGTTTAAACTGGGAAAAGGCTCCTGTTTAAACTGGGAAAAGGTTCCTGTTTAAACGGGGGAAAGGCTCCTGTTTAAACTGGGGAAAGGCTCCTGTTTAAACTGGGAAAAAGCCCTTCCTTAAACTGGAAAAAGGCCCTTCCTTAAACCCGGAAAAGGCTCTTCCTTAGACCAGGAAAACGCTCTTCCTTAAACTGGGAAAATGCTCTTCCTCAGACCAGGAAAAGGCTTTTCCACACCACAATCGATCCAGCTGTTCCCACAGCTGTTATCTAAGCTGTTATCTGTGGGTTGTTATCTAAACCCTGATATTTCTTATCTAAAGGAAGGGATCTTTGCTTCTCCAGCCGGGAGCTGGGTGGTGATTAGGGGTTAATGAAGTTGTTAAAGCTGGGGAAAGCTGGTGCTGCTGCACATCGCTCCAAGTGTCCTGAGATTTTATCAGTGAGGCCAGAGCGAGGTGACTTAGACAGGACAGAGCCACAGGGTGTTGGTCAGCGTGGGGCAGGGGGGCCTGTGGGTGCTGTGGTGTCCCTGTGGTGTAAATGTGGTGTCCCCATGGTTCCTGTGGTGTCCCCGTGGTGTCCCCACGATGTCTCTGGGGTGTCCCCGTGGTGTCCCCATGGTTTCCATGGTGTCTCCATGGTTCCTGTGGTGTCCCCACGATGTCTCTGTGGTGTCCCCATGGTTTCCATGGTGTCCCCATGGTTCCTGTGGTGTCCCCACGATGTCTCTGGGGTGTCCCCGTGGTGTCCCCATGGTTTCCATGGTGTCTCCATTGTTCTTGTGGTCTCTCTGTGGTGTCCCTGTGGTGTCTCTGAGGTGTTCCCGTGGTCTCCCCGTAGTGTCCCCACAGTTCCCGTGGTACCTGTGGTGTCCCCATGGTGTCCCCATGATCCCTATGGTGTCCCCATGGTTGTCCCCATGGTTCCTGTGGTGTCCCCATGGTTCCTGTGGTGTCCCCACGCTGTCCCCACGCTGTCCCCACGCTGTCCCCATGCTGTCCCCACGCTGTCCCCACGCTGTCCCCACGCTGTCCCCACGCTGTCCCCACGCTGTCCCCACGCTGTCCCCGTGCTGTCCCCACACTGTCCCCACGCTGTCCCCACGCTGTCCCCACGCTGTCCCCATGCTGTCCCCACACTGTCCCCACGCTGTCCCCACGCTGTCCCCACACTGTCCCCGTGCTGTCCCGGTGCTGTCCCCACGCTGTCCCCACGCTGTCCCCGTGCTGTCCCCGTGCTGTCCCGGTGCTGTCCCCACGCTGTCCCCACGCTGTCCCGGTGCTGTCCCCACGCTGTCCCCACGCTGTCCCCACACTGTCCCCATGCTGTCCCAGTGCTGTCCCCGTGCTGTCCCTGTGCTGTCCCCACGCTGTCCCCACGCTGTCCCCACACTGTCCCGGTGCTGTCCCCACGCTGTCCCCGTGCTGTCCCCACGCTGTCCCCACGCTGTCCCCATGCTGTCCCCTCTGTAACGGGGTGTTCCCGCGGGAGCAGACTCCAGCCCGGTGCGGAACCCGCCGGCGCTGGGTGCGGACGAGCCGGTGTACTCCACGCGGAGGGTGACCCGCAGCCAGCAGCAGCCGGCTCCCGTCACCCCCAAGAAGTACCCGCTGCGCCAGACGCGCTCCTCCGGCTCCGAGACCGAGCAGGCCGTGGATTTCTCGGACAGAGGTAGGAGAGGGGCCGGGAAACGCCGGCCATGAGGCTGCCGGGGGCTCTGCACCGTCCCTGGGGTGTCCTGAGAGCTCCCCCTCAGCTCTGCCCGCTCCGCTCCTCCTCCAGACACCAAAAACGCTGCGGATCACGACGAGTCCCCTCCCCGCACCCCCACGGGCAACGCGCCCTCCTCCGAGTCCGACATCGACATCTCCAGCCCCAACGTGTCCCACGACGAGAGCCTGGCCAAGGACATGTCCATGAAGGACTCGGGCAGCGACCTCTCGCACCGGCCCAAGCGCCGCCGCTTCCACGAGAGCTACAACTTCAACATGAAGTGTCCCACTCCTGGCTGCAACTCCCTGGGTGAGGGATGGGGGTCCCAAAAACGGGCTGGGGGGTGGGCTGGGGTCCTGCTCTGAGTGTCACGTCCCAAAAACGGGCTGTGGGGTGGGCTGGGGTCCTGCTCTGAGTGTCACATCCCAAAAACGGGCTGTGGGGTGGGCTGGGGTCCTGCTCTGGGTGTCACATCCCAAAAACGGGCTGGGGGTCCTGCTCTGGCTGTCACCACATCCCAAAAACGGGCTGGGGGTCCTGCTCTGGCTGTCACCACATCCCAAAAACGGGCTGGGGGTCCTGCTCTGGGTGTCACGCCCCAAAAACGGGCTGTGGGGTGGGCTGGGGTCCTGCTGCAGGTGTCACATCCCAAAAACGGGCTGTGGGGTGGGCTGGGGTCCTGCTCTGAGTGTCACGTCCCAAAAACGGGCTGTGGGGTGGGCTGGGGTCCTGCTCTGAGTGTCACATCCCAAAAACAGGCTGTGGGTCCTGCTCTGAGTGTCACATCCCAAAAACAGGCTGTGGGTCCTGCTCTGGGTGTCACATCCCAAAAACGGGCTGGGGGTCCTGCTCTGGGTGTCACCATATCCCAAAAACGGGCTGTAGGGCAGGAATATCGAGCCGTGGGTGGGCAGGAGGGATGGAAACACAGGGGTGTTATTGCTGGAGGTGTTTTGTGCTTTGGGGGGTGGCAGCATAAGGAGTCAGACAGGAGGAGAAGTCCCAGATTTGTGTTTTTGCCAGGAGCAGGGTTTCAGTCCCAGATTATTGCGCTCCCATCCCTGGCTGCTTTGAGTGTGAGAAAGACTTTCCTTCCTTTTAAACGGGGAAATTTCCTTCTCTTATCCCCCTGTCAGTGACCTGAGCATGCTCCTGTGAGGATCTGCCCATCTTTCTCCACCTCTTTGGGATCATTTCTCACAATTTTGGTTGTTTTTCTGACACTTTGCAGGACACCTGACTGGGAAGCACGAGCGTCACTTCTCCATCTCGGGCTGCCCTCTGTACCACAACCTCTCGGCAGATGAGTGCAAGGTGAACCATTTTTACCTGCTCATTTCCCCTCCTTTGGGACAAAAGTTTGGTTTTAGGACAAAATGCTGAGCCTGGTGAGCTGTGAGCAGCAAGTGTGTGGCACAGCTGGAGCTGCAGCGCTGCCCTGGCAGGGAGGGGTGACAGGACAGGTGACAGGAGGGGTGACAGGAGGGCTGACAGGACAGGTGGCAGGACAGGTGGCAGGACAGGTGACAGGAGGTGCCTGCAGGTTTTTGAGGGATTTTGGCCCGCAGGTGCGAGCGCAGAGCCGGGACAAGCAGATCGAGGAGCGGATGTTGGCCCACAGGCAGGATGACAACAACAGGCACGCCACCAGGCACCAGGTGAGCAGGGACAGCCTGGGCTCCCTCCTGCACATCCCTGGGGAGCTGCTGGGCCAGAGGAATTCCTGCTGTCCCTTCAGCAGGGTGGGAGAGCAGAGCTGCCTTCTCGGGATGCTCCTTTCCGTGTTTGGATGTGCAGGAGCAGGAATTCCTGCAGAGCTGTGAGCTGCAATTTCCCTCTGAGTAAGCCCTGGAGAGGCAAAGCAGGGGAATGACATTTCCCAGTGCCTGAGTCAGCTGGGAGCTGCTCCCCAGCACGGAGCATTCCACGGGGAGCTCACCCTGGCCCGTGGCACCCAGCCTGTGGCGGGAAGGGGAATTTCCTGCTTTGCATTCCTGCAGTGCCCTGTGATTAGCCCAGGATCTGGTTCAGACCTGGTCCTGCCAGGATGGGATTGTTTGGGGATGTTTGGGGGGGCTGCAGCCTCTCAGGGCCCCACCTGGGGCTTCTCTCAGGCCCCCACAGAGAGGCAGCTGCGCTACAAGGAGAAGGTGGCCGAGCTGAGGAAGAAGAGGAACTCGGGGCTGAGCAAGGAGCAGAAGGAGAAGTACATGGTAAAAGCAGGGATTTTATCCTTCCCACCCTTCCCAGGGTGGGATTTGGCTCTCCCAGTCATCCTGCAGCATTCCCAGCTAGAAAAGCTGCAGGATCCAACGGCTCAGCAGCCAAACTCCCATCCTTTGGTTTTCCAGGAGCACAGGCAAACCTATGGCAACACCAGGGAGCCTCTCCTGGAGAACCTGACCAGCGAGTACGACCTGGAGCTGTTCCGGAGGGCTCAGGCCCGCGCCTCCGAGGACCTGGTGAGATCCATCCCTGCGCAGCCCGGGGGCACTGGGGCAGCTCCAGGGCTGGGGGTGAGCTCCAGGCATCCCCAGGGAGAGCTGGAGGAGCAGCTGGAGCTGAGCTCTGCGCTCAGGAATGTGTGGTGACATTCCAGGGGTGCTGCCAGGGGACAGCAACAGCTCCGGCTTCCCTGCCCAGGGCTGCTGACAACAAAAGCAGCTCAGCCTCAGCCCGTGACTGAGTTCACAGCCTGGTGTTGCTGAAACTCCTGAGCAGCTTCCCAAAGCCACATCCCATTCCAGAGAGGGATCAAACGATGCTTTGATGCTCTCCTGGGACAGCTGGGGTACCTGGGGCAGGGCCTTGGGCTGTGTCACGGAGCCACAGAACCACCTGGGCTGGAAAAGCCCTGTGAGATCATCGAGTGCCACCCGTGCCCTGACACCACCTTGTCACCGAGTGCCACATCCAGGCTTCCCAAACACCTCCAGGGGTACTGACACTTCCCTGGGCAGCCCCTTCCACTTCCCAGTCCCTTTTTCTGGGAGGAAATTCCTCCTCAGGTGCAGCCCAAACGTGCCCTGGCACTGCCTGGAGCCGTGTCCTGTTGTTCCCTGGGAGCAGAGCCTGGCTGCCCCCTCCTGTCAGGGGTTATGAAGAGCCTGAGGTCTCCCCTGACCCTTTTCCCCAGGATAAACACCCCCAGCTGCTCCTCACAGCACTCATGAGGCTCCCTGGGGATCAGGAGAGCACCAGGGAGCGGCGAGGAGCCGTAGGAATTTAACAACAGATGAATTTACAGGACTAAAACCAGATTTCCTCCAGGAAAACAAATCCCTGTTCTCCTCCAGCTGCCTTGGTTGGATTTTTTGCGTGACCCTGTGTTTCCCCTGTGGCAGGAGAAGCTGAGGCTGCAGGGGCAGATCACTGAGGGCAGCAACATGATCAAGACCATCGCGTTCGGGCGCTACGAGCTGGACACGTGGTACCACTCCCCCTACCCCGAGGAGTACGCGCGCCTCGGCCGCCTCTACATGTGCGAGTTCTGCCTCAAGTACATGAAGAGCCAGACCATCCTGCGCCGGCACATGGTGAGGGGAGGGCTCATTCCTGCTGGGAATCCTGCTGTGGGAGTGGGGAGGGATCATTCCTGCTGGGAATCCTGCTGTGGGAGTGGGGAGGGCTCATTCCTGCTGGGAATCCTGCTGTGGGACTGGGGAGGGATCATTCCTGCTGGGAATCCTGCTGTGGGACTGGGGAGGGGTCATTCCTGCTGGGAATCCTGCTGTGGGAGCATTGAGGGGTCATTCCTGCTGGGAATCCTGCTGTGGGAACAGGCCAGGATCATTCCCATTGGGAATCCTGCAGGCAGGGCTCATTCCCAGTGGGAATCCTGCAGGCAGGGATCATTCCCAGTGGGAATCCTGCAGGCAGGGATCATTCCCAGTGGGAATCCTGCAGGCAGGGATCATTCCCAGTGGGAATCCTGCAGGCAGGGATCATTCCCAGTGGGAATCCTGCAGGCAGGGATCATTCCCAGTGGGAATCCTGCAGGCAGGGATCATTCCCAGTGGGAATCCTGCAGGCAGGGATCATTCCCAGTGGGAATCCTGCAGGCAGGGATCATTCCCAGTGGGAATCCTGCAGGCAGGGATCATTCCCAGTGGGAATCCTGCAGGCAGGGATCATTCCCAGTGGGAATCCTGCAGGCAGGGCTCATTCCCATTGGGAATCTGCAGGCAGGGCTCATTCCCATTGGGAATCCTGCAGGCAGGGATCATTCCCAGTGGGAATCCTGCAGGCAGGGCTCATTCCCAGTGGGAATCCTGCAGGCAGGGATCATTCCCAGTGGGAATCCTGCAGGCAGGGCTCATCCCCTGCCGTGGGGGCAGCAGTGACAGCCCCTCTCGGTGTCCCTGTCCCAGGCCAAGTGTGTGTGGAAGCACCCCCCTGGGGACGAGATCTACCGCAAGGGCTCCATCTCCGTCTTCGAGGTGGACGGCAAGAAGAACAAGGTGAGCTGGGGTTCCTGGAGGAGCTGGGGTTCCTGGAGGAGCTGGGGTTCCTGCAGCACTGGGGTTCCTGGAGGACTGGGGTTCCTGCAGGAGCTGGGGTTCCTGGAAGTGCTGGGGTTCCTGCAGGAGCTGGGGTTCCTGGAGGAGCTGGGGTTCCTGGAGGAGCTGGGGTTCCTGCAGGAGCTGGGGTTCCTGCAGGAGCTGGGGTTCCTGCAGGACTGGGGTTCCTGGAGGAGCTGGGGTTCCTGGAGGAGCTGGGGTTCCTGGAGGAGCTGGGGTTCCTGCAGCACTGGGGTTCCTGGAAGAGCTGGGGTTCCTGGAGGAGCTGGGGTTCCTGGAAGAGCTGGGGTTCCTGCTGGAGCTGGGGTTCCTGGAGGAGCTGGGGTTCCTGCAGCACTGGGGTTCCTGCAGCACTGGGGTTCCTGCAGGACTGGGGTTCCTGGAGGAGCTGGGGTTCCTGCAGCACTGGGGTTCCTGGAGGAGCTGGGGTTCCTGGAGGAGCTGGGGTTCCTGGAAGAGCTGGGGTTCCTGCAGGAGCTGGGGTTCCTGGAGGAGCTGGGGTTCCTGCTGTAGCTGGGGTTCCTGGAGGAGCTGGGGTTCCTGCTGTAGCTGGGGTTCCTGGAAGAGCTGGGGTTCCTGCAGGAGCTGGGGTTCCTGGAGGAGCTGGGGTTCCTGCAGCACTGGGGTTCCTGCTGGAGCTGGGGTTCCTGCAGCACTGGGGTTCCTGCAGGAGCTGGGGTTCCTGCAGCACTGGGGTTCCTGCAGGAACTGGGGTTCCTGGAGGAGCTGGGGTTCCTGCAGGACTGGGGTTCCTGCTGGAGCTGGGGTTCCTGCTGGAGCTGGGGTTCCTGCTGGAGCTCCTCTGTGTCTCACACATCCAGCCCTGTCCATTTCCAGCACCAATGGAATTGTTTCCTGGCCCAGCCGCTCTGTTATCCTGAATTATTTTTTATTTTTTATCCTTTTCCTGGTGATTTCGCTCACATTTGGGCTCAGCCACTGGAATGAACACCTCTTTTTTTTTGTGCCCAGATCTACTGTCAGAACCTGTGTCTGCTGGCAAAGCTGTTCCTGGACCACAAAACCCTTTATTACGACGTGGAGCCCTTCCTGTTCTACGTCATGACAGAGGCTGACAACACCGGCTGCCACCTGATCGGGTATTTCTCCAAGGTCAGCAGCAAACCTTCACCTCCCACCTCAATAAATGGGGATTCCAGCCCTGGGTCCCTTCTGCAGCCTCAGCATTTGCTGCTTTTGGGAGCTGTGTTTGCTGAGGTGCTGCAGGTGCTGCCCCCAGCAAAACCCAAACCAGCTCCAAGGGGTTGGTGCTGCTGGGAAGCAGAGTGCTGTCTCCATCAGGGACAAGGAAATCGGGAGAAAAACACATTAAAATAAATATTAAATATAATTTGTGGGTTTTTTTTTTTAATGCTAAAACACTTAAAGGAATAAAAATTCTGAGTTCTGCCCTTCTCTCTGCCCATTTCCAGGAGAAGAATTCCTTCCTCAACTACAACGTGTCCTGCATCCTGACCATGCCCCAGTACATGAGGCAGGGCTATGGCAAAATGCTCATTGACTTCAGTAAGTGCTGGGGGCCAAATTCCAGGGGGAAATTCCTCCAGGAAATCTCCCCTCCCTGCTGCTGCTGGGGCAGCTTTCACCCTGGCTCCCTCTGAGGGGCTTTAAATGGGTGGTTTTTAACCTTTTTTAGGCTATTTGCTGTCAAAAGTAGAGGAGAAGGTGGGGTCCCCCGAGCGTCCCCTGTCCGACCTGGGCCTCATCAGCTACAGGAGCTACTGGAAGGAGGTTCTGCTGCGCTACCTGCACAACTTCCAGGGCAAGGAGATCTCCATCAAAGGTCAGGCCTTGTTCTGGGAGCATCCCTGGCCTGCCTCACCCACCCCAAGAGTTTGTGGGATATTCCTGTGCTTGGGAAGGGCTCCTTCCCACCCCTGCCCACCAGCAAAGATGGGTTTTTTTGAAATTTTTTTCAAGTTTTTTGGAAGGATGGATTGGCTGTTTTGTGAAAAAAAAAAAAACCCAAAAAACAACAGTTTTGTAAAGATTCAGCAAAAAGCTTCATCCAGCTGTGTATTAAAATGTTATTTTAACAAGAAATTACAGCTCCAGCAGCCAATATTGAGAATATTTGGCCTTCTTTTAATGGCATTTCTCTGTTGGTGGCACGTGGGAGGACGTGGAATTTCCTGGGGATGCGAGCTACCCTGGAAAAGCAGGATTGCATCTTCTTCCAGAGGATTTCCTACAGATCCCAAAGCCCTGCACTGCTGCCTGTGCCTGCCCCACATTTCTGAGGGGCTGTCCCACATTTCTGAGGGGGTACCCCACATTTCTGAGGGGCTGCCCCACATTTCTGAGGGGGTACCCCACATTTCTATGGGGCTGCCCCACATTTCTGAGGGGCTGCCCCACATTTCTGAGGGGCTGTCCCACATTTCTGAGGGGGTACCCCACATTTCTGAGGGGCTGCCCCACATTTCTGAGGGGGTACCCCACATTTCTGAGGGGCTGCCCCACATTTCTGAGGGGGTACCCCACATTTCTGAGGGGCTGCCCCACACTTCTGAGGGGATACCCCACATTTCTGAGGGGCTGCCCCACATTTCTGCGGGGTTGCCCCACGTTTCTGCGGGGTTGCCCCACATTTCTGAGGGGCTGCCCCACGTTTCTGAGGGGTTGCCCCACGTTTCTGAGGGGTTGCCCCACATTTCTATGGGGTTGCCCCACGTTTCTGCGGGGTTGCCCCACGTTTCTGCGGGGTTGCCCCACGTTTCTGCGGGGTTGCCCCACATTTCTGCGGGGTTGCCCGGAGCCGTGCCGGGTGCCCGGGCTTTGGGGCAGTTTGGGGGCTCTGGGGGGGTTCTGAGCCGGGCTCTGGTTGCAGAGATCAGCCAGGAGACCGCAGTGAACCCCGTGGACATCGTCAGCACCCTGCAGGCCCTGCAGATGCTCAAGTACTGGAAGGGCAAACACCTGGTCCTCAAGAGGCAGGTGAGCCTGGGGGGGATCTCCTTCCACCTGGGGGCTTCCTTGGGAGCCTGCTCCTCCTCCTCCTCCTCCTCCTCCTCCTCCTCCTCCTCCTCCTCCTCCTCCTCATCTCCAGCCAGGGCAGGAGCTGGGCTGTCCTTCTGTCCTTCTCCTGTCCTGCTGTCCTTCTGTCCCTCTGCTGTCCCTCTGCTGTCCCTCTGCTGTCCTGCTGTCCTTCTGTCCCCCTGCTGTCCTTCTGTCCCTCTGCTGTCCTTCTGTCCCCCTGCTGTCCTTCTGTCCCTCTGCTGTCCTTCTGTCCCCCTGCTGTCCTTCTGTCCCTCTGCTGTCCTGCTGTCCCTCTGCTGTCCTTCTCCTGTCCTGCTGTCCTTCTGTCCCCCTGCTGTCCTTCTGTCCCTCTGCTGTCCTTCTGTCCCTCTGCTGTCCCTCTGCTGTCCCTCTGCTGTCCTGCTGCTGTCCTGCTGTCCCTCTGCTGTCCTTCTGCTGTCCCTCTGCTGTCCCTCTGTCCTTCTGCTGTCCTGCTGTCCCTCTGCTGTCCTGCTGCTGTCCTGCTGTCCTGCTGTCCCTCTGCTGTCCTTCTGCTGTCCCTCTGCTGTCCTTCTGTCCCTCTGCTGTCCTTCTGTCCCCCTGCTGTCCTTCTGTCCCCCTGCTGTCCTTCTGTCCCTCTGCTGTCCTTCTGTCCCTCTGCTGTCCTTCTGCTGTCCTGCTGTCCTTCTGTCCCCCTGCTGTCCTTCTGTCCCTCTGCTGTCCTGCTGTCCTTCTGCTGTCCTTCTGCTGTCCCTCTGCTGTCCCTCTGCTGTCCCTCTGCTGTCCTTCTGCTGTCCCTCTGCTGTCCTTCTGTCCCTTTGCTGTCCCTCTGCTGTCCTTCTGTCCCCCTGCTGTCCTGCTGTCCCCCTGTTGTCCTGCTGGCCTTCTACTGTCCCTCTGCTGTTTTGGTGTTTTTTTGCTGTTTTTTTGGTGTTTTAGTGGTGTTGTTTTGGTGTCATTTTGGTGTTGTTTTTCTGTTCCTGTGCTGTTCCTGTGCTGTTCCTTTGTGGCATCCACAGCTGAGCCCCCCTGCCCTTGCTGGCCGTGTCCCAGGGGCGATTCCCGCCGGGATCAGCCCTGAGCCGTCCCCCCTGCTCTCCCCAGGACCTGATCGACGAGTGGATCGCCAAGGAGGCCAAGAGATCCAACAGCAACAAGACCATGGATCCCAGCTGCCTCAAGTGGACCCCTCCCAAGGGCACCTAAGGGTCCCCAGGGCCAGGCTCGGTGCCACCCTGCCGTGGTGTCCCCAGGGCCGGGCTCGGTGCCACCCTGCCGTGGTGTCCCCAGGGCCAGGCTCGGTGCCACCCTGCCGTGGTGTCCCCAGGGCCAGGCTCGGTGCCACCCTGCCGTGCTGTCCCCACAGTTCTGAGGAACTCGGATGTTTCGGCCTCAGTGAGGCCGTGTGAGGACTGGAAGTGTCTGGGAGCCCCAGGGAGCTGAGGAGCTCCGATTGCTGGGCCTGTCCCTGCTGTCCCTGCTGTCCCTGCTGTCCCTGCTGTCCCTGCTGTCCCTGCTGTCCCTGCTGTCCCTGCTGTCCCTGCTGTCCCTGCTGTCCCTGCTGTCCCTGCTCCATCCTCCTGTCCCTCCTGCAGCCCCCCGGGCTCAGCCGGCTGCAAACGCTTCTCTGGAGCTGCTCCTGCCCCGTTCCACCTCCCAAATAGCTTTAGTGGGATTGTCCCCCCCTCGTGCAGCAGTTTTCCCTAGGATCCAGCAGATCTTCACTTAGTTCCTGTTGTACAGCCACAATTGCACCTCCTGCACCCTGGGCAGTGCTGGGGTGTTCCCGTCACCCCCTCCTGGAGCCGCCACAGCCCTGCTGGAAGCACCTCTGGATTAGAATTCCTGTTTTTTCCTGGTGTGTATCTCGTGGAATTGCTGAGTTCCTGTACATAAACAACCTGAGTGCTGAGTGTATTTCCCTGGAGATGTTTTTCCCAGAGCAGCCTTCCTGGAACTGCAGGTCCCTTTTTACTGGAGTTTTTTTCCCCCCTCCAGGTTGAAGGAATCCAAACTTTGTCCTTCTCCAAAGAGCCACAGGAACTCCCAGCACCAGTTCCAGGGAGGGATGGATTCCCTGGCAAAGCCAAAAAACAAAACAAAACCTTTGATTCCTCCCTCCCATCAGCAGAAATATCCTGGAATGGCCTCCCAGGGAAAGCAGTGTCCTCGAGCCACCCGTCCCTGCGTGGCTGCAGGGTCACTGACACAGGGGACAGCCCTGGGGAGGGGCTGGCAGCATCCCAGGCTGGATTCCCTGATCCCAGTGCTGGATTCCCTGATCCCAGTGCTGGATTCCCTGATCCCAGGCTGGATTCCATGATCCCAGGGCTGGATCCCCTGATCCCAGTGCTGGATTCCCTGATCCCAGGGCTGATTTCAGTGATCCCAGTGCTGGATTCCCCGATCCCAGTGCTGGATTCCCTGATCCCGGTGCTGGATTCCCCAATCCCAGTGCTGGATTCCCTGATCCCAGGCTGGATTCTCTGATCCCAGTGCTGGATTCCCCAGTCCCAGTGCTGGATTCCATGATCCCAGTGCTGGATTCCCTGATCCCAGTGCTGGATTCCTCAATCCCAGTGCTGGATTCCCCAATCCCAGTGCTGGATTCCCTGATCCCAGTGCTGGATTCCCTGATCCCAGTGCTGATTTCAGTGATCCCAGGGCTGGATCCCCTGATCCCAGGGCTGGATTCCATGATCCCAGGCTGGATTCCCTGATCCCAGTGCTGGATTCCCTGATCCCAGGCTGGATTCCATGATCCCAGTGCTGGATTCCCTGATCCCAGTGCTGGATTCCCTGATCCCAGTGCTGGATTCCCTGATCCCAGGGCTGGATTCCCCGATCCCAGTGCTGGATTCCATGATCCCAGGCTGGATTCCCTGATCCCAGTGCTGGATTCCATGATCCCAGTGTTGGATTCCCTGATCCCAGGGCTGGATTCCTCAATCCCAGTGCTGGATTCCCTGATCCCAGTGCTGGATTCCCCGATCCCAGTGTTGGATTCCCTGATCCCAGTGCTGGATTCCATGATCCCAGTGTTGGATTCCCTGATCCCAGGGCTGGATTCCTCAATCCCAGTGCTGCATTCCCTGATCCCAGGGCTGGATTCCCTGATCCCAGTGTTGGATTCCCTGATCCCAGTGCTGGATTCCCTGATCCCAGGGCTGGATTCCTCAATCCCAGTGCTGGATTCCCTGATCCCAGTGCTGGATTCCCTGATCCCAGTGCTGGATTCCCTGATCCCAGTGCTGGATTCCTCAATCCCAGTGCTGGATTCCCTGATCCCAGTGCTGGATTCCCTGATCCCAGTGCTGGATTCCTCAATCCCAGTGCTGGATTCCCTGATCCCAGGCTGGATTCCCTGATCCCAGTGCTGGATTCCCTGATCCCAGTGCTGGATTCCATGATCCCAGTGCTGGATTCCCTGATCCCAGTGCTGGATTCCCTGATCCCAGTGCTGGATTCCTCAATCCCAGTGCTGGATTCCATGATCCCAGGCTGGATTCCATGATCCCAGTTCTGGATTCCATGATCCCAGGCTGGATTCCCCAATCCCAGTGCTGGATTCCCTGATCCCAGTGCTGGATTCCCTGATCCCAGTGCTGATTTCAGTGATCCCAGGGCTGGATTCCCTGATCCCAGTGCTGGATCCCCTGATCCCAGTGCTGCATTCCCTGATCCCAGTGATTCCTCCCAGGACAGGGTGTGGGATGAGGCGCTCCTGGGAAGGTGGGAGCCATTCCCATTATCCACTGCCCCATCCCGACTGGAAACGTTCCCTGCTGCTCCTCCTGGAACCCCAAATCCCCCCCAGCCCCTGGGTGCTCGCTCTGGACCCCGTGGGCATCACTGCCCCTCCCCAGATTCCCGGGATTGTCTGGGATTTCCCGGGCCGTGGCTCTGGAGCAGGGAATGGGGGAGAGGCCGTTCTGTTCCCTTCCCTGCTCCTCAATAAACGCATGATCCCTGCTCCAAATCCCTGCATTTCTGCTTTCCCTGGGTCCCAAGGGCTCCTCCAGAACCCCTGAAACCCCCGGGGATTTTAGGATTGGGACTGGAGCAGCCTCGGGCTCGAGTTATCCCCGGATATCCAGCTCTGGAAAGTTCCAGTGCTTCCTAAAGCCTTTCCATGGAGGAATTCTTCCTGATATCCATCCTCAACCTCCCTGGCACAACCCGAGCCTGTTGTTGGGAAAAGAAGGGAAAGCTGCTGAGGGAAAATTCCCTGAGATCTCCCTGGATTTCCAGGAGCTGCTGTGTGCTCCCTGATCCTTCTCCCAGTGGAATTCCTGCTGCCTTCTCCCTTTTTTGCCGGGATGCTTTGGGGCAGGATGTGGTGGCGTGGCCGGGAGGGATCAGGGGCAGGAGGAGACGGGATCTAAATCCATGCTGTGACTTCAGCTGTTGCTATTGTCACCCTCAATCCACGGGGACAATCCTGGGCCCCCTCCCTCGCCGTCCCAAAGCCACGGAAAGATCTGGAACGGGCTCTCCGTGCGGCTCCCGGGCCGGGGAAGAGCATTTCTATTTCTGGGCTCATTCCCTGTAATTATCTCCGTCTTTCCTGCCCTCCCCAGCCCGGCCCACGCGGCCCCGAAACCGCCAGAGGTGCAGGGAAAAAACGGGAGAGAGAGGGAAAAGAAAACATCCCCAGGAAACCGCGGATCCCAGCGGCTCCTGCGGCTTTTCCTGCAGGGCAGCTCAGCCCCCGGAGCCGCCAGGCTGGCCCTGAGCCCTCCCTGTGCTTCCAGGGAATTCGGGAGCTGGAATATTCCTGAGCTGGAATATTCCTGAGCTGGAATATTCCCGAGCTCTGCAATCCCAGGCTGTGGAGATCCCTCCCATCCATTCCCACCCCCTGCCCAGGGCAGGATGTGCCCCAAGCCCCATCCTTGGACACTTCAGGGATGGAGAATCCACATTTTCCCTGGAAAAGCCATCCCAGCCCCTCGTCACCGCCTGCTCTTCCCAGTGCTTTGGCACACCTGGAGCATCCGTTCCTGACCTGAGCAGGGAACTGGGAGCTGCTCCCGCCTCTGGAGACCCTGGGAGCAGCTGGGGAGGAGCAGGATCCCAAAAAAACCGGGATTTGGGGCAATTCCAGCGAGTTCCTCAGGAGCCGAGCTCCCCGGGGAGATGTCAGAGAGGGAAAAGCTTCCCGAGGTTTTCCAGCGGGGCCGGGATTGCCGGGAAGGGCAGCAGAGGGTGCTGCTTCCCAGGGCAAAGGCAGGAAACTCCCGGCAGCTCGCGGTGGCTTTTCCTTGGGAATTTATCCCTGATTCCTGGGCAGGAGAGGGGGATTGGGGACCTGGGACAATTCCTGAGCTGTTCTGGAGCCGTTCCCGGCTCGGCAGGCCGGGATCAGGGAATCGTCAGGGACTCATGGAATCCCAGCCTGGATTGGGTCGGGAGGAGCTCAAAGCCTCTATCCCGGGATGATCCCTGCGCTTCCCAGAACATTCCATGGGCTGTGTCCCCCTCATTCCCCTTCCCCGCCCTGCTCGGGGTCCAGCTGGGACAGGGAATTCCTCCCCAGTGCCGGGCTGGGATTGGGATGGGAATGCTGTGGATAACGCAGCCATGGCTGGGCTTTATCCAAACTCTGCGATTCTTTTTTTCCCATTTTTTTGTGCCTCCTGCTCAACCAGTGAGGAGGTTCCCAAAAAAACCAAACCGGGACAGGCGATCCCGATATCCCGGATCCCAAAAACCATCCCAGGGTTGCTCCGGGAGAGGATTCTGTGCACAGAGCCCCCGACACGGTTCGGGCAGAGCTGGATTCTCCCGGGGAGCTCTCCCGGCGGATCCGGCTGGATCAGGAAGTTTTCCCGGTGATTCACCGGGAGCTGCTGCTCCCCGTGAGTCACTGCCGAGGGGGCGGGATGGGGACTGGGATGGGGACAGGGATGGATCCATGGAGACTGGGATGGAGACTGGGATGGAGACTGGGATGGATCCATGGAGACTGGGATGGAGACTGGGATGGAGACAGGGATGGGGACAGGGATGGGGACAGGGATCCAGGGATGGAGACTGGGATGGAGACTGGGATGGAGACTGGGATGGAGACTGGGATCCATGGATCCAGGGATGGAGACTGGGATGGATCCATGGAGACTGGGATGGAGACAGGGATGGGGACAGGGATGGGGACAGGGATGGAGACTGGGATGGGGACAGGGATGGGGACAGGGATCCATGGATCCAGGGATGGAGACTGGGATGGAGACTGGGATGGAGACTGGGATGGATCCATGGAGACTGGGATGGGGACTGGGATGGAGACTGGGATGGAGACTGGGATGGATCCATGGAGACTGGGATGGGGACTGGGATGGGGACTGGGATGGAGGGATGGATCCAGGGATCCAGGGATGGATCCAGGGATGGATCCAGGGATGGAGACTGGGACGGAGACAGGGATGGAGGGATGGATCCAGGGATCCAGGGATGGAGACTGGGATGGATCCATGGAGACAGGGATGGATCCATGGATGGGTCCAGGGATGGATCCAGGGATGGATTCAGGGATCCAGGGATAGAGGGATGGATCCAGGGATGGAGACAGGGATGGATCCAAGGATCCAGGGATAGAGGGATGGATCCAGGGATGGAGACAGGGATGGGGACAGGGATCCATGGATTCAGGGATGGAGACTGGGATGGAGACAGGGATGGAGACAGGGATGGATCCAGAGATGGATCCAGGGATCCAGGGATAGAGGGATGGATCCAGGGATGGAGACAGGGATGGATCCAGGGATCCATCCTCATCCCCAACTGATAACAGGAATCGCTGCTGTGGCTCCGGGGCTCCATCCCAGTGGGAGAAGAAAGGAATGGGAATTTGCAGGGAAAGGGTCTCAGGATGAGTTTTTCCACCAAATGTGCACATCCCGGCCTTTGGCTGCCCAGGGCTCCCTCCTTTCCCGACACCCCCGGGAATTCCCGCAGCCGCTCCAGGGATTTGGGGGCTCAGGCCATGGAGGATCTTCCCGAAATGTTCCTCCTGTCCGTTCCTCAGGAGCTGCCGCTGCCCAGCCGGGCTCCAGCCGCCTCCCTCCCCTCTGTAATTACGGGATATTTTTGGTGTCCCTTCCTCTCCCTGTTCCGGGCCCGCGGCCCCCGCAGGATGAGCCGGGGAAGGTGCCGGGCTCGGGAAGCGGCAATTCCCGAGCTTTCCAAAGGGCCGGGAGGAGCCGGAGCCGGCTGGCAGCGATCCCAGTGCTCCCAGTGCTCCCAGCGCTGCCCAGCCTGGGGGGATCGGGGGGGATCTGGGAATTCGCTCCGGTTTTAACCAAGCCGTGGAACCGATGGCAAAATGTGAGACCCGAATTGTCGGATGTAAAAATGAGATCAGAGATGTGGATTATCAGGGTTATCCCGTGTAAATGGGAGATTATTCTTTTATCTGGTGTGGTTTATCGGACATAAATCAGCTGTGGTTTATCAGGTATAAATCAGATATCAGATGTGATTTATGGGGTGTAATTAATCGGATATAAATCAGGTATCAGGTGTGATTTGTCAGTTGTGATTTATCAGACATAAATCAGGTATCAGGTATGATTTATTGGATATAAATCAGGTATCGGGTATGATTTATTGGACATAAATCAGGTATTAGGTGTGATTTATTTGATATAAATCAAGTATCAGGTGTGATTTGTCAGTTGTGATTTATCAGACATAAATCAGGTATCGGGTATGATTTATTTGATATAAATCAGGTATCGGGTATGATTTATTTGATATAAATCAGGTATCAGGTATGATTTATTGGATATAAATCAGGTATCAGGTATGATTTATTTGATATAAATCAGGTATCAGGTATGATTTATTGGATATAAATCAGGTATCAGGTATTATTTATTTGATATAAATCAGGTATTAGGTGTGATTTCTCAGCTATAAATCAGATATCAGGTGTGATTTGTCAGTTGTGATTTATCAGACATAAATCAGGTATCAGGTATGATTTATTGGATATAAATCAGGTATCAGGTATGATTTATTGGACATAAATCAGGTATCAGGTATGATTTATTTGATATAAATCAGGTATCAGGTATGATTTATTGGATATAAATCAGGTATCGGGTATGATTTATTTGATGTAAATCAGGTATCAGGTATGATTTATTGGACATAAATCAGGTATTAGGTGTGATTTCTCAGCTATAAATCAGATATCAGGTGTGATTTGTCAGTTGTGATTTATCAGACATGAATCAGGTATCAGGTATGATTTATTTGATATAAATCAGCTATCAGGTATGATTTATTTGATATAAATCAGGTATCAGGTATGATTTATTTGATATAAATCAGGTATCAGGTACGATTTATTTGATATAAATCAGGTATCAGATGTGATTTCTCAGCTATAAATGCGATATCCAGGCCGGGCTGGGGCAGTGGCGAGGGACGAGCTTTGGGGTCCAACCCAACCCATTCCTGATTCCATGAGAGGCAGGAAAAGACCCCTGGAATTGTCACTGCCAGTTTGTCACTGTCCCCACAAAGAGTTTTGTAACATTTTGGGGGCTCAGGCAGCCAAATTCCCTGGAATTTCACCCAAACCACACAACATTCCCCTTGGGAAGGCTCATCCTGCTCCGGCTGCGGGCCCGGGGCAGATCCGGGGGGATGGAGCTGCTGGCAGGGCCAGGGAGAGCTCCTGGATGGAATCTCCTGCTGGAATCTCCTGCTGGAATCTCCTGCTGGAATCTCCTGCTGGAATCTCCTGCTGGAATCTCCTGCTGGAATCTCCTGCTGGAGGCTCCTGCTGGAATCTCCTGCTGGAATCTCCTGCTGGAGGCTCCTGCTGGAATCTCCTGCTGGAATCTCCTGCTGGAATCTCCTGCTGGAGGCTCCTGCTGGAATCTCCTGCTGGAATCTCCTGCTGGAATCTCCTGCTGGAGGCTCCTGCTGGAATCTCCTGCTGGAATCTCCTGCTGGAATCTCCTGCTGGAATCTCCTGCTGGAGGCTCCTGCTGGAATCTCCTGCTGGAATCTCCTGCTGGAATCTCCTGCTGGAGGCTCCTGCTGGAATCTCCTGCTGGAAGCGCCTTTTCCTCCCTCCAGGGGGAATTTTGCTGGATTCGCTCCAGGTTTGTGTTGGCTGCGCAGGGACTTGGCCCCCGTTCCTGCGCTCCTCAGCCCCGGGGACAGCGCCATGCTCTGGATCATCCCCATTCCCGCTTTTCCAAGGAATTCCATCCCTGGGGGCCTCGGGGGGGGTCGGATCCCAGCGTGTCCCAGTTCCTCCCAGTGCCTGCCCCGGGAGCAGCGGGAATTTCCAGGCTCCAGGGTGTCCAAAGCCAGGGGGCGAATTCCATCTCCCGGCGCTGATTCCAGAGGTTCCCTCCCCTGGGAAACCCTCGGGACGGGCTCTGGATGTGCTTGAGCAAAAGTCTGGGACTGGGACCAGCCTGGGGTCAAACTGTTCCCTTCGCTCTCTTTCCAAGAATTAATTTTATTTTTCCAGTGGATCTGGAAGAGGGAATGTTGAGGTTTGGATTGTTTGGGTTGTTTTTTCCCCCCTTTCCTTGTGTCTGGATGCGTTCCCAGCCAAACACCGAAAACGAAACATTTCTTTTTCTTCCCAGTGAGAAAATTCTTCCTTTTCTGGGAAGAGGTGCTGGGGTGGAACTGCCCTGGTCCCCCTGGGAGGGGCAGAACGCGGCCAGGGAATGCGGAGCCTGGAGAAAAGGGGAAGGGAAAGGTTGGGATCAGGGATCTCACAGGGATCCGGGAGCCTGCAGGGATCTCCCAGGGATCTCCCAGGGATCAGGGAGCCTGCAGGGATCCGGGATCTCACAAGGATCCGAGAGCCCGCAGGGATCTCCCAGGGATCTGGGATCTCCCAGGGATCTCGCAGGGATCTCCCAGTGATCCGGGCGCGGGCCAGAGCCGCCCCGGTGTCGGTTTGATCCCGCCCCGGTGTCGGTGTCGGTTCTGATCCCGGCCCGGTGTCGGTTTGATCCCGCCCCGGTGTCGGTTCGGATCCCGCCCCGGTATCGGTGTCGGTTCGGATCCCGGCCCGGTGTCGGTGTCGGTTCTGATCCCGCCCCGGTGTCGGTTCTGATCCCGGCCCGGTGTCGGTATCGGTTCTGATCCCGCCCCGGTGTCGGTGTCGGTGTCAGTTCGGATCCCGCCCCGGTGTCGGTTCGGATCCCGGCCCGGTGTCGGTGTCGGTTCTGATCCCGCCCCGGTGTCGGTTCTGATCCCGCCCCGGTGTCGGTGTCGGTTCTGATCCCGCCCCGGTGTCGGTGTCGGTTCTGATCCCGGCCCGGTGTCGGTGTCGGTTCGGATCCCGGCCCGGTGTCGGTGTCGGTTCTGATCCCGCCCCGGTGTCGGTGTCGGTTCTGATCCCGCCCCGGTGTCGGTGTCGGTTCTGATCCCGGCCCGGTGTCGGTTTGATCCCGCCCCGGTGTCGGTGTCGGTTCGGATCCCGGCCCGGTGTCGGTGTCGGTTCGGATCCCGGCCCGGTGTCGGTTCTGATCCCGCCCCGGTGTCGGTGTCGGTTCTGATCCCGCCCCGGTGTCGGTGTCGGTTCGGATCCCGCCCCGGTGTCGGTGTCGGTTCGATCCCGCCCCGGTGTCGGTTCGATCCCGGCCCGGTGCGAACGGGGCTGGGAGCGGCTCGGGGGTCGCCTGGAGCTCCGCAGGAAATTCCCAAATCCCCGCTTTAACCCCTGCCCTGCCGGGGCCTGGCCAGGACCGGGGCTCGCTCCCGACTTTCCCGGGAAGTTTGGAATCCCCAGGGAGGGCGGGATGAGCGGGAATGTCCCGGGCACCACGGAAAGCGCCAGGCTGTGCAAAGCTGGGCTCGGTGACCCCAAATCCCGGGATTTGGGGCGGGGGGAGGGAGCAGAGGCGCCTCCTGAGCCCGTCCTGCCCCTCGGGGGGGTTCGGGGGCTCCGCCACCCACGGCGCGAGCGGCGGCTCCCAGGATCCCGGGGCAGAATTCCAAGGAATCCGGGGCTGGCTCCGCTCCCTGTGCCCGTTCCCGTCTGCAGGTAGGAGCAGGCTTGGAATGAGCCCAGGGCCCCTCCGCGCATCCCAAATCCCGGGATCGTTCATCCCCCGCAGCCCGGGATGCTCGGGGGAGCCGCAGCTCAGCCCCCGAGGGCTTGGAATTGGATTCTCCGCCTCATCAGCCGCACGAATCGGGAATTCTGCGGAAATCTGAGCTGAGGAATGGGAGGGATGATCCCAGAGAAACCGGGATGGAGCCCGGGCTGCGGGAGCTGCGCAGGGAAAGCACAAAAGGGGAGAATGGATTTACCCGGGGCGGCGCAGGAAAACCGGGAGGGAGCCAGGAAATCCCATGCAGCCCCATCTGGAGCATCCCCGTTCCGGGAACAGCCCCGGGGGCAGAGCCCTGGCCCGGGTTTGTCCTTTTTGGAGGCGGTTCCTGCCCGGAGCTCGTCCCGGTGTAACGGGACCGTCCCAAGGCACGGCCGCGCCGCTTTCCAGCGCTCCTGGCCGCCCTTCAAAGGCGGAGAAACATCTCCAGGCTCATTCCCATTCCCTTCTCCCAGCCGGGCCGGGCTCCTGGAGCCTTCCCTGCCCAGAGGAGCCCGGGCCCGGCTCCTTGTGGGATCTTCCCCGGTGCCAGGCTCCGGCTCCGCTTTCATCCCGCCCTGCCCGCCCCCTCCTCGCCTTTGATTCCCGGCGCTGGGAGGAGGCTGGAGCAGGGAATTGTCAGCTCCGGCCCCTCCCGCCGGCTCCGTGCGGTGCAGACGGAGCGGGAGATCAAAGGCCGGCGCCTGTTTTTAGCTGGAATGCGGCGGGCCGGGAGCTGCGGCCAATTCCAGCGGCGGTTCCTCTCCCGTAACTCGATCCCACATCCCTGGAGGCGTCCCCGGCTCTGACAGGTGACACCGGAGCCGCTCCTCGGGACAAGTCTGACTTTGCAGAGCTTTTCCGGCAGGATTTGGAGGCTGCGGTCGGGATGGGATGAGCTCGGCTTGGAAAGGATTCACCTGGATGGGATTAACCCTTTCCAGAGCTCCAGGATTCTTCCCCGCTCCAGTTCCGAGGGATGCGCGGCTTCTCCGCGGGATTTGGGAGAAGCTTTTCGCGTCTTTTCCTTGTGCAATTCCCAGCCTCCAAAGCTCCCGGTTTTCCGCGCTCCTCGGGTCCCAGCGGCGGCGCCGTCAGAAGCTCCAGCCGGGATTTTTCCTCACTGGAAGCAAGAAAATCGCTCCAGCCTTTCCCACAGGAGCGGGAGGCTCCAGGAATCACCTCCCGGGAAAGTTCCCGACCCAGTTTGACCTCGGGCAGGGCGGGGGGAGGATAAATCCCAATAAATCCCAATAAATCCCGATAAATCCCGCTGGGCCGGGGGAAGTGCCCGGGACACGCCCGGGATCCTCTCTGGGATCACATCCAGGCTCAGGGGGATTCCTCCCAGCCCCCAGGGATGGCTGGGATCCTTCAGGGAGCGAGGATGGGATTCCCAAAACCCCGGAGCAGGTTCGGGGTCTCGGTTCCCGGCGGGGAATCCTGGGAATTGCCAGGAAAGCTCCGAGAAGGGCTTTGCTCCGAGGGATTTCATGGAATGGCTGAACAGGGAACAGCCCGGGATGGGGAGGGTGGGAATTCTCTGTCCGGAGCTCGCCCTGGGGCAGAGGCCTCGGCCAGGGAGCAGCGCTGGGAGCAATCCCGGAGTTTGGGGTGTTCAGGGATATTTTCGGGGCGTTTTTCTTGGATTGCTGGGGTCAAACCATTCCTCGGGGATGTTCCCTCCAGGAAATCCAGGAATCCCCTCTCCACCCCGGATCCCTGGGCGTGTTTGGGCCGGAAAAGAGCAAGGAAAGGATCGCTCTGGTGGGATCATTCCCGAATTTCCTCCAGGACGAGCTCTGGGCACATCCCGAGCCCGGCAGGGGGACACGGCACCACAAAATCATGGAATGTTTAAAGCAGGGAATGAGCCCTGGAATGGGAACAGGTCCCGAAGGATGCTCCACACGGCAGATCCTCCTTCCAGAGGGGAAACTGAGGCTCGGAGCAGCATTCCAGAGCCGGGGAATGCTCCAAGGGCTCTTTTCCCTGCCTCGAATCCCAATCGCAGCCCAGGGCCCCGCCGGGTTCAAAGGGCTCCGCAAACAAAGGAGGGCTTTGAACTCCTCCTCATCCCGGGAAACACCTCCCCAAGCTTAGCCCCCAGCCAGGGAATATCCTGGGATCCCGTTTGATCCGGCCTGGGGAGCAGGAATTCGGGCTGAGCTTTGGGAAAGCTCCTTCCCTCCCCGCTGGGGTGAGGGGCAGGACAGGGATCGATCCCTGGATCCCGCCCCATCCCAGCTCCTCCCGAGATCCCGACATTCTCTCATCCCTGCGATTCCTCCGTGGGATGCACGGCGAGGGCAGGAGAGGGGGGAACGGGGCCACGGAATTTTGGGATGGAGCCCACCGGGAATTGCAGCCCCTCCCGCCGCAGGGATTTCCCAGCCCGGGAGTGCCCCAGGGGGAGGTGACAGAGGTGACACGGGAATCCTCTCCCGATGTTTGGTCCCTGCCTCTCCCAGCCGGGCAGCCAAGGAAGGGGATTCGGGTGGGAATCTCGGGGATTCTCCCTGATCCAGCGGAGCCGCTCCCCGAGCCAACACCCGCCGAGTGCCTGGGGATGGAGGGGGATCCGCGGGGAAGGGACACTCCCGGGATCCGGGATGGGATAAGGGATCCGGGATAAAGGATCCGGGATGGGATAAAGGATCCAGAATGGGATAAAGGATCCGGGATAAAGTATCCAGGATGGGATAAGGGATCCGGGATGGGATAAAGGATCCGGGATAAGGGATCCGGGATAAGGGATCCGGGATGGGATAAGGGATCCGGGATAAGGGATCCGGGGTGGGATAAAGGATCCAGAATGGGATAAAGGATCCGGGGTGAGATAAAGGATCCGGGATGGGATAAGGGATCCAGGATGGGATAAAGGATCCAGAATGGGATAAAGGATCCGGGTTGGGATAAAGGATCTGGGGTGAGATAAAGGACCCGGGATAAGGGATCCATAATGAGATAAAGGATCCGGGATGGGATGGGGGCTCCGGGATGGGATGGGGGCTCCGGGATGAGATAAGAGCTCCGGGATGAGATAAGGGCTCCGGGATGAGATAAGGGCTCGGGAGGTGCCAGCGCAGTCTGGAGCGGTGTTTGCAGAACGGGAGCGCTCCATAGGTGGCCTGGCTGGGAACGGGAAGGTGCCTGAGCAAACAATTCCATGGGGAGAGGAGTCGGGGCCAATTCCCTGCCGGCTGCGGGTTGAACCCTCATTAACAGCCGGCGCTAATTGCGCTCCCTGCACGGGCCGGGCGCGGAGCTGGCAGGAAAAGCTCCGGGCTCGGATCCCTGCGCAGATCCCGATTCCCGATAAGGAGGTGATTTATCCCCCTCCGCTTCCTTCCGCAGGGAAACAGCCCCGAGGAGGCCTCGGCATCGCGGGCGGCTCCTGGGGCAGCAGCAGCAGCTCCGGCTGCGATCCCAGCGCCAGCAGCGGCGCGGCTCGGAGCTGGCTGGAGCTCCGGGTCCGATCCACGCTGTGATTCCAGGATTTGAGGTGTTGGAGGCACGGGAATGAGCTGAGCTCGTGGATTTGCTGCCCGGATCAAGGGGAATGTGGGAATTCGGGAATGCTGCTGCTCCCTGGCTCTTCCCAGGCGGCGGAGCTGGGACAGGGGAGCTCCTGGAGCTCCGCTCAGGGCCGGGAAGCGGCGGCAGGTTCGGCTCTTTGGGAATTCAGCTCCAGGCAGCACCACTTGGAAAACCTCCCGTGACCTTCCCGGAGTCCCTCTGGGCCGGGAATAACAACATTCCCTGCGTGGGGAAGGCTCCCCAATCCCTGGCTTTATCCCAGCCCTGCCCTGCCGGGAGGTGACAGCGGAGGTGACACCCCAGGTCCCCCCTGCTCCCCTCCCCTCTTTCCCAACCCCGTCCGGGCAGCCCCGACCTGTTCTTCCAAAGCTCTCCCAACCCACGGCACCTCGGGATTGAGGAGCGGCCTGGCCCGGGGCATTCCCACTTCACAGGGCACCTCTGGAATGCGGCGGATCCTGACGGCTCCAGCCGGGCCGGGCCCTCCCGGGAGCCGCGGGAGAGACCCCGAGAGCGGCCGGGGGGGACACGGGACCCTCTCGGGGCATCCCAGGGAACGAGGCTCGGAGTTTCTGGGATTCCTGGCCAGCCCCAGAGCAATCCCAGCCGAACCGGAGCCTCCCGCTCCCCGCGCTGCTCCCGGGCTGGATCGGGCTCGGGGAGGGGCTCGGGTGACACCGGGTGCGGGTGACACCGGGTGCGGGTGACACCGGGTGCGGGTGACACCGGGTGCGGGTGACACCGGGCTCGGGGAGGGGCTCGGCTGACACCGGGTGCGGCTGACACCGGGTGCGGGTGACACCGGGCTCGGGTGACACCGGGCTCGGGGAGGGGTTCGGGTGACACCGGGTGCGGGTGACACCGGGCTCGGGGAGGGGCTCGGGTGACACTGGGTGCGGGTGACACCGGGTTCAGGTGACACCGGGTTCGGGTGACACCAGGCGCAGGTGACACCGGGTTCTGGTGACACCAGGGATGGATCCGCTGCTCCCGGCCAAGCTTCCAGAGAAATTCCCGGCTGCTGATGCGGGGCAGGCCATGGAAAGCCGGGATTCATCCCGCGGGAATGAGGAGAGACAGGAGGAGCTGGCCGAGCTCAGAGCGGCCGGACAGGATTGGGATCCATGGGACTGGGATCCATGGAATTGGGATCCATGGGACTGGGATCCATGGAATTGGGATCCATGGGGATTGGGATCCATGGAATTGGGATCCATGGGATTGGGATCCATGGGATTGGGATCCATGGAATTAGGATCCATGGAATTGGGATCCATGGGAATTGGGATCCATTGGATTCCACCATCCCAGGTTGCTCCAAGCCCCTTCCAGCCTGGCCCTGGACACTTCCAGGGGTGGGGAATCCACAATCCTTGGGAAGCCCCGGCTGGGATGGGGGAGGTTCCCGGCAGGAATTCCGAGTCTATCCCGAGGAACCCCTGCCAGGAGCATTTATGGAATCATTGATCTCCGAGGCTGGAAAAGACCTCCAAGGTCTGGAGCAGCTGGAGCTCGGGATTTCCAGGAGAGCTCCACATCCCTCCCCGCATTCCCGGGATCCCGGCCCCGGTGCTGAGCGGAGTTATCCCTGTAGATGGCATCCCAGGATCTCGGCTGGGATGCTCCTGGATCCCTGTCCTGCCACCGGCGGGACCCGGCTGATCCCCACACCCCGAGGGTCCCTGGAATCCTGGATCCAGGTGGATTTACCCTGGAGGGAGAATTCCAGGCGGGCTCGGCCCCAGCCCGGATCCCGGTGGGATTAAAATCCCTTCCTGGCAGGGTTTGGTGTCCCTGGGACATCCAGGGAAGCCGCTCCGCGCTCCCTTTGAGGGGGGGAATTAAACCACATTAAAGGCGTTTATTGGGAATTAACCCCGCTTTGATGTGGTCGCGTTTAACTCATCCCGGGAGTGCTGAACTCCCTGGAATTAAACCCAATTCCAGGCCCGGCTCTGAACCTGCAGCCGAGCGGGCTTGGACCCATCAGACTCCTGCTTTTAATTAAGCTGAGCTCATTTTCCGCGGGGGCTCCGTGCGGATCAGCCCGGCAGGGAGGGGAAACCTCCGGGATCTGTGGGATCTGAGGGATCTGAGGGATCTGAGGGATCTATGGGATCTGTGGGATCTGTGGGATCTGCGGGATCTGCGGGATCTGCGGGATCTGAGGGATCTGAGTGATCTGAGGGGTCTGTGGGATCTGCGGGATCTGAGGGATCTGTGGGATCTGAGGGATCTGTGGGATCTGAGGGATCTGCGGGATCTGCGGGATCTGCGGGATCACATTCCCTGTCCCTGGAGTGAGGCTCGAGCTCTGCCGGGGGACAGGGATGGATCTGGGGGGGTTTGGAGGCTCTGGATCAGGATTTGGGGGGTTTGGAGGCTCTGGTTTGGGATCTGGTGGGTTTGGAGGCTCTGGTTTGGGATTTGGGGGGTTTGGGGGCTCTGGATCAGGATCTGGGGGGTTTTGGAGGCTCTGGATCAGGATCTGGGGGGTCTGGGGGCTCTGGATCAGGATCTGGGGGGTCTGGGGGCTCTGGATCAGGATCTGGGGGGTTTGGAGGCTCTGGTTTGGGATCTGGGGGGGTTTGGGGGCTCTGGTTTGGGATTTGGGGGGTTTGGAGGCTCTGGTTTGGGATTTGGGGGGTTTGGAGGCTCTGGATCAGGATTTGGGGGGTTTGGGGCCTCTGGATCAGGATTTGGGGGTTTTGGAGGCTCTGGATCAGGATTTGGGGGGTTTGGGGGCTCTGGTTTGGGATTTGGGGGGGTTTGGAGGCTCTGGATCAGGATTTGGGGGGGTTTGGAGGCTCTGGATCAGGATTTGGGGGTTTTGGAGGCTCTGGATCAGGATCTGGGGAGTTTGGAGGCTCTGGATCAGGATCTGGGGGGTTTTGGAGCCTCTGGATCAGGATTTGGGGGGGTTTGGAGGCTCTGGCTCAGGATTTGGGGGTTTTGGAGGCTCTGGCTCAGGACTGGGAGCGGCTCACCCGAGCTCTGCCCCCCGGAGCCCTGCGCCGGCTCTGGGGAAGCAAAACCCAAATCCCTGGAGCGTCTCCAGGCCGCGGCTTTTGGGGATTTGGATCTCCCCCAGGAATATTTCAGGAAGCGCCGCCCTCTGCTCCTGGCGTGGGCAGGAGAGCGGCCCAAAGCCGCTGGCAGCGCATTTTGGGAGCCTCGCCGGCCCTTCTGGAGGCTTTTTTTAACTCTTTGTCCCTAAATCCAGAGGGTTCATCCCACCCTGGGGCCTCTGGATGTGGCAGAGCCTCGGTCACAGGGCCAGCAGGGCCAGCAGGGCCAGCAGGGCCAGCAGGGCCAGCAGGGCCACCACGTGTCCCCTGTGCCACAGCCCAGAGGGTTGAGGCTCCCAGGACACTGCGCGTCCCGGGATTGCGACATTCCAGCCCCAGAAATCCATGGACAGGGACAGGGACAGGACAGGGGGACAGGGACAGGGACAGGGACAGGGACAGGGACAGGGACACAGGGACAGGGACAGGACAGGGACACAGGGACACAGGAACAGGGACACAGGGACACAGGGACACAGGGACACAGGGACACAGGGACACAGGGACAGGGACAGGGACAGGGACAGGGACAGGGGGACAGGGACAGGGACACAGGGACAGGGACAGGGACAGGGACAGGGACAGGGACAGGGACACAGGGACACAGGGACAGGGACAGGGACAGGGACACAGGGACACAGGGACAGGGACAGGGACAGGGACAGGGACAGGGACAGGGGACAAGGACAGGGACAGGGACAGGGACAGGGACAGGGACACAGGGACAGGGACACAGGGACACAGGGACACAGGGACACAGGGACAGGGATAGGGGACAAGGACAGGGACAGGGACAGGGACAGGGACAGGGACAGGGGACAGGTACAGGGACAGGGACAGGGAAAGGGACAGGGGACAAACCCTGGGGATCCAGCGCTGCCCCGGCTCCCTCGGGCGCTTCCCTCCCCATCTCCAGAGGGAAGATAAGGGCGGGCTGGCATTAGAGGAGTTAATTAATGAATGTTTGATTAATGTCTGATTAGTCCTGTGGGGTTACACAGCCCCGGGTAAACCGTGAGGGTTCCTCACACCCCAGATTCCCTGAGTGTTCCCCAGCACTGGGGATGAATCCTGGCAGGATTTGTGCTCTGGATTTATTCTGGATTTATTCTGGATTTATTCTGGATTTATTCTGGATTTGTGCTCTGGATTTGTCCTGGATTTATTCTGGATTTATTCTGGATTTGTCCTGGATTTATTCTGGATTTATTCTGGATTTATTCTGGATTTGTGCTCTGGATTTGTCCTGGATTTATTCTGGATTTATTCTGGATTTGTCCTGGATTTATTCTGGATTTATCCTGGATTTATTCTGGATTTATTCTGGACTTGTCCTGGCTTTGTTCTGGATTTCCCTGCAGGGGCTCTGGGCATTCTCCACATCCCAAATTTTCCCATCCCATGTCCCGACCACCCTGGGAGCTGCTCTGACCCATCCCGGTGTTCCCCGGAGCTGTTTCCTACAGAAACCCCCCCGATTATTCTGATTAATCCATTTATTTATTCACTGTCCCAATCCCTCCCATCCCTTTGCGATCCCGGAGTTCTTCCTCTGCCTCTCTGGGATAACAAAACCCTTCCCGACAGGAAATCTCCCTCAACCTCTCCCCAACCCCGAACCCTGCCAGACAAACATTTAATGACAATAATTGGAGTGCGCGGGAACAACGCTCGGCCGCACTCGCGTTTTCTCAGCCCTCCCAGACACGGGCTAATTAATTAATTGCAAATTTCCCCACGGGATAATGAGAGGATGCCCCGGCTGAGAGGGAAAAGGCGCTGGAAGCAGAGCAGGGATTTCGGAGGGATCTCCATAAATCACGGCGGGGAAAGCGGCAGCCCCGGGCAGGGGGAGGTCCCAGCTCGTTCCCAACCATTTGGGAATCCAAACTGGGTCCAGTTGGAGCTCCCGGCCCTCTCTGCTCCCTCCCTCCCCTGGAGGAGGCTCCGTTAAAATCGCTGGGCTGGATTTATTTCTATTTCTTTGATTCGCTGGGGAAGTTGTTGGATCCGGGCAGGAACAAATCCCTTCATTCCCCTCTGGATCAGCGGAGCCCGAGCTCTGAGCCGGGCAGGGAATTCCAGCTGGGATCCCTCTATCCCAGCCCAGATCCCTCTATCCTACCTGGATCCCTCTATCCCAGCCCAGATCCCTCTATCCCAGCCCAGATCCCTCTATCCCACCTGGATCCCTCTATCCCAGCCCAGATCCCTCTATCCCACCTGGATCCCTCTATCCCAGCCCAGATCCCTCTATCCCACCTGGATCCCTCTATCCCAGCCCAGATCCCTCTATCCCACCTGGATCCCTCTATCCCACCTGGATCCCTCTATCCCACCTGGATCCCTCTATCCCAGCCCAGATCCCTCTATCCCAGCCCAGATCCCTCTATCCCACCAGGTTCCCTGTATCTTTATTCCCATTTCCCTGGATTTTTGGAAGCTCTGCTCTGTGAGTGTCCCGTTCCTTTTCCCAGAGGAACAGCTCTTCCATCCATCCCTCATCCATCATCCGTCATCCATCCATCATCCATCATCCATCCATCATCCATCCATCCATCATCCATCCATCCCTCATCCATCCATCCATCATCCATCATCCATCCATCATCCATCCATCCATCCATCCATCCATCATCCATCCATCCATCCATCCATCCATCCATCCATCCATCATCCATCCATCCATCCATCCATCCATCATCCATCCATCCATCATCCATCATCCATCATCATCCATCCATCATCCATCCATCATCCCTCATCCATCCATCCATCCATCCATCCATCCATCCCTCCATCCATCCATCCATCCATCCATCCATCCATCCATCCGTCCATCTGTCCATCTGTCCATCCATCCATCCATCCATCCATCCATCATCCATCATCCATCATCCATCCATCCATCATCCATCCATCCATCCATCCATCATCCATCCATCATCCATCCCTCATCCATCCATCCATCCATCCATCCATCATCCATCCATCATCCCTCATCCATCCATCCATCCATCCATCCATCCATCCATCCATCCATCATCCATCCATCATCCATCCCTCCATCCATCCCTCCCATCCCTGCTTCCATCCGTTTTCCATCCCCTGTTTCCCTCCCAGAGGGGCTGGAGACCCTTTGGATCTGACCTGGCCCCTCTCCCCATTCCCCCTTTTCCGAGCTGTTCCAGAGGCTCCTGCTCTGCCCAGCGGGAATTCGCTGCTGGATGAGGTTTCCAAGTCTCTCCAAGTGGGAACAGGAGGGGATAAACCCCCGTGACGACCCCATGGGAAAGGATTTCCCAGCAGTTTCCAGGAGCCTGCGGGGTCTGGATGTGGAGGCGCAGATTCCCCTCCCTGTGGTGGGAACTGTTCCCCCCTTCCCTGCGGGTTTCCTTTTATTCCCTGGGACATCTCCCCGTGAACATTTCCCCCCTGGAATTTCAATTCACGGCACCGATCTTCCCGTTTCCTTCTCCTTGTTAAAATCCCGGGGGACCCACGGGGGAGCCAGAGGCCTCTGAGGCGGGCAGGGTTGGGTAACCTCTGGAAAAACACGTTCCCAAAGTTCCCGGAGTTCCCGGAGCGGCTCCTCCCTCCTCCCATCCCCGTCCTCGCTCCGGCACCTGCAGCCGGCGTCAGCCTGGGACGGCTCCAGCTCGGAGCTTCCTCCTTCGGCAGGGCCTGGACGGGAGCAGGGAAAGGATTTACCGGGAATTCCGCCCTGGGAAGCTCCAGGGGGAGCAGCGGCTCCCAAAGGAACATCGGGACAGCCCCGGCCACCGGATCCCCTCTGGCCGCCCGTGGCCGTTCGGGGCTCGGGAAGCTCCAGGAGCTGCCCCGGGAATTCTCCGGCCCTGGGAGATCCCAGGAATCCCGCACGGGAAGGGTCTGGAGGGAGCGGAGCCGCCTGCCCGTGCCCGGAGCCCGATCCCTTCCCAAGGGAATTCCCAGCCCAGGGAATTCCCAGCCCCTGGAGCCTCTGCTGGCCCCTCCTGGGCCCGGGCTCATTCCAGGCCTATCTTTTCCTGGACATTTCAATCCAGCAGTGACCGGCGCTGGCTCCTCTCCCAGGAAAAGCACCTGGAACATTTCCCATCCCTCAGCCACCCCTGCAGCCCCTGGATCTGCCCGGGATCTTCTCCAGGTGCAGAAATTCCCCATTCCCGTGGCTGGAGCCAGCCCAGGTGACGCCTGTGTCACATCCCGCTCTGGCCGGGAATGGGGACACGCCAGGACTGGGAGCCAGGAACCTTCCTGGGCTCTGACACAGCTGGGATGAGACATCCCGAGCCCTGCAGAGCTCATGGAAAATCCAGGCCAGGCCAGGGACTCTTTCCATGAGCGCCGGCGGCTTCGGGGCCAAGCCTTTGATTCCGGAGCCAGCCTCGGACTTTTCCAGTTTTTTCAGGTGTTTGAGGAGGGAGCCTCGTGTCAGCTTCACTCCCAGCCTCATTTCCTTGGATTTCCCTGGAAACAGATCCTGGAGCTGCTCAGGGGGGCACGTGGGGGCACTCCCGGGATCCCAGTGGGAACAGAATCCCAGAATCCCAGAATCCCAGAATCCCAGAATCCCAGCGGGAGCAGCACCCGCTGCTTCCCATGGCCCGAGCCACTTCCCAGTGCAGGGAACGCTTTTCCGTGGAAAAGGGAACCCCAGGAATTTTGGGACACTGTGAGCGGCCTCCAGCTCTCCCTGGCTCCTCGAGGATGTTGGGGAACAGGGATTGAGGGAAGTCTGAGTCACCCCAGGGGCACGAGCCTGGCAGGGTTTGCCGGGATCCCGACACGTGAAGCTCCATCCTCGTGGGAGCCGGGCCAGGGGCGTTTTCCATCCCGGATCCACGGCATGGGCTGGGATCTGTTCTGTTCCACAGCTGGGACATTCCGAGATCCCTGCGGCTCCCTCCCAGCCGGGATATTCTGTGGAAAGGCAGAGGAGCCCGAGGATCCGTCCCCGGTGCATCCCAAGCAGAAATTGCCCCTTTCTGTGTTTTTCCAGGGATCCGAGGCTCTCCCGGGTGTTTTGTGTCCCTGGGAATGCTCCTCGTGGTGGAGCTGAGGCTCCATCCTGGAAATCTGGGTGGCGACCGCACTTCCCGGGACGTGCAGGCTCCTGCCGCATCCCGGGAGGGGGCAGGGAGGCAGAATTTACCTGCAGGAACCTCTCAGGCTCTGCCTGGATGGAGGATCCGGCTGGAGCCAAGGATTCTGCAAGCTGGGCAAAGCTCCCGGCTCGGGAAAGCTTCCTTGAAACTCCCGGAGCAGGCGGTGCCTCCCTTGGCTGCTGCCGTGGCCAGAATGTCCGGAGGCTGTTCCAGGGCAGGACTGGAGCCTCCCGTGTTTTCTGATGAAATCCTCCCACCCCAAACTGCCGAGCAATCAAAGGCATCGCGCCTGGCCCGGGGCTGCACACTCAGCTCGGCTCTGCCTCCTCCCGGATCGGAACCGACCCCGCGCAGCCCCAAACCCCCCGGGATCCTCTCCCTTCCCCGGCTCCAGGCTCTTCTCCCTTCCCCTGCTCGGGAGCGTCGGGATTTGGGGCTTTTTAAAGGGTCTTTGGCTTGTCCCTGGGAATCTCCGCGGTTCTCCGGGGAGGGGAGGGAATTCCTCCCCATCCCTGCAATTCCAGCCCGATCCTCGCTGGGAAAGGGGTGCTGAGCATTCCCAGCGCTCCCGGGCCCGTTCCCACCCGGAGGGATCCCGTCCCCGCGGTGGAACAGCTGGAAAGGGACTGGGAAAGAGCGAGGGAAATGCCTGGGTCGGGATTTTCACACCTCGGGATCCATCGGGAGGCTCCTTGCAGCGTTCCCGGCTGGAAAAGGGCGCTCGGGGGCCGGCTCTGGGTGCCAGAGGGAGCCTGGGCAGAGCCTGTCCCAAATCCCGGCTCCTTTTTGGGGGTTTTTGGGCTGTTCCTGCTCCTTCCCGAGCAGCCCGGCCCGAGTCCTGCCCTGCTTTTCCCACCCTGCCCAGGATTCCGGACTTTTCCAGCTCCCGGGTTTCCTCCCGTGCAGGGTTTGCTGATCCCGGGAAATGTTCCCAAAACCTCCCGAGCTGGGAATGACCCTCCAGAGCCACCCCGGGCCCACTCGGGACCCCCCAAAACCCCACCCCGCTCCCGGGAGGGGTTAGAAGTTATAAATCAATGGAAAACTTGGAATTTTACTCCAAAAGGAGCTGGGAGGACCCCAGGGGTGACACCTCTGTGGCCCAGGAGGCGACACTGATTTCCCACCGATTTCCCACTGATTTCCCACTGATTTCCCATTGATTTCCCACTGATTTCCCACTGATTTCCCACTGATTTCCCACTGATTTCCCACCGATTTCCCACCGATTTCCCACCGATTTCCCACTGATTTCCCACTGATTTCCCATTGATTTCCCATTGATTTCCCACTGATTTCCCACTGATTTCCCACTGATTTCCCACTGATTTCCCACTGATTTCCCACTGATTTCCCACTCCCGTTCCCGCAGGGCCTCCCACACTTTGATAATTAACAAAGGTAAAAAATAATTAAAGAGAGGAACCTCTCGGGGCCGCGAGGGGGGAACATCCCGGGAGAGCGGGGCTGGAATTCCCGCTCGGCATCAAAGGCTGTCCCCGGTGACCCGGGGAGTGTCCGGTGCTCCCGGGACGAGCGCGGGGAGCGGAGCTGGGGCCGCCACAAAGGGACGGGAGGGCCCGGGGGGTGCTCGGGGTTTGGGAGGGGGTGGGAAGGAGCTGAATTCCCGGGAAATCGGCGCATTCCGCAGCACAGCCCGAGGAACCAAAGGCACCCCCAGCCCCAGCCCCCCGCGGCTTTTTTTGGGGGGAATTTGCCTCTGGAAAAGGGGCCCGGGATGGGGAGGAGGCTGAGGAGCGCATCCCGGTTTCTGGAGGGGAGGATCCCGGTGCCCGGGCGTGCCCGCGGTCGGTCCCCGCTGGCGCAATGCGGGACCGGCTCGGTGGCACCGCCGGGACCCGTCCGGCAGCCCCGGCCCCGCCGCATTCCCGGGATTCGGGGCTTGGGGAGCCCCAGCGCCGCCGGATTCAGCCCTGGGAGCTCAACCCAGCTCCCTCCCTCTCCCCATCCCTCATCTGGGATGCGGGAACGCGATTTATCCTCCTTGGAGCGGAGGATCCTGACTTTTCCCGGTGTTTTCCAGATGGGTTTGGAGGTCGCTTGCCAGGCGAGAACACAATTTATCCTCCCCGGGTTGGAATATCCTGATTTCCCCCAAGATTTTCCAGAGAAATCTGCGTTTGGAGGTCCCCAAAACCCGGGATGTGACCCGAGCTCTGCAGAGCAGGAAAGGATTTGGTTTTCCTGCCGTGACCTGGCCCCGTTCGGAAATGATTTTGGAGCTGGGATTAGGATTCCTCGTGCCGGGCAATTATCTGCCGATAATTACTGGGTCGGATAATTCCAGAAAGAGTTTATTTAACATCAGTCCCCAAAGGCTCGGGAATTCCGGGTTTGTTCCCACGGCGATTCCCAGACCTGGCTCCTGGAAAGAATTCCATTTTAGCCAACCCAAAGCAGGAAAAGAGTTGGGATTGATTTGGGGAATTCCTCCTTTTCCCTCTCGGTTCCCATCCTGATCCCACTGTTGGTGTCTCGGAAGGGATTTTGTTGACTGGGGAATTTCAAGGGAATATACATGGAATTTACAGGGAATTTACATGGAATTTACATGGAATTTACAGGGAATTTACATGGAATTTACAGGGAATTTACATGGAATTTACAGGGAATTTACCGGGAATTCACCGGGAATTTCCCGGGAATCTCACTCCTGTTCCTCACCGGGGCTGGGGGTCCCGGGGGCCCATCCCGGGCCCTGCTGAGCCCTGACCCGTTTTCCCCCGGGATTTCCGTGGCTGTGCCGGGATTATCCAGGTCAGGTCCCTTCCGAGGCTGTCCCGGTGTTCCCGAGGGGAATGAATCAGGTCAGGAATGGGATCGGTGTCACCGGGAGCCTCCGCCGGTGTCACCGGGCAGGAGCAGCCTCGGGGCTCCGCTCCTCACCGGGGGCACAAAAACCTTAAAAACGCCGGATCCTCCCCCAAAAGCTTCCCGGGAAGAGGAAATTCCCTGAATTCCCTGGAATTCCAGATCCCAAGAGACACAGGGAGCAAAGAGCTCCGGGGCAGGGAGGACAAACGGCCCCAAAATTGGGTTTAATTCCCGGGATTTTGGCTCTGCTGGGATCCGAGCGGGGCCTGGGTCCTCTCCCGTTTTCCTCTTTCTTCCCCGAATAAATTTTAATTTGGGGAGGGAGATGGGAAAGAATTCGGGTTTCTGGTGCTTTTCCAGGCTGTTCCTTACACCCAAAAATCTTCTGTTCAAAATGACCTTTCTCACCAAAAATCCCGGGTTTTATTTAAAATCCAGAAACGCGATGGAATTTTAACCATTTTCCTATTAAATGGAAGCCGAATATTTTATTCCTGATTAAACCTTTTTGCTGTGCCCACTCTCCCATCCCCATCCTTTAACGAGAAACCCAACACAGGAAAATAAAACCTCAGTTTGTGAGATTAAATCTGGGTTTGGATTGATTAAATCTGGGGTTAGGGCGGGGTTTAAGCAGAAATTTCATCCCCCAGAAAAAATCGATGATTTTTAAATTTTTTTTTTAATTTTTTTTTAAATTTTCCCAGGTTTTTCCCAGAATTTGAGGCCGCTGAACATTCCGTGTGTCCTTCCCCGGGATCTGTCCGTCCCCAGCGGGGCCTGTGCTGCTCCCGCTCTCCACACAGGGTCTCCCTCGCCCGGGACAAAGCAACCTCTAATTAATCCTAATTAAGATCCCATTCCCGGCCCTGCTTCTCCCGCAATCCCCGGAGGTTCTGCCCCAGCCCTGCTGGGAAAGGGGCTGTGAATTCCATGCGAAAATTCAGGATTCCATCCATGGATTTTCCTCCTTCCTGAGGAGCTGCGGGCCGGACCCTGCTCCCTTTCCCATGGGATTGACGGGAATTTCTCCTCCTTCCCGAAATTCCAGCTTGGCCTGGCAGCCAGAACCTGCAACGGGAAGGGTTTGAAGCAGGAAAAGGAACAATAAAATCAGATATTCCAGGGAATCCTGACTCTCCCAGGGCCGGGATCCCATCCCGAGGATGCTCCTCGGAGTTTTCCCGTCCATCCCAGGGATTGGAATTGTTCCAGGAGCCTCCCGGATGCTCTGAGCTCCCTTCCCACCCGACCCATCCCAGGATTTTCTTTCTCTCCCGTTTCTTTTCCCTGCTCTCTCCTTCCAGCCCATCCCAGTTTTCCCGGTGGGATATTCCCGGTTCTGGGAGCCTTTCCCTGCTCCTGCTGCTCCCTGATCCGGGACCCCGCAGCTGGAAGGGGCCGAGGAGAATCCTCGGGATGAGCCGGAGCCTGGCGGGGCTGGAATTGCGGCTCGGGGGGGTCTCCCTGTGCCCGGCCTCAATTCCCAGCCCCGATCCAGGAATCGCTCCCGGTTTTTTCTGGGATGGATTTTGAGGATGGAATTGCGGGGTCTCCCTGTGCCCGGCCTCAATTCCCAGCCCTGATCCAGGAATCGCTCCCGGTTTTTTCCGGGATGGATTTTGAGGATGGAATTGCGGGGTCTCCCTGTGCCCGGCCTCAATTCCCAGCCCTGATCCAGGAATCGCTCCCGGTTTTTTCTGGGATGGATTTTGAGGATGGAATTGCAGCTCCCTGTGCCCGGCTGCAATTCCCAGCCCTGATCCAGGAATCGCTCCCGGTTTTTTCCGGGATGGATTTTGAGGATGGAATTGCGGGGTCTCCCTGTGCCCGGCCTCAATTCCCAGCCCCGATCCAGGAATCGCTCCCGGTTTTTTCTGGGATGGAATTTGAGGATGGAATTGCAGCTTCCTGTGCCCGGCTGCAATTCCCAGCCCTGATCCAGGAATTGCTCCCGGTTTTTTTCCGGGATGGATTTCAGGAGAGCCCAGCTGGTTTTCCCAGGGCTCTCCCAGGGTGATCTCCAGGAGCTGTAGCGGGAGCCGAAGGCTCTGGAATGTTCTGGGAGAGGCTCCCCGTGGTCCCAGGGGTGAAACCGGGCTGGAAAATCCCTGGGATGAGTCCCCAGCCCCCCCCAGGTGGGAATTCTGGGCGCTGTGATTAACGGCTGATTAACGAGATTAATTTGTACCTAATTAACCCAACATCGATTGGATTTGGTCCTTGGGCTCTCCCGGGGATCGCTCCCGTGGGACGGGGCAGGGATCGGGTCCAGGTTCCGGAATCCGAACCCAGGGAATCTCTCCCGCTCTTCCCAAATCCTCTGGGGCTGTGTTCGATGAACCCAATTTCCCGGTTATTTCCCCATTATTTCCCCATTATTTCCCCATTATTTCCCCATTATTTCCCCATTATTTCCCCATCATTTCCCGATTATTTCCCCATTATTTCCCCATTATTTCCCCATCATTTCCCGCTTATTTCCCGATTTCCCCTGCTCGGCTCAGAGCGGATCTGGGTGAAGCCGGACCCCTTTCCCTGCCCCTGCCAGGTGCGGGCAGCAGGAACCTTTGGCTTTTTCCCAGGATTCTGGGACACCCTTTTCCCAATGCTCGGCTCCCTCTGTCCCGGGAGGAGGAGGAGGAGGAGGAGGAGGAGGAGGAGGAGGAGGAGGAGGAGGAGGAGGAGGAGGAGGAGGAGGAGGAGGAGGAGGAGGAGGAGGAAGAGGAGGATGTTGTGGATCCCAGCCCGGGACCTGCTCCCCACAATCCTCACCCACGCCGGGCCCTCTCCCGAGGCCTCCCCGTGACTCCGAGCCCAGGAATGCCGCGGATCCATCGGGAATTGCATCAGGAACTCGCTGTGCACAGGATGGGGCGGCGGTGGCAGCGGCACCCGGGCAGTGACACCTGGGCAGTGACAATGGTGACAGGGACACCTGTGACACCTGTGACAGTGACACCTGGGCAGTGACACCTGTGACAGTGACAATGGTGACAGGGACAATGTGACAGGGACACCTGGGCAGTGACACCTGGGCAGTGACACCTGGGACAGTGACACCTGTGACAGTGACACCTGTGACAGGGACAATGTGACAGGGACAATGTGACAAGGACACCTGTGCAGTGACACCCGGGCAGTGACACTGTGACAATGGTGACAGGGACAATGTGACAGGGACGCCTGGGCGGTGACACCTGGACAGGGACACTGTGGCACCTGGGCAGGGACAATGGTGACAATGACAATGGTGGCAGCAGCACCTGGGCAGTGACACCGTGACAATGGTGACAGCGACACCGTGACAGTGACACCTGACCCTGTGTGGTCCCTTTTTCCCCTTTCCCCTTTCCCCTTTTCCTTTCCCCTTTTCCCTTTCCCCTTTTCCCTTTCCCCTTTCCCTTTTCCCTTTTCCCTTTTCCCTTTCCCCTTTCCCTTTTCCCTTTTCCCTTTCCCCTTTCCCTTTTCCCTTTCCCCTTTTCCCTTTTCCCTTTCCCCTTTCCCTTTCCCTTTTCCCTTTTCCCTTTTCCCTTTCCGCTTTCCCCTTTTCCTTTTCCCTTTTCCCTTTCCCTTTCCCCTTTTCCCTTTCCCCTTTCCCTTTTCCCTTTCCCCTTTCCCTTTTCCCTTTTCCCTTTTTCCTTTTCCCTTTCCCCTTTTCCCTTTCCCCTTTCCCTTTTCCCTTTTCCCTTTTCCCTTTTCCCTTTTCCCTTTCCGATTTCTCTCCAGGTGGGAAAAGCTTTCTTTGGGAATCGCCCAAAACCTGGAAAATCACCAGGATCCAGGCAGCTCAGCCCTGAATCCTCCGAAAATCAAACCAAAAATACAAGACGGAACGGCTGGGAAGAGCTGGAAAGAAAATATTTTTCAAACCCATCTGACTTTCGGGAAGAAATCGTTCCAGAAAGGAAAATTTATGGAACAGAAGGAGCCAGGCCTGAGTTTGGGCCAGGCTTTGCTGGAATTAAGCCAAGGAAAAGCGGTGCCAGCCCCGGCTCCGGGACAGGGATTTGTCCTTTGCTGTTTATCCAGCGCTGGAATTTTGGGAAACGCCAACATCTCCTTCTGGGGGTTGTTGTTGTTGTTTTCTTTCGGACATTTCCAAACTCTTCCCAAAAGGAACCGGCCGGGATTGCTCAAGGCCCCGGTGCTGCCGCCGCCCTCCCGATGAGTTACGGAGGGTGTGACCCCCCCGGCCGGCCGGGTGTGACATCCCGGGAGCGCCGCTGCCAGCGGCTGCGGGCCGGGATCCGCCGGGATCGGGAGGGATCGGCCTGGGATTGACCCGGGATCGGCCTGGGATTGACCCGGGATCGGGAGGGATCTGCCCGGGATCCCGAGTGGGAACAGCCGTTCCCTGTCTCCCAAGCCATTCCCGAGCCGTTCCCAGCAAATGCTGCTGCTCCCGGCCCCGCTGGATTTATCCATGTGGAATTTATCCACACAGGATTTATCCATGCAGGATTTATCCACACGGGATTTATCCATGCAGGATTTATCCATGTGGAATTTATCCACACGGGATTTATCCATGCAGGATTTATCCACACGGGATTTATCCACACAGGATTTATCCATGTGGAATTTATCCACACAGGATTTATCCGTGTGGAATTTATCCACATGGGATTTATCCATGCAGGATTTATCCACATGGGATTTATCCACACGGGATTTATCCATGCAGGATTTATCCACACGGGATTTATCCACACGGGATTTATCCACACGGGATTTATCCATGCAGGATTTATCCACACGGGATTTATCCACATGGGATTTATCCATGTGGAATTTATCCACACGGGATTTATCCATGCAGGATTTATCCACATGGGATTTATCCATGCAGGATTTATCCATGCAGGATTTATCCACATGGGATTTATCCACACGGGATTTATCCACACGGGATTTATCCATGCAGGATTTATCCACACGGGATTTATCCACACGGGATTTATCCATGCAGGATTTATCCACACGTGATTTATCCACACGGGATTTATCTACGCGGGATTTATCCACATGGGATTTATCTACGCAGGATTTATCCACATGGAATTTATCCACACGGGATTTATCCATGTGGAATTTATCCACACAGGATTTATCCATGCAGAATTTATCCACACGGGATTTATCCACGCAGGATTTATCCACACAGGATTTATCCATGCAGGATTTATCCATACGGGATTTATCCATGCAGGATTTATCCATGCAGGATTTATCCACGCAGGATTTATCCATGTGGAATTTATCCACACGGGATTTATCCACACAGGATTTATCCACACGGGATTTATCCACACAGGATTTATCCACACGGGATTTATCCATGCAGGATTTATCCACACAGGATTTATCCATGCAGGATTTATCCACACAGGATTTATCCATGCAGGATTTATCCATGCAGGATTTATCCACGCAGGATTTATCCACGTGTCTTTGCTCCTCATGGGCCCCACGGGGCGTCCCCTGCGGGATGAGATGAGCTTTAAAATCCCTTCCGATCCCAGCAATTCCAGGATTTATCCCAGGGCAAACAGACGCAAATCCAGCTCCTGCTGCCTCCAGCTCCCGCTCTCCTGGAGAAGGCCGAGGGACAGCCTGGGCTGGGGCATTCCCTGCTCCAGGCACCGCAGAATTCCCGGGACTTTTCTTTTTTGGGAGCACCGGTTGAGGACATTTTTGTGATGGGTGATTTTTGGGATCACCCATTGAGGATATTTTTGGGATGGGTGATTTTTGGGATCACCCATTGAGGATATTTTTGTGATGGATGATTTTTGGGATCACCCATTGAGGATATTTTTGTCATGGATGATTTTTGGGATCACCGGTTGAGGATATTTTTGGGATGGGTGATTTTTGGGATCACCCACTGAGGATATTTTTGGGATGGGATCTGTCCCAGGCCAGGCTGGACAGGCCTTGGAGCAGCCTGGGGCGGTGGGATTGGTGCCATTGGAGGAGCTTTAGGATGCCGATCCCAAGGCATTCCCTGTTTTCCGGAGCCGAGGGAAGCGCTCTCCAGCAGAACCGGGCCGGGCCGGGCCGCAATCCCCGCGCATCCTCGGGATTCCTCCCGGGCCGGTTCCCTTTGATGCCGCCGTATCCAGGGAAGCCGTTCCCAAGCACAGGCGGAGCCGGGACGGTCCCTGCCGGTTCCAGGGGTGCGGGAGCTGCGGGCAGCGCAAACAGGAAAGCGGGGCCGGAGCCTGGAGCCGCCCCGCCCTGGCCCGGGGCTCCTGGGCCGAGCCGGAGCCGCCTCTCCCGGCGCTGCTCCCGCTCCCGTGACGCGTTGTTGTTGTGGATGAGAAATTCCAGGAGCGTGGATGTCCCTCGGCTTCGGGGGCGGCGTCACCGCCTGAGGTTTTTGGGGTTGGATCCACGCAGGGACCGACCCTGGAGGGATTTGGGGCCGGGGTTTGTCCTACAGCGAGCGCCGAGGGATGGGGATGGACAGGAGGGACCACGGGAGGAGCGGGAATCCCAAACTGGGGACAGGAACAATCCCAAACCAGGGGAGAGGAACAATTCCAAATCATGGGAGAGGAACAATCCCAAACCAGGGGACAGGAACAATCCCAAACCAGGGGACAGGAACAATCCCAAACCTGGGGAGAGGAACAATCCCAAACCAGGGGATAGGAACAATTCCAAATCATGGGAGAGGAACAATCCCAAACCTGGAGAGAACAAGAGTCCCAAACCAGGGCAGAGGAACAATCCCAAACCAGGGAACAGGAACGATCCCAAATCTGGGGACAGGAACAATCCTAAACCAGGGGAGAGGAACGATCCCAAACCAGGGGACAGGAACAATCCCAAACCAGGGGACAGGAACAATCCCAAACCATGGGACAGGAACAATCCCAAACCTGGGGACAGGAACAATCCCAAACCAGGGGACAGGAACAATCCTAAACCTGGGGACAGGAACAATCCCAAACCAGGGGACAGGAACAATCCCAAACCGGGGGACAGGAACAATCCCAAACTAGGGAACAGGAACAATCCCAAACCAGGGAACAGGAACAATCCCAAACCAGGGGACAGGAACAATCCCAAACCAGGGAACAGGAATGATCCCAAACCAGGGGACAGGAACGATCCCAGCCCATGCGAGAGGAGCAGCAATCCCAAAGCCTGAGTCACCTCCCGGAGCTCCCAGCCCGTAGAGGGAGCTGCTGGAGCTCGGAACCACCGGGCCGTGATAAATCAATGAACCCGGCCCTGGTGTTACATAAAAGCGGGATGCTGGAATTCCTGCATGGAATGAGCCTCGGGAGCCTCCCGGGAGGGCTTTGGCTCCTCCCGGTGCCGCGGCCCCGGCAGCTCCCGGAGGTGACCGGAGCTGTGGGACGGGTGACCCTCGGTGTCCCCGGGGCTCCCGCCTCTCTCCCGGTTTCCTTCCCAATCCAGGGGTGAATCCCTGAGCAAATCCCCGGGCTCTGAGGAGGGGAGAGCTCCCAGAGCCTGGGAAGGAGGGACGGGATCCCCTGAGCCGTGCGGGAAGAGCTCAGGTCCAACTTGATCCAGCGATCCCAGGAGCTCTCCGGGCAGATCCCGCGGGGCAGGGAATGGAGACCGGGAATGGAGAGAGGAGATCGGGATGAGGGAATGGATTGGGAGCTGTGGGGAAGCGGCAGCGGAACCAAACGGGGCCTGGCTGCTCCCGGGGGAAAATCCCGGAGATCTCTGCAGCCCAAATCCCCTGGGATCCTGCTCCAGATCCCGGGGATCCTGCTCCAAATCCCCTGGGATCCTGCTCCCAATCCCGGGGATCTCTGCCCCCCCCGTCCTTGGGGATCCTGCTCCAGCCCCTCCGCTGTTCCAGGAGGGAAGAGCCCCCATCCAAATCCCCACGGGTTCATCCCGAAGCTCCTCTGGAGCGGGCAGAGTTTGGGATGGGGATCTGGGGAAGTTTCCAGCGCTCCCATCGCGGCTCCCGGCTCGGCTCGGGCCAGGCAGGAGCGCAGGGAGCGGCTTTCTCACGGTGCTCCGGAGCATTTCCTGCATCCCGCAGGAAAACCGGGAGCGCTTCTCAAGCCGGGAGGAGATCGAGGCTTTGTGGAACCACGAAGGCTCCGGACTGGAGCTGGGCACGGGCTCGGAGCGCTGGGAAAGGGGTGCGAATTGGTTTTCCCGAATTTGTGCCACCGGTGACCCCCTCCCCTGCAGGGGAAGAGCGGATCCCACCCTCTGGGGAAATCCCGGGATGCTCCAGGAGCCCTGGATGGAGTTTTTCCAGCACAGGCTGAAGTTTGTCCGTGTTTTCCCGGGATTTCTCCTGTTGGGACAAACATTTGTAAGCAAATTAAATCCAACCACAGCAAAGGGAGCCAACAGGAAACCCTTCGGCTCAAATCACCCCAAATCCTCCGAGGATCCGGGGACGGGAGCCTGGGAAAGCAGCGCTGGGCTGGGAAAAGGAACAACGGGCACGAGGGGTGAGCCGAGTCCCTGCAGGCTTCCAGCCACATCCCTCATCCCACCCCGGGATTATCCCATCCCATGGATTTATCCCACCCCGGGATTATCCCACCCCATGGATTATCCCACCCCATGGATTTATCCCATCCCATGGATTTATCCCACCCCGTGGATTATCCCACCCCATGGATTATCCCACCCCATGGATTTATCCCATCCCATGGATTTATCCCATCCCATGGATTTATCCCACCCCATGGATTTATCCCACCCCACCCCATGGATTTATCCCATCCCATGGATTTATCCCATCCCATGGATTATCCCACCCCATGGATTTATCCCACCCCATGGATTTATCCTACCCCATCCCATGGATTTATCCCATCCCATGGATTTATCCCATCCCATGGATTTATCCCACCCCGTGGATTATCCCACCCCATGGATTTATCCCACCCCGTGGATTATCCCACCCCATGGATTTATCCCACCCCATCCCATGGATTTATCCCATCCCATGGATTTATCCCATCCCATGGATTTATCCCACCCCGGGATTATCCCATCCCATGGATTTATCCCATCCCATGGATTTATCCCACCCCATGGATTTATCCCATCCCATCCCATGGATTTATCCCATCCCATGGATTTATCCCATCCCATGGATTTATCCCACCCCGTGGATTTATCCCATCCCATGGATTTATCCCACCCCATGGATTTATCCCATCCCATGGATTTATCCCACCCCATGGATTTATCCCATCCCATGGATTTATCCCACCCCATGGATTTATCCCACCCTATCCCATGGATTTATCCCATCCCACCCCATGGATTTATCCCACCCCATGGATTTAGTCTGGGATATCTGAATTCCTCCTGCCAGCCCCATCCCCTGCTCCTTCCCTCGGCCCCGACAGCGCCGGGATCTGATCCCCCCTCCCGAATCCCCCAAATCCCTGGGGATGGGATCCCCCTGGTCCCTCGGGTGCCCCTCTCCAGGAGCCTCGCCCCAGCCCCAGGAGGAGCGGAGGGAACGCGGCCCTGCCCAGCCAGCCGTGCCTGGAGCACATCCCAAATCCCGGGGGAACTTTCCCGGGATGTTCCTTTCCCGAGCCTTTCTTCTCGCCGGCTTTTTCTTTGCTTTTTTTTTTTTTTTTAATTTTTTTAATTAAATTTCTGCAGCATCCCTGGTTTCATTACCCAGCTCTCCACCGGAGGCGTCGCTCCGAGTCCCTCGGGACGAGTTGGACAATGCCGGGAATGCTCAGGTTGAGGCTCTTCCCACTTTTCCTCCCTCCCCTGTTCCCGCTCGGGTCCCGGCGCGGCTCTGGGGCTCCAGCGCTGCCCAAGCCGCACTTCAAAGGCTCCGGAAGCTTCCCTGCGCTCCCCGGGCAGCTCCCGGCGTTCATCACCCCCCGCTCGGCCCGGGGCTGCTCCCGGGGATGGGACATTCCCAGCTCGGGGCTCTGGGGGCACGGCTGGGGGTGACAAACAGCGACAGAGAGAGGTGGGGGTGGATGTGGAGCCAAGCTGGGAGAGCTGGGAATGTTCCCCTGGACACGGGGAGAGCTCAGAGCCCCTCCAGGGCCCGAAGGGGCTCCAGGAGAGCTGAAGAGGGACTGGGGACAAGGGATGGAGGGACAGGACACAGGGAATGGCTCCCAGTGCCACAGGGCAGCGCTGGATGGGATCTTGGGAAGGAATCGCTCCCTGGGAGGGTGAGGAGGGCTGGGATGTCATTCCCGGATCCCTGGAAGTGTCCCAGGCCAGGCTGGGAGCAGCTCGGGATCGTGGGAGGATTCCCTGTCACGGCAGGGGGGAGCTGGATGGGATTTTGGGTCCTTCCAACCCAAACCATTCCCGGCTTCTCCGATTCCAGGATTCCAGGAGGACTCCTGGCACCTCCAGGCAAGGCCAGGAGAGGTCCTGGCAGGTGAGGCCGTGTGGGATGATCCTGATCCCGAGCCCATTTCCAGCTCGAGATTCCAATCTCCTGCACTTCCTCTCTCCCTGGGGGAGATAAAGATCCCGGGAATTGCATCCGCTCCCACAGCCCGGCCCGGAGCGAGGCCTCTCCCGGCTCCTGGGGAATGGGAGGGGACGGGGAAGGGGCAGGCGCCGCCTTCCTGTGGGTGTTTTCCAGGGAGAAACCGGGATGGAGCCGGCACCTGCCGGAGCAGGTGACTCGGGCGTGAGGAATGCGGGCCCGGGATGTGGGCTGGGATCGGGGACGGGATGCAGGGGAGCTGGAAAACTCCCAAAAGGAGACGGGAAGGGTCAATCCCGGCCTCTCCATCAGAGTGGAAGCGGCTCAGGGCTCGTCCCGAAGGCTCTGGAGCTGCCAATGGCTCAGCAGGAGGAGCGAAAATCGGGAGAGGCTTTGGGATGGTGGGAAGAGCGGGAATCCAGAATAGGAAGTGGGAAAAAGATAAAGGGGTTGAGCAGAGGGGAAATCCTCACACCTGGCTGGGAATGGCCAGGCAGGAGATATTCCTGAAATCCCCAAACCACTTCCTTTAGGGTCAGGAGCCGGGGGAAGCCCAGGTCACCCAGGGATGGTTCCTCTCCTAACTGAGATTCCCTGCGGTAACCTTGGATTTGCTCTCCTGGACGAGGCAAGGACGAAACGCGGCTCACGGCAAAGCACAATTCCCACCGGGATGGGGAAAAGCCCCCACCCGAGCAGATCCTGCAGGAATCTCCTTTTGGGATGGCTCCGATCCCGCGGGGACAGGGCCGGGACGGGCTGGGAATGACCCCGCTCCTCCCAGAGCGAGCTTTGCAGCGGGAATTTTCCTCTGGGGACATCGGGAGAGGCCGGGCTGGCTCGGGAGGACAGGAGGGGGGATGCAGAGGGGGCTGCAGCCCCACGGCATTCCCGGAGAAACCGGGACAGGAGCGGCTCGGGCCGGGCCCAGCCCCACGGGAGCGGAGCTCAGCCGGGCCTGTCCCATCGCCTTTGATCTCCAGCCCCTGGAGATGTCCTGGCAGGAATCCGGCCCGTCAGGTCCCATCGGCCCGGTGGCACCCGGTGACCAAGCCCTGGCAGCTGAGGTGGCCCCGGTGTGAGCCGAGCTCCGCCTTCCGCCCCCGGGGCTGCGGGGAGGGTCCTGCCCCGGCCCGGGGCTGCTCGGGGGGCTCGGCACGGCCGGGAGGGGCTGTCCCTGCTGTCCCCGAGCCCTGTCCCTGCTGTCCCCGAGCCCTGGGGGCTGTCCCTGCTGTCCCCGAGCCCTGTCCCTGCTGTCCCCGAGCCCTGTCCCTGCTGTCCCCGAGCCCTGGGGGCTGTCCCTGCTGTCCCCGAGCCCTGTCCCTGCTGTCCCCGAGCCCTGGGGGCTGTGCGGGGCCTGAGCCCGGTCCTGGCAGGGATCAGGAGCTGCTGCTCCTCCGGGGCCTCTCAGCGCTTGCAAATAAAAGCATAAAAAAGACGGAGAACTTTTTCCATGGGCAGAGAGCGACGGGAAAAGAGAGAATCCTTCCTCCTCCTCCTCCTCCTCCTCCTCCTCCTGCTGCTGCTGCCCAGGGTGGCCCTGGGTGGCCCCGGAGCCGCTGGCAGCGCCCGGAGCGGCCGCTCCCGATTACTCACGGGGAGGATTCGGGGGGGAAAAGCGGAGCCAATGGAAAAGATGGAAAGCGAATGGAAAAGATGGAGAGAGGGCGCTGGGTCCTCCCGCGGCCGCAGCTGGAGCTGAGCTCAGCCAGAGGGACAGGGCGAGGGGACATCCCGCCCTGGGTGCGCGGAATGTTCTGGCACCGCTGCGGGGTCACCCCCGATCCAAACCCAGCCCAAACCCCTCCAGACCCCCCCGCCCAGCCGGACCCAAACCCGCGGGATGAAACGGGAGCCTTGGAGGGTCCAGGTGCGATTTCCCGAAGGAGACAAAAGCTCGGCCCGGGCTGTTCAAAGGGACCCGACCCCATCCCCGGGCCGCTTCCCGGCTTTGTGCCCGCCGGGGTTGGGTTACCCCGAGGCTCCTCCGAGGGTGGATTAAGGAATTCCAGCCCCATTCAGTGCCCGCTGAAGCACAAAGGATTGGGAGCTGGGAAGAGCGGGAGGGGCGGGGGGTGTTCAATGGAAAAGGCACCTCCGGGGCAGCTGGAATTCGGGGGGCGGTGAGGAACGGTGGGATTTACCTCCAAACCTGGCACCTTTGGCCTCAGCCAGGGATTTTTGGCCGGGGTGAGGGTGGCGGGTGGCAGTGGCGGGGTTCGTGTGTCGCCTGTGCCATGGGGATGCTCCCAGGGACAGGAGAAGCCACCCCTCGCTGCGGGTGGATTTTGGGGATGGGTCACGCAGGGACGGGACAGGATGATCCTGCCTGGCTTTGGGAGGGGTGGCCCGGTGCCACAGCGCCCCTGATGATGTCGCATCCCTCGGGGCAATTCCCCCGAGCCCTCCCGGCCGTGCCCGGGGGGACTTTGGCACCCAGGAGCCGTCGGGGTGGCAGCGGCTGCGCCCGCCCCGGTCCCCGGGAGACTCCTGGGCGCCTCTTAATTGGCACCTTAATTATACATTCACCGTCTCCGTTCGTCCCTCCCTCTCCTTCCTCCCTCCCTCCCTCCCTCCCTCCCGAGCTTCCCCGGGATGGAAATGCCGGGCGCGTGCTGCCGGGATTGTCACCGCCACTAATGAGCCCCTGCGAGCCGGGGCGGAGCGCGGCGGGGACACGGGAGGTGACACGGGAGGTGACAGGGGAGGTGACACTGCCCCGACCGGCCCGGGCTGGCCCTGGGGCCTCCGGCTCTGCGGGGAAGCGCTCGGAGCCTCTGGGGAGGGGACACGGCTGTCACCGGCCGCGGGGCCAGCTGAGTGTGGGGTGTCACTGCGAGCTCCTGCTGCCACCCTGCCGGTGTCACCCTGCCGGTGTCACCCTGCCAACCCTGCCGGTGTCACCCTGCCAATGTCACCCTGCCAACCCTGCCGGTGTCACCCTGCCGGTGTCACCCTGCCAACCCTGCCGGTGTCACCCTGCCAGGGTCCTGCCGGTGTCACCCTGCCGGTGTCACCCTACCAACCCTGCCGGGGTCCTGCCGGTGTCACCCTGCCAGGGTCCTGTCTGTGTCACCCTGCCGGTGTCACCCTGCCGGTGTCACCCTGCCAACCCTGCCGGTGTCACCCTGCCGGTGTCACACTGCCAGGGTCCTGCCGATGTCACCCTGCCAGTGTCACCCTGCCGGGTCCCGCCTGTCACCCCCGGTGGGGACAGGTGGCTTTCCCGAGTTTTCCCGTGCGGGATTTTCAGGGATCGGACGCTCCAGTGGGGAGGGGACAGTCCGGGGTGACCCCTGGGACGCTCCCGTCCCTCGGGATCCGGGAATGGAGCGGCGGCTGCTCCTCCCCCGGCTCCTCCATCCAAGGAAAAGCCACGCGGGGAGCTCCGCTGGATCCCGGGAATTCGGCCCCAGAGGCTCCAGGGATTCCTCGTACCCGGCACCCGCGGAGAACAACAAAAAAACCCAGCCAAAAAAACCAGAAACGGCACGAGGAGAGGAACAATTTCCTCCACCGCTAATTGTCCCTCTGTTAATTAACGAGAGTGTGGGGGCGCCGATTGGGATCTCCCCAAAGCCGCAGGTCCTGGCAGGGGACAGCGGGGACCGCACGGGGCTGAGCCTCGCCGGGACCCGGGGACACGAGGGGGTCCCGGCTTTGGGAAGCTCTGGGGGGCTGGATTTGGGATTTGGGAATGGAGATTCGGGATTTGGGATCTGGAATTTGGGATTTGAGGTTCAGGGTTCGGGATCTGGGACTCGGGATTTGAGGTTCGGGATCTGGGATTTGGGAACTGAGATTTGGGATTTGGGATCTGGGATTTGAGGTTCAGGATTTGGGAATTGAGATTTGGGAACTGAGATTCGGGATTTGGGAACTGAGATTCAGGATTTGGGATCTGGGATTTGGGAATCTGCCCCGCTGCCGCCTCTCGAGGGTAAATCCGGGACTCGGAGGCGTTTCCTGGGGCGTGGCTCGGGTGACCTCGGCAGGGTCCGGCTCCTTCCCAACCCCTCCAGCTCCCGGAATTCGGGGAGTTGGGAACGAAGGTTCCAGAGCCCCTTTAAGTGGTTCCCTTCCCAAATTAGCGGGGCCAGACCCGGGCTAATGACTGGAGTAATTGATTAAATCCGTTCCCTTTCTGCCCCGCAGCCTCGCACCTTCCCCGAAGGTTTACAGATGGAGATTAATTAATAATTAATTAATTAATTATTAATAATTAATTAATTATCCCGCGAGGGGGCTCCGCGCGCCGGGCCGAGGCGGGGAATTCTCATAGGGGAAAATTGCCCCCATAATTAACCCAAGGCTCTTAATGAATCCTGCAAGGAACGGCTGGGAAGGGGAATGAGCCGGGAATGACCGGGAATGGCCCGGAATGACCGGGAATGGTCCGGGAAAGGCCCGGAATGACAGAACAGTCCCCTCTGCATTTATGGGGGCAGCGAAGGCGGATCCGGGTTTGCTCCTCTCAAACGGGAATTTGGGAATTGTCCCCGCTCCTCCCTCCGTCCCAGCAGGGATGGAAATGCAGGAGGGAATTTCCTCCCGGGCCATCTCCCGTTGTTTTTCCCACCAGGGCCCTTTGATGCCTCCAGCCACGGATCCCCGGGAAAATCAAACCCAGATCGGCGTCCTGGAAAATATTTGGAGGTTCTGGAGCCAAATCTGGGCTCCGGGAGGGGGATGGGGATGGGGAGCAGCGCTGGCTCCCGGGATTTCGGTGGGATCGCTGTGGGTTCATCCCAGCTCCGAGCGGGGACGGGGCGCGGGGGGGTCCCGGCTGCTGTGGGGGGCTCCGGCCGCGCTTGTGGTGCTGGGGAAATGCAGATTTTCACTCCTGGGTGGGGATTTGATGGCCCCACACCTTCTGCAGACACTCTGGGTGATGGAAGGGGTCACCTTCCCAAACCCACCCAGCTTCCAGAACCTGGCAGGAGACATTTTTGGTTTTTGAGCTTTTTTTGGCAGAAAATTTCAAAGCCCGGAATTTTCGGAGCTTTTAAAATAAAAAAGGGGACGGGTTTGGGGAGGAAATCAGCGCGGGCTTGGCTTTCCCTCGTGTCCCTCTGCAGCTGTCCGGCCCCTGCTGTGACATCGCTGTCACCTCCCACGTCCGTGTGTCCCCTGGGGCCACCCCTGAGCCATCAGGTCACCTCCGGACGTGATTCACTGCAGGGGGAGCAGGCCCGGGCTGCTCTGGGGGTGTCTGGCACCATCGGGGGGACAAACCCGGCTCCCTGGGGCGGGAGCAGCCCCTGGCACCGGCACTCTCCCCTCCCGGGATGTGTCCCCCCACCCCAGAGGATGCTCCCCACCATCCCCGCACCCCCCTGCTCCCCCGGCCGGGCTTTTCCCGGTGCCGAGACGCCCCAAAATCCGCCCGGGGCGGCGGGGGGAGCCCAGCTCGTGCTGCAGCGTCTCCCCGGCTGCCCCGGGACCATTCCCGGCTGGAGATAGCGCGGCTGCTCGGCGGTGGCAGCGCGGGCGTGTGGGAGGGCAGACGCCAGGCTGTCTGCTCCCACTCCGCTGGGCTTGTTATTAACTTCTCCTTGGGCTGCCATTAACCCAGAATTCCTGCTCCTGGCTCCAGGCTTTCCCCGCGCCGCTCTATCTCCAGCCTAATTACAGCTGTTGGGATCTCCCTTTATCTCGGGGGATCTTTGGGGTTGGTTACCTGGCACACGCGTTCCCGGCCCCCCCTCCTCGCTCGCCCATCCCTGCTTTTCCCTTTAATCCTTTCCCGCTTTCATCAGCCCCGGCAGCAGCCCCGAGCCTCGGCTGGGCCCGGCTGGATCCCGCGGCTCCCGGGAGCATCCCCGCTCCATCCATCGAGGTTATCCCCGCGAGTCCCGGCGCCTTCCCGGCCCCGCCACCGGGGCTCGGCGTGTGCCGGCACCGTCCGGCCCCGCCACCGGGGCTCGGCGCTGCCTCCGAGCGCCGCCGTGATTTATTTTGTTAATTTAACACGGGTTGAGTCGATGTGTTTGTCTTGGCAGCGGGGCCCCGCTCCAACCCCAAACTCCGCTCCAACAGCCCCGTCCTGTCCCTGGCAGCCCCCGCTGCCACCGGCCGGGGCTGGCACCGGGGCTCGGCCGTGCCCCGTGCCCGCAGCTGGCCTGGAATGCTCCCAAAACCAGAGCGAGCCGGGGGCTCTGCACTGCCCCAGGGCTGGTGACAGAGTTTATCCCCTCCCAAAGGGTTTGGAGCAGGCGGGGCTGTCCCTGTCCTTGTCCTCGTCCCTGACCCTGTGCCCATCCCTGTCCCTGTCCTTGTCCCTGACCCTGTCCCTGTCCTTGTCCCTGACCCTGTCCCTGTCCTTGTCTCTGTCCTTGTCCCTGTGCCCATCCCTGTCCTTGTCCCTGACCCTGACCCTGTCCTTGTCTCTGTCCTTGTCCCTGTGCCCATCCCTGTCCCTGTCCTTGTCCCTGACCCTGTCCCTGTCCTTGTCTCTGTCCTTGTCCTTGTGCCCATCCCTGTCCTTGTCCCTGTCCCTGTCCCCTGTCCCTGTGCCCACCCTTGTCACAGAACGGGGCTGAGATTGGCACCCTCAGACCCCCGACCCGGAGGATGAGGAGGATGAGGAGGATGAGGATGGTGTCACCACTGTCCCACTGCTCCCCCTGGGCTGCCCCTTCTCGTGGGTCCCCCTTGGAGATCCCTAAATGGGGTGGACCCCTCCCCACTCGTGGGATGGGATGGGATGGGATCCATGGGATAATGGGATCATGGGATGGGATCCATGGGATGGGATGGGATGGGATGGGATGGGATGGGATGGGATGGGATGGGATGGGATGGGATGGGATGGGATGGGATGGGATGGGATGGGATGGGATGGGATGGGATGGGATGGGATGGGATGGGATGGGATGGGATGGGATGGGGAGGGGTCCCGTCCCTCTTTCCCCCCCGATGGAACAGAGCTGTGCCACCTGGCCCCAGCAGGGAGCTGAACCCTGGGTGTCCCCCCTGCTCCTGCCAGAGCACAAATATTGTCCCCAAACATCCCTGGGGACACCGTCCTGCAGCGCCTGGCACAGGGGCCTCGGCTCCCCCGCTTCAGGGTGGACATTCTGGGGTACTTTTATTAATTATGGATATTCCTTCCATGCCCCTGGCAGCAGAGGGGTGGGGAAGCAGGAGGGGCTGGGAGGGGGGCCCTGTGTCCCCCTGTGTCCCCCTGTGTCCCCCTGTGTCCCCCTGTGTCCCCCTGTGTCCCCTGTGTCCCCTGTGTCCCCTGTGTCCCCTGTGTCCCCTGTGTCCCCCTGTGTCCCCTGTGTCTCCCTGTGTCCCCCGTGTCCCCTGTATCCCCTGTGTCCCCTGTGTCCCCTGTGGGACATCGGCCGGACCCCTCTGTGTCTGTGGGAGGGGGAGATGCCGCCCCCAGCCCCAGCAGCCCCGGAGCCGGGTGAGGAGCCCGGGAGGGAGCGGAGCCGGCGGGAGCTGATCCCGGCAAGCCGGCACCCGTCCCGCAGCCGGTGGGGGCTGAGTCACGGCGGGGAAAGTGAGGAGCGGGATAAAAGCAGATCAGGGGAGCTTCCCTTCGCTCCTCGCCCTCGCTGCGGCCGGGCCGGGCTCCCCGGGCAGGGCCACAGCTGCCAACATCTGCAATTCTCCTCTCGCTGCTGCTTCGCCCCCGCTCGGGCCCGGGTGGGGTTCGGGAACTTTCCCTGTTGGCCCCCGGAGTTCTGTGGCCTCCACGGAGGCTTCGTCCCACACCCGAGTTTATGGCCGATGTGGGATTTGGATCTGGCGCTGTCCCTGAGGATCAGCCCGGGGACAGCGGCGAGGGGACAGAGCCGAGGGGACAGCGGCGAGGGGACAGAGCCGAGGGGACAGCGGCGAGGGGACAGCACTGAGGGGACAGCACTGAGGGGACAGAGCCGAGGGGACAGCACTGAGGGGACAGCACTGAGGGGACAGAGCCGAGGGGACAGAGCCGAGGGGACAGCACTGAGGGGACAGCACTGAGGGGACAGAGCCGAGGGGACAGCACTGAGGGGACAGGCCGTGTGTCTTGTGCTGGGAATGGTCCCCAGGGGCCATCGGGGCTGCCGTGGGGACAGGGGGCAGGAGGGGAGGCTGAGGCTGTCCCGGGGCTGGGATATTTGTGTCGGAGCTCGGGTGACTCAGAGCCGGGGGCCGCAAGAAACGCGGCTGGGACCCGGCCGAGCGAGGGTGGGGACGGGGGGCGCTCCCTGCCCGAGCCCCCGCCGCTGTCACCGCTCCCAGACAGCAGCGGGGGTGGCAGCGGGGACAGCGCTCCCCTCCCGGCTGTCGCACCCCGCTGTCCCCAAGGCCATCGAAGCCTCGCAGACCCCGCCACCAGCCCGCCCGAGGCTCCGCTGGCTGTCCCCAAAGGCGCTGCCAGCGGCTCCCGGCCCCACAGCGGGCCGGTTCGGCCCCACACCGGGCCGATTCGTCCCCGTGGTACCCTGGGGAGGCGGCGGGGATCTCCCCCGGCCCAAGGACCCCCTGTCACCGCCGGGGATGGTTCGGGAGGTCCCAGCCCCGTCCGGCATCCCGGGAGTGCCCCCGGCCCCCAGAGCGCGGGGATGGGACCCGCGTGTCCCCCTGTCCCCCGTGGGGAACCCGAGTGCCCCCGGGGAACACCGCCGGGACATGGGGGGGGTCGGGGTGTCCCCCCAGCCCGGGGAGGGGTCACGGTGCCACAGGTGGGAGATGGCTCCAGGGGGATCCCACGCACGGGGGGGGGGGGTGGGCACGGGGTGAAGGGGGTGCCCCGGCCCGTGACGTCACTGCGGGGGGCGGGGCGGGGGCGGGGCGTTCGGGGCATCCCCGGGCGCGGGGCCGCGGCAGCCGGAGCCGTCGGGGGGCGGCGGGGGCTCGGCTCGCCTGGGCTCGGTCCGCTTGGGTTCGGTTCGGCCCGGCCCGGCTCGGCTCTGCCGCGGGGGCTGCGGGCACCGCCCGGCCCGGCCCGGCCGGACCATGACCATGAGCTCGGTGGCCGAGACCCTGCTGGGCTCCGACCCCTCCAAAGCCGCGTTCCTGGAGCTCGGCCCCCCCCAGCACTACCCCCTGCACGGCCTCCCCCAGCACGACCCCCCGCCCTTCTCCTCCTACGGCCGCCCCGGACACTTCCCCTACCCCAGCGGGGCCCCCCCGCCGCCCCACGGGGGTCCCTTCCTGCCCTACCCGCCCCCCGGCGCCCCGTACGCCCCGGCCCCCGGGGCCCGGCTGCACGACACAGGTAAGGGGGGCTCGGGGGGCTCGGGGGGCGCGGGGAGAGCCCTGGAGAGCCGGGACGGAGCCGTCGGAAGCGCTCCGGGGCAGCGGCGGGGCTGGGCTGGGCTCGCTGCTGGGTCCTGGGGGGCCGGGGGTGCCGGGGGTGGTGTCCCCCCGCTCCCAGAGCGCCCCGAGCGGTGGGGGACACGTGGGTGGCTTCGAGGAGCGGCGGGCACGGGGAGCATCAGCCCCAAGGAGCCGGTTCCCTCCGACCTGAGACCCCCAGGTGCCCCCCGGGACCCCCCTCTCCCCACACCCTGAGCCCCTGAGCTCCCCACGCCCCCCAGCCCGTGCCCCCCGGGACTCCCCCCTCTCCCCACAGCCCCGTCCCAGCTCCCTGCCCTGTTCCCCAGGGTTTTCCCCAAAAGCTGGGGCAGGAAGCTGCGATCCGAGCCAGCCCGGAGGGGATCGGTCCCCACCGGGGGTCCCGGGCCCTGGCCTGGTGACAGACCCCAGGCGGGTGCTGGGACCCCCAGCGGCTCCCCCGGGGCAGGGGGGCTCCATCCTGGCCCCTCCATCCCTCGGGGGGCTCAGGCCCAGGCCCGTGTCCCACGTGCTGGGGGACAGCGACACTGGCTGAGTGCTCCCGTCCTCCCCTTCCTCCTCCTCCTCCTCCTCCTCTTCTTCTGCTTCACCCGAGCTTCAAACACCAGAGAAAAGCAGCCCCCGCCCCACTCACCCCCCTCCCGTCCACAGACACCCCCGGTGGCCGCGGGGATGCTTTGGGGTGGGTTTGGGGTGGTTATGGGTGGGTTTGGGCTGGTTTGGGGGCGGTTTTGGGCTGGTTTTGGGGTGATGTTTTATCCTCGCGGTGTGTTTGATGGATTGTCCCCCTGTCTCCATCCCCAGCGCCCGAGAAGGCCCCGGCCGTGCCCCACGGGGAGCTGCGCCTCGCCGGGAAGGGCAAGAAGCTGCGCAAGCCCCGCACCATCTACTCGAGCGTGCAGCTGCAGGCGCTGAACCAGCGCTTCCAGCAGACCCAGTACCTGGCACTGCCCGAGCGCGCCGAGCTGGCGGCACAGCTGGGGCTCACCCAGACCCAGGTACGGCTCGGGACGGCCAGCGGGGCCGGACAGAGCCACCGGGGCTGTCCGTGTGTCCAGCGGGGCCGGACAGAGCCACCGGGGCTGTCCGTGTGTCCAGCGGGGCCGGACAGAGCCACCGGGGCTGTCCGTGTGTCCAGCGGGGCTCTCCGTGTGTCCACATCGGGGCTGTCCGTGCCCACCGGGGGTGTCCATGTGTCCTCACCGGGGCTGTCAGTGCCCACCGGGGCTGTCAGCGCCCACCGGGGGTGTCCATGTGTCCTCACCGGGGCTGTCAGTGCCCACCGGGGCTCTCCGTGCTCCCACCGGGGCTGTCCGTGCCCACCGGGGGTGTCCATGTGTCCTCACCGGGGCTGTCAGCGCCCACCGGGGGTGTCCATGTGTCCTCACAGGGTCTGTCCGTGCCCACCGGCTCTGTCCGTGTGCCCCCACCGTGTCTGTCCGTGCCCACCGTGTCTGTCCGTGCCCCCACCGGGTCTGTCCGTGCCCACCGGCTCTGTCCGTGCCCCCACCGTGTCTGTCCGTGCCCACCGGGGCGGCTCGGGCTGCGGGCCGTGCCCGGTTGGAAGCTGGCCGAGCCGAGCGGTGCCGCGGCGGGGGAGCTGGCGCCGGTGGGCCCGCAGGGCTCGGCTTTGGGGCGCCCCTGCCCGCACCTCCCAGCGGCAGCGGGACTTTCCCAGCCCCGGAGCCTGGCTGGCGGCCCGGCCGTGCCCGGCGCTGGGCGGCCCCGGGCCGCGGGACGGGGCGAGTGGGTTTTTGAAGGCGATGGGGAGAGACAGGCAGGCGGCAGCGGTGCAGCCCCGGAGCCAGGGGCGAAGCGAGCTCATAAAGCCGGGGAAGAGGAGACAAGTGGGAACCTGCCGGCAGCGCGGGGGGGACCGCGGGGAGGAATGAGCGGGGCCACCACCCCAGAGCGGCGGGAGCAGCCCGGGCCAGCCCCGGCACCGGCACCCGGCGGGGGCTGCCACGGCCGGGGGGGCCCGGGGACACTCCCGGGGACGCTCCCGGGGACACTCCCGGGGACTCCGCCTCGCTCTCCGGGCTCCCCGTGCTCTCCCCCCAGCCACAGAGGGGAATCTCGGGCGCCTTGTGAAGGGTCGGGCTCCCAGAGCCCCTCAGGAATGGGGTCGGGGGGCTCCGGGGGGTCTGTAATTGTTAAAGGTGGGGGTTTAGGGGGCGTTGGGCTCTTCCTCCCCCCTGACCCCCTCTCTCTGCCCGCAGGTGAAGATCTGGTTCCAGAACAAGCGCTCCAAGTACAAGAAGATCATGAAGCAGGGCCCGAGTGGCCCCGAAGGGGAGCAGCCCCCGGCCAGCACCCCCGCCCTGTCCCCCTGCTCCCCCGGCCTCCCCCCGCTCTGGGACCTCCCCGGGCCCGCCAAGGGACCCCCGCTGGCCCCCGGGCCCTACATCAACACCTTCGGAGCCTGGTACCCCCCGCACCCGCAGGACGGAGTCCCCAGGACACCCATGATGTGACACCGGCACCGCTCCGGCACCGCCGCAGCCGCGGGGACACCGAGGGACACCGAGGGACACCGAGAGACACCGAGGGACACCGAGAGACACTGAGGGACACCGAGAGACACCGAGGGACACCGAGAGACACCGAGGGACACTGAGGGACACCGAGGGACACTGAGGGACACGGAGGGAAACCGAGGGACACGGATGGACACGGATGGACACAGATGGACACGGATGGACACTGAGGGACACTGAGGGACACGGATGGACACTGAGGGACACTGAGGGACAGTGAGGGACACGGATGGACACGGATGGACACGGATGGACACGGATGGACACTGAGGGACACTGAGGGACACTGAAGAGGACGCTCTGCCGCTGCCCCCCGGGCCACTGGGAGCCCAGCGAAGCCCTGGGGGAGCCCAGCGAATGGAGGATGAGGAGGAGGAGGAGGAGGAAGGTGACAACGATCTGCAGGAGCCCGGGGATGTCCCGCTCTGTCACACTCCGCTGTGACCCGGCGCCCCGTGTGCCATCCCAGCGGGACAGGACTCGGGTCCCCCCATTGATGGCAGGGGGACCCCAGGAGGGGCTGGGGAGCCCCCGGCCCGGTTTTATTTATAATTTCTGTCGGTCATTGGCTGTGCCCCCGTTATGAACTGAACACTGATCGGTTCTGCTCCTCCGCACTCACCGCGCCTTTGGGGTGTCCCTGCTTTGGGGGAGACGCTTCCATCCAGAACCTCAGGCTCTCCCAATTCCTGGGAAAACAGCCCAGAGGGGCTGGGGGTGCAGGGCCAGGGGCTGGGGCTGTGTCCCCCCCCCAAACATCCGCCCGAAATGGGGCCGAATCACAGGAACTGTGGGGCCGGGGCTGGCGAGAGGCTCCCGGCCCCTCCCGAGGGGAATTTGGGGCAGTTTGGGGCTGTTTGGAGCTGTCTCCCCCAGGAGGGGTGGCAGCGGGGACAGGGGGACACGGGGCAGGCTGGGGACCCCAGCTGAGCCCCCTCCCTGCCCTGCGGACCCCGGCCCGGGAGCGAGGAGGGGTTTTGGGAGCAGGGGGTGATTTCCCTCTGCACCTTTGGCTTTGTGCTTCCAGGAGCAGCCGCAGCCCGGCTGGGAAATACATCCTTGTCACTTCCCTTTCTTTCCGTGGCGTTATTTCCCCCTGCTCGGGGTTTGTCACCGGCGGTGGTCCCCGGAGCCCCCCGGGGGTCCCCCAGGGGAGGGGCAGCGGCTCCGCGCCCCCCTTGCACAGACACCCCGCGATCCTGCCGAGGTTCCCCTCCCCGGGTGGGGGTGGCAGCTGGGAATGGCCTGGCCGGGGCTGGTGGCACTGGGGACCCCATGTCCCCATTCCCGGTCACCCTGGGGGCTCCCATCCCTCAGCCGCGGGGTTTGGGTGCTGATCCCACAGGGTGGGGGTCCCCAGCTGTCCCCAGGGGACACGGCCCGTGCTGGGGATGCTCCCAGCGGGATTTTCCCGGAGGAACGGAGCCCACCCTCCCCCGAGGATTTAGGCCAGGGGATGGGTTTACTTTGCCCAAGGCTGGAAAAGGGGAGAGTTTCCCATCCTGAGGCTGGAACTCAGGGCCGCGGTGTCACCTCCCTGTCCCCAGCAGGGCATCCCCGGGCTGCTGGGGCCGGAGCCATCCCGGGGGAGCGCTGCTGTCCCATCCCGGGCCCCGGCTGGCTCCGGGTGAGCCGAGGGCTGGGCCGGGCCCGGCTCCAGGGCTGGGGCTGCCAGGCCGGGCCGTGGGCGGGCGCTGCCCCCGCTCCCGGGGCTGGCACCGGGTGACGCAAGGGCTGCAGGTGTCGCAACGGGGCAGGAGCCGGGTGAGCGCTGCGAGGGCTCTGCTGGGCCCGGGGTGACAGCGGGGGGACCCGGGCACTGTCACCCCCGGAGCTGGCACCGCAGGAGCTGCCACCTCCCCTGGCATTGTCACCGCAGGAGCTGCCACCTCCCCTGGAGCTGAGACCTCCGGCACTGTCACCTCCCCTGGCACTGTCACCTCCCCTGACATTGTCACCCCAGGAGCTGCCACCTCCCCGCTGGGACCCCGGTGCCACCATCCCGGGGCTGTCCGGGCTGTCCCCGCTGCCGTCAGGGGTGACTGGGATAACTGGGATAACTGGGATAACTGGGATAACTGGGATGGCGAGGGAAGGTCGTTATGTGCTGGTGCCAGGACAGGACAGGGATGCTGGGGACACTGGGGCGATGTCCCCACCCCTGTGGGGAACCTGTCCCTGGCTCCCATCCCCATTCTCATCCCCATCCCCATCCTCATCCCCATTCCCATATTCCCGTCCCCATTCCCATTCCCATTCCCATTCCCATTCCCATTCCCATTCCCATTCCCATTCCCATATTCCCATCCCCATTCCCATATTCCCATCCCCATCCCCATTCCCATTCCCATATTCCCATCCCCATTCCCATATTCCCATTCCCATCCCCATTCCCATTCCCATTCCCATTCCCATTCCCATTCCCATTCCCATCCCCATTCCCATATTCCCATTCCCATTCCCATCCCCATTCCCATCCCCATTCCCATTCCCATATTCCCATCCCCATTCCCATATTCCCATCCCCATCCCCATTCCCATCCTCATCCCCATCCCCATCCCCATTCCCATTCCCATTCCCATCCTCATCCCCATTCCCATTCCCATTCCCATCCCCATCCCCATTCCCATCCCGAGTGTCCCGGGACACCGAGCCCGGCCCCGGGGGGGATCTCGGGGTCCCGCAGTCGCTTTTTGGGGGATTCCGGGGCGTTCTCGGCCACGCCTGGGCCGGGAGAGCAGTGGGAGAAGCTCCGGGGCTGGAGACGGGGATTCGGGGGGACAAAAGGGGGGCAGGAGCCCGGGGGGACCCTCTGGGGGATGGGATGGGGGGCTGGAGGAGCCCCTTGATCCCAAAGCTTTTCCCGGAGCGCATTCCCCGGGGCACTGCGGCACCCGGGATTTACATAATCCCTGGATATGTAACCCGCACCCTTCCTGGGTTTTTTCCTCCTCCTCCTCTAAATGAAAAAAAAAAAAAAACCAAACAAAAAAAGAAATTGAAAAAGACAAAACAAAAAAATAAAAGCCCAAGAATGAAACGAAACCTCCCCAGCTCCGGCTGAGGCCGCGGAGCTCCCGGCCCCGGTTCCTGCTCTTCCCGAGGGGTTGGGAACGGGAACCGGGGGCGCAGCTTGAGGGGGGATTTGGGGGCGAGGGGCGAGGCTGTTCCTGCCCGGATTTGGGGATGAGGGTCCTGGGGACACAGCTGAGAGCCGGGAGCCCCCCCCGAGGGACCGGGGAGGGTTTGGGGTGACCCCGGGGACAGCAGGACAGGGCCAGCCCTGGGGATGTCACTGATGGGAGGTTTCGGGGTCACTGGAGCGCCCCAAACCCTCCAGCGCTGCCGGGGACGGCGCCGGCTCCGCAGGGAATGGGCGGATCCGGTGGGATTTGGGGATTTTTGGGGGGTTGGTCCTGTCCCTGTCCCGCTCGTTGTCCCCAAAAGGGACATGGGGCACTCGGCCACCCTCGCACTCCGCAGGGCTGGGAGCGCTCCGGCCCCAGGAGCAGCGCCAGGCCCCCGTGGCCGTTCGGGGAATACTCTGAAAACCAGGAAAAAATTCCTTTTCCTGCTCCAAAATCCCCGCTGAGCGGGACAAAGCGGGATTTGGGATGAGCCAACATCAGCCGGTGCCACCCCACGCCCAGCTGTCCCCCCAAAAAATGACTGACAGAGGGGTTAAATCCACATTTCCAAGGTGGAAAAAACCCAAACCCTGCTCCCCAAAAACCTCCTGAAACCGGGGGGGAAACGGTGTTGGGAGCTTTAAATACAGAACTTTTATTAATGAACATTTCCAGCCCGGCTCTGGATCCCTGGGGAAGGAGCAAAGGACACTCGGGGACACCCGAGGGGGGTTCCCATAAACCGGGGGGGGGTTTCCTTAAAAAAAAAATAAAAATTATAGACAAAAAAAAACAGACCGAAACCAGTTTGGTTTGGAACAACTTTATACAAACGAACCTTATGTACACTCCCTTTTTTTTTCCCCCCAAAACACCCCTATTTATAGAAGGCAACATAAATAAATCCCCGGGACTGTACAACACTATGAACACTCCTTAAAACGGCACTTTCTGCTTAAAAAAATAGCATTATTCTCTTAAAAAATAGGAAAGAGCTCGGTTATTTTTTTTTCCTTTAAAATAAGTCGTCGATTTCCTTAAAAAAAGGCATTTTCGCCGTTCCTTTACCCACAGCTGGAGGCACAGCCAGAAAACGGAGATGAACACGAGTTTTTCTCTTTAAACAATAACTTAAAACCATTCCTGAACTGCTTAAATATTAAAATATTTCCCTCCTCACACCCCCCTCCTCCCCACCCAATTTTATTTATTTATTTATTTATTTTATTTAATTTTAAATCACCACCTTCTGGTCCGAGCATCGTCCCGGGTGATTCCGGCCGGGATGAGGGTCCCGCTTTGCTCCCGTGGGGGGTCCGTGCCCCCCAAAGCCGCTTTTGGAGCCGGGGCCGAGCACGGGGACAGAGCTGGGGACAAACCCCTCCCTGTCGCGACAGCGGCGACACAAATCCTCCATCCCGGCGGGATCCGGGGTCACTCCCGGGGTCACTCCCGGGGTCACTCCCGGGGTCACCCCAGCGGGGAAAGCTCCGCCGAGGGGTCGGGATGAGGCTCTTGGGGGGTCCCGGATTTATCTGAGCGGGGCTGGGGGGGTCTGATGGAAAAATCTTCACAAGTTAAGGAGGAGCAGAAGGATTTTCCACCTTTGGATTTTCCACCTTTTTGGATTTTCCACCTTTTTGGATTTTCCACCTTTTTGGATTTTCCACCTTTTTGGATTTTCCACCTTTTGGGATTTTCCACCTTTTGGGATTTTCCACCTTTGGATTTTCCACCTTTTGGGATTTTCCACCTTTTCCTGCGCTGGGAGCGTCTGAAGCCTTTGCAGTCCTCTGGTTCCTGAGATGAGCGGGGGGCGAGGAGAGAGGATTTTTAGGGGTGCGCGGGGGGGGTCCTTTCCTTTCCTTTGTTGGTCGTCGCTTGTTTTTTTTCGGTTTTTCATTTTAGGAAAAATAAGGAGACAAAACCAAAACGGGGGCGGAGGAGGGGTTTGAGGGGGGAGAAAAGGAGGCCAAGGAGTTGTGCAGAGTCTCTGAGCCCCTGGCCACCCTCAGTACACGGCGCCCGTGCTGGGGGGCCCGGGGGACGGGTGGTGCATCGGGGGGGCCGCCTGCGCCTGGTGGGGTCCGTGGGGGCCGCTGAGGCTCTGGGGGTGGTACCAGGGGTTGTGCTCCTCCAGGAACCCCGGAGAGGAGCTGTAGGGCAGCGGCTGCGGCAGCGGGGTCCGGGCGCTGCCGCCGGGACTGTCCCACACCGGCGAGGGAGGAGAGTTGCAGGCCATGGAGTCGCTGTTGTTGGGGCTGTGCTCCAGGGGAACCTCGCCGTTCTTGTAGAGCTTCTTGAACTTGGAGCGCCGGTTCTGGAACCAGATCTTCACCTGCGGGATGGAGGGGAGAAGGGTCAGAGCCCCCGGAAGGGAACGGGAGGATGGGATGGGCACGGGGAACAGGGTCAGGAGCCGGGACGGGAATGGGAGGGAGGGGACAGAGGCGAGGGGACGGTTTGGATCGTAGGGACACCGGACAAGGGGGTCACGGGCAGCCCAGACACGCGGGAAGAGATTTGGGTATCACTGGGAACTTCCCTGGCCACTGGAACCGACCTGGGGGTCACAGGGACCCCAGAGACACGGGAGGGACACGGGGGTCACAGGGACCCCAGGGACACTCTGGCACACAGGAAGGGACACGGGACACAGGAAGGGACATCACGGGGACCCCACACGGTGCTTGGCAGGAAACTCCTCGGGACAGGGATGTCGTGGGACACAGGGAAAGTCACCCTTGTTGTGAGCGTGACAGAGAGCACGGACACAGCACGGACACGGACACCCCAGGGACACCCCAGGGACACCCCACGGACACCCCGTACCCTGGGGACAGCAGCCGTGTGACAATTGGTGTGGCAGGGACCCCTGTGGGGACACGGGCGTCACGAGGAGCCCGTCACGCCACTCTCGGGGCGTCGGGAGCGTCCCCGCGCTGGGCGAGGCGGCGCTGGACGCCCTTGGCCCTGGGCGAGGGGCGGGGGTGGCGGTGCTGTCACCCAAACAGGATGTCCCTCTGGGAGCGGGTGACGCGCTCCGTCAGCCCTTTGCCGAGTGTCCCCGATTGCTTCATCGCCCAAGGGAGGAGGAGGAAGGCCAAGGGCGGCACAAGGGCGCCGGCGCCGGCCCCGAGGCAGGGAGGGCACCGCGCTGGGGCGCGGGGGAGTCACGGGCTGCGGGGACAGCGGGGACAGAGGGGACAGCCCCGCTCCCCGCCCAGCCGAGGCCACCATTTGTCCCCGCGCCAGGCGGGACCCCGAGAGCTTCGCCCCGAATTTGGGCGGCTCGCGGGGAGGAGGAGAAGCCCATCCCGCACGTCCCGGCTCTTCCAGTCCAGCCTGCAGGGCCACCCCAGCGCCGGGGACAGCGGCTGTGGAACCGGTCCCCAAATCCCTTCTCCCTGCCCGAGCCAGGGGGAACTTTGGGGAGTCTGGGCGGTGGGAGCAGGCTCCGGCCGCAGGTCCCCGTGTCCCGGCAGGATTTGGGGTCAGGAGCTGCTGAGGCTCCCCGGGCTCATCCCGAGCGTCCTGGCGCTCCCGGGACTTGGTGCCCCACATTCCTGGGACAGCGGGTGTGCCGTGACCCAGGATCTGCCGGGGCAGGATCCAGCCCCAAACCCTGCGGCACAGCGAGGTCTGGGATGGGGCCGGCTCCAGAGGGACTGGGATAAACCCCGAAACTCCCGAGTGCGGCACGGCCGGGCTCCGTCCTCTCCACCATTCCCTCGTCAGAGCGGATCTGCTCCAAGGGGGAAACCTCGCCCCGGGAACCCCACAACCGAGCGGGGAACCCCAGCCCTGTGAGCCTCAAACCCCTCCCGGCTCCCCGGGAACTGAGCCCTTCCCAAATCCAGGATTTCCAGGGCGGCGGCAGCCGCGGCTCCGCTGCTGTGTTGTCCTCCGGCCCTGCGCTGCCCGCGGTGGGGATTTGGGGTGCCGGGGGAGGGGGTTCAGCCCTTACCTGTGTCTGGGTGAGCCCCAGCTGTGCCGCCAGCTCGGCGCGCTCGGGCAGCGCCAGGTACTGCGCCTTCTGGAAGCGGCGCTGCAGGGCGGCCAGCTGGTAGCTGGAGTAGATGGTGCGGGGCTTGCGGATCTTCTTGGGCTTCCCGTTGACCATCCGCACCTCCGGCTCCGGCTCCTCCTTCACGGACACTGCGAGAGGGCGCGGGGTGAGGCGAGAAGGGTTCCCAGGGCGGCCAGCCCTGTCCCCAGCTCGGTGTCACCCCGCTCGGGGTGCTGGCGGAGCCCCGTCCCCTGCGACAACCTCGGGGACGCTCCTGGGACGTGTCCCGGGCTCTGCAGCCAGCGCGGATCCCTCTGCGCCCCCACGGGAACACCGGGAGCGGCTGAGCCCCGGGAGCCGCCAGCAACACCCTGTCCCCATCCCGGGGACATCCCGAGGGATAAAACCCCCCGAAACCGGGGACACCCCAAGGGGTAAAACCCCACCGAAACCGGGAACACCCCAAGGGGTAAAACCCCACCGAAACCGGGGACGTCCCGAGGGGCACAACCCACCCCAGACCGGGAACATCCCGAGGGGTAAAACCCCACCGAAACCGGGGACACCCCAAGGGGTAAAACCCCACCGAAACCGGGGACACCCCGAGGGGTAAAACCCCACCGAAACCGGGGACGTCCCGAGGGGCACAACCCACCCCAGACCGAGGACATCCCGAGGGGTAAAACCCACCGAGACCGGGGACACCCCGAGGGGTAAAGCCCACCCCAGACCGGGGACATCCCGAGGGGTAAAACCCACCGAAACCGGGGACACCCGGAGGGGTAAAACCCACCGAGACCGGGGACACCCGGAGAGGTAAAGCCCCCCCGAAACCGGGGACACCCGGAGAGGTAAAGCCCCCCAAGCCCCCTCTGGAAGCCCAGGGGAGCAGCGGCCCCGGCCCCCCCAGCCATCCGTACCTGCCTCCTGCGCCGGGAGCTGCTGCTCCCTGAAGTGGCCGTACTGGCGGTACGAGGGGCTGTAGGAATACTCGGATTTGGGCGAGTAGGTGCCGGCGGTGCCGATGCCGTTGAGGTTGAACTGGGGGTAGGGGTAGTGGCCCACGGGCTGCCCGTACGACTGGCCCGGGTAGTAGTCGTGCTGGCCCGTGTAGTAGCCCAGGTCGGTGACCGAGGACTCCGGCAGGGTGGGAGAATCCTTGGAGGCTGCATGGCAGCTCAGCGAGCCCGAGAGGTCCGTCAGGATGCTGGAGAGCTTCTTATCGAAAGAGCCGCTCATCGCTGGGAGCGGGGAGGGGGCAGCTGCCTGCCCGGGCCGGGGACCCCCCAACCTGGCGGCTGCCGAGGCCTGGCGTGCCCCGAGCGGGATCCGGCGCTGCGGCTGCTTCGCGAGGAGCCACCGAGAGACTGTGCCCAAACCTCCGGCCCCGGCCGCCTGCTTAAAGCCTTTAATTAGGGAGCAGGGCAGGGTGGGTGCGCATTCCGATTGGCTCCAGAAATATTGCCTGGGAGGCAAAATAGGCTCCTGCCTCCTCCTGTGTGGGTTTTTTTTTTTTTTCTTCTCTCTCTCTTCTTTTTTTTTCTTTTTTTTTTTTTTTTTCCTTCTTGCTCTCTCTCAAGAAACAACAAAGAGTGGGTGAAGGAGGCTGAGGGAATAAATAAAGTGTGCAGGGTCCTGTCTGCAGGACAGGGGGGGCCTGGGGACACAGGGGACATTGGGGGGGACAGGGCTGGTTTACAGGGGAACTTTGGGGCCGCGCGGGGATTATTTGGAGGAGCGTTGGGGGGCTGTTTGTTGGGGGGCAGGGAAAGGGGGGGTGGGGTTTGGGACTGGGATGGATCCGTGCTTGGGGCTGGGGGGCTTTAGGGGTTTGTTTATGGCCCCCCCTCACTTCCCCCCCGCTCTGTCTTCTCCCAGCAGCGCCCCCCAGTCCAACACCACCCCCCGGGTAAAGCCCCCCCGAGGATCCTCAGTACCCCCAACCCTGCCACGCTCCCCCCGTGTCACCTCGGGGCAGTGACAAGCCCTGATTTTGGGGGAGACACCCCCCGGGGGTCTGCGCCCCTCTCCCACCCCCCTCAGGGCCGTGACCTCTCAGCTGCCCCAAGGACCCGCAGCAGCGTGGCCCAGCCGGGGGACCCGGGCCAGTCCTGGTCCCCTCCTGCCACCCGCAGGGCTGTCCCCACCCCCCCAGCACCAGGGGAGGGGGCGCTTTGCAAGGGGGGGCGTTTTTTGGGGGGGTGGTCTCTGCTTCTGCTGGCAGGAACCGGGGGGCTGGCAGGGGGCTGGGCCCGTCACCCGGGCGGGGCTGTCCCCTCCTGTCCCCTGTGTGTCCCCTGTGTGTCCCCTGTGTGTCCCCTGTGTGTCCCCTCCTGTCCCCTGTGTCCCCCCGCGGTGTCCCCCCGGTCCCCCCGCCCGTTCCGCAGCGCGGGGTAACGGCTCCGTTTGGCGGCCACGGCGGGAACTGCGCCGCGCCCCGGGGCTGCGGGTTCGAGTCCCGGCACCTCCGGCACCGCCGGGAACGCGGGTTCGAGTCCCGGTACCGCCGGCACCTCCGGGAACGCGGGTTCGAGTCCCGGCACCGCCGGCACCGCCGGGAACGCGGGTTCGAATCCCGGTACCGCCGGCACCTCCGGGAACGCGGGTTTGAGTCCCGGCACCGCCGGCACCGCCGGGAACGCGGGTTCGAGTCCCGGCACCGCCGGCACCGACGGGGAAAGAGGGAGAAAAATGGAGATTGGGAAAGGAGCCGGAACGGGAACCGGAACAGGGATAGGAATAGGGATAGGAATAGGAATAGGAATAGGAATAGGAATAGGAATAGGAATAGGAATAGGAATAGGAATAGGAATAGGAATAGGAATAGGAATAGGAATAGGAATAGGAATAGGAATGCATAGGAAGAGGAATAAGAATGCCTAAGAAGAACAGGAATCTGAGCAGGAATAGGGTTAGAAGTAGGAATAGGAATAAATAAGAGTAGGAATAAGAGCAAGAACAGGAAAAGGACAAACAGAAATAGAAATGACACAAGTAGAAAGAAATGGAAATAATAGAAAGAGATAAGCAGAACAGAGACGAACCCCCGAGGGAAGCAGGAGGCTCTGCAGGAGGCCAAGCCGAACGGCCTCACTTCCCACGTGGGAATTGTAGCCGGGAGTTGGAGGAATTCATTCCGAGGGGACAGAAGTGTCGGGGACCAGCCCAGCCCTGGGAGCCGAGCCGGGGTTCCCTGGGAGGGTCCCCAGGAGCCGCTGGGACACGCCAGGTCCCCAGCCGCGCTGTCGCCAGGGCTGGCCCCGCCGGGAGCGGCAGCTGCGGCAGGAAAAGCCGGTTGTGGGGCTGGAGGCCGGGGAGGGCAGCGGGGGAGCGGGGCTGGAGCGGGAGCGGGTCCGGCCAGTCCCCAACCAGTCTGGGACTGGGAGCTCTGGGGCTGAGAGCTGTGGAACCCCAAATCCGGGACTGGGGAGGGGCTGCGGGGGCAGCGCGGGGGACAGAAGGGGGGTCCAGGGGCAGGGCTGAGCACAGGCTCCGGTTAGCACCCCCCGAGTGGGTTGTGGGGTGTCCCCCGTGACCCCCCCAAGGCTGAGGGGTTTCTTCCCCATGTCCCCCAAAAAGGCCGGAGGGTCTCCCCGCGTCACCCCCAGACTGGGGGGGTCCCGGAGCCCGGCAGTGTCCCCGGGAGTCCCCGCGTGTGTCCCCAGCCCTGCCACAGCCGGGGGGGATGGGGCTGGGGGGGTCCCCGATCCCCCCCAACCCCCCCCGGAGCATCTTCGGGTCAATGGCGTCACCTCGTGGCCTTCGGGGGCAATGACACCGCGGGGGTGACGTCACTGATGTCACCGGGGCACGAGGGGCGGGTCCGGGGCGTGGGGACAGGGGACGGGGACAGGGGACGGGGACAGGGGATGGGGACAGGGGACAAGGAGGTCCCCGTGCCAGGCGCTGCCCGCGGTGTCCCTGCTGCCGTCACTCTTTCCAGTGACACGGCACAGGGGCACGGGGACATCGGGCGGGGGACACCGGACATCCTGCAGCCCCCCAGCCCCGGATTTCCTGGCACGGTGGGAGCGGTGCGGTGGCTCCCGGTGACATTTGCCGGGGTCGGGACGGGGACAGCCCGGCGGGACAGCTGCGGTCGCGTCCCCACGGCCGGGTCCCTGCACGACCCCGCCCCGGGGTCGCTCTCGGGGTCCCGATGTGGCCTCTTGTCACTGGGGGGGGGCGGGGGACATCCCATGGGGGGGTCTCATCCCAAAGAGGTGCCAGGTACGGAGGGATTAGGGCGGGAAGAACAGGGGGAATTGTCCCGCGGGGGGACTGTGGGGTGGGGGGCACAGGGAGGGGTCTCACAGGGGGCGGGGTCAGAGAGGGCGGGGTCAGAGAGGGCGGGGTCAGGTGGGGTGGGGTCAGAGGGGGCGGGGTCAGAGGGCTCGGGATCCCCCCGTGGGAGCTGCCGGTGGACACGGACGCGCTGTCCCAGGTGCGCCCGCCCCCCTCGCCCCTCACACCTCCCCACGCGGTACCTGGGGCGCGTATTGAGCCGCGCGGCCCCTTTAAGGGGCGTGTCCGGAAGCGCCGAGGCCCCGCCCCCCGCCGCGCCCGGCCCCGCCCCCCGCGCGCACCGGTCCCGGTGGGGCGGCAGGGCGGGTACGGCGGCCGGTGCGGGACATGGCGCGGCGCCGCCGGCTGCTGCCGCCGCCCCTGCCGGGGCTGCTGCTGGGGCTCGGCCCGGTGCTGCTCGGAGCCGCCGCCGCCTTCAACCTGGACCGCACCTTCCCCGTGCTCAAGGAGGGCCCCGGCCGAGCCTTGTTCGGTTTCTCGGTAGCGCTGCACCGGGAGACCGAGCGGCGGGAGCGGAGCCTGTGAGTGCGGAGGGGAGCGCGGGGCGAGCCCCGTGCGGCGCGGGGGGAGCCGTGGCTGCGGTCCCCGTGCGATGCGGGACAGCGAGGGCAGGGTCACCTGTGGGTGGGGGTTGGGATGGGGAAGAATGGGGAGGGGTCCCCGGTGGGGGTGCGGAGGGTCCCCGGGAGGATCGGGGGGTCCCCGGTGGTTGGGACCCCCGTGAGGCGGAGGAGAGTGAGACAGCGCTTTACCTGGAGCGGGGGTGTCCCCGTGAAGTGTGGCGGGGTCCCCCGTGGGGTGCGGATCCCCCGTGGGGCGGGGCAGAGCGGGGAGCGCCCCCCGTGGGATAGGGGTCCCACGTGGGGTGGGGTCCCCGTGGAGCGGGGAGGGGCGGAGGGTCCCCGGTGGATGTTGGGGTCCCTCGGGGGGTCCCTGTTCTGTGTCAGGGCAAAGGTCCCGAGCCCGCGCCGCTCCTGTGGGGGCGGGGGCGCACCTGGAGGGGGGGTCCGGGTGCTGGGGTGGGCGCGGGGGGTCCCTCGTGGCCCTGAGGGGGGGTCCGGCTCCGCGATCGGTCCTCGGGGGGGTCTCCCCTTCTTTTCCGCACCGCGGTGTTGGCGGGGGTCCCATTGCTGGGGGTCCCTCCCTGACTCCCCTCATTCCCACAGCGGGATCCCAGTGACACTGGGGGGCTCTGGGGGGGCTCTGGGGGACACCCCGTGTTTCCCCCGGTGGGTTCCGGGAGCGGGGATCCCTCCCCAGCGGAGCGGTCCCGGCCGGTGCCGGCCCCCCGTGCCCCCCGTGCCCCCCGGTCCCGCCGCGGCCCCGTGCCCGGGAACCTGTCGGGTTCTGCTTCCTGCACGGCCCCAACAAAAACCCCTTCTCAGCCGGAGCAGTCCCCGTGCCAGCCTACCGCTGTCCCCCGCTGTCCCCCGCTGTCCCCCCGCTCCACCGGGCCCCCCCGATCCCCGATCCCGATCCCCGATCCCCGTCCCCGATCCCTCCGGGCTGGGAATTCCCGTCCGTGCCTGGAGAAAGCTCCGCCGCAGGGGCCGGGCCGGGTTTGTCCCCCTCAAGGGCAAAGGTTTTTGCTGGATCACCTTCCCGCGGCTCTCCCGGCTCGGGGGGGTCCTCGGGAGCCCCCCGGGGATCCCGTTTTTCCCGGGGGGGCCTGGCAGCAGCTGCCGGCTGCGGGCATGTGCCGCTCCGCATTCCAGGGATGCATTTCGGCCCCGCCGTGGGACGGGGAGTTGTTGTCGCTCCGGTGCAGGAGGGAGCGGGGCCGTTCCCTGCGGAGCAGCTCGGGGGGTGCGGGGACCCCCCCCGCCCTCGGGGACACGGGGACCCCCAGCCACGGCCGGGTCCTGCCCGCTCCGGGGGCATCGCAGCGGCTGCCGGGGGTCCCGGGCGGGGGCACCGGCACCGATCGGTTCGTGCCTTCCGTGGGGGGATCCTGGGGGGCCGTGACAAGGACCCGCCACCCCCCCACCTGCGCCGCGTGTCCCGGCGTGTCCCAGCGTGATCCCCACGGGGCGCGGAGGCTCCACCGGCTGCGGGGGAGAGGCTCCGGAGCCAGAACCCCCCCGGGAATTGGCGTCCCGCTCCCCGGGAGCCGCCGCTGCCCGTCCCCGTGGCGGGGACCCGGAACAGCGCGGGGGTCTCTCCGTCCCTGGGGGGTGGCCCCAGTTTGGGGTGTCGGGGCCGGTGCAGGGGGGCCCCCGGACCCCCCCGGGGGTCGCAGCCGCGCCCCGGTGCCGGATGGAGGCTCCGGTGCCCTCCGCTCACAGGTGCAGGGTGGGGACAGGAAAGGGACACTTCCTGCCCGACCTGCCGCGGGGGAGGGGGCGTCCCGTGCGTTTTTGGGGGGCTGGCTCCTGCCCTGGCTGCTGGCAGCGGAGGGATGCTCGGGGGGAGCCGCGGCATTCCCGCACTCCCGGCGGGGGCCAGGCGGGCACGGGGCGATGCCGGAGCCCCCCCGTTCGGCGGGGTTTGCGCTCCCCGCGGAGCCGAGCCCAGGGGAAGGTTTTGTTTGCTCGCTCCTCCCCGGCCAGGTGAGCGCGGGCTGGGAGCGGGGTTCTTATCAGCCCTCCCCAGATTAGGGAGCTCCTCGGGCCGCCCGCTCCGGCCGCTCCCGCCGGGGGCCGCTTTGGAGCCGGTGACCCCGGCCCAAGGGGGTGTGGAGGTCCCTGGGTGACCTGGGGAAACTGAGGCACGGCAGCTCCGGTCCAGGAAGGCTGAAGACCGACCCCCCTCCGCCTAAAATCTGCAGGCGGGGGGAGGCAGCACCCACATCTGCAGCCCTGTAGGAATTGGGGCTGTGCCCGGGGCTCGGGGGTCTCTCTGATTCCAGCTGGCTGCTGAGGAGAGCGGCGTTCTCTCCTGGCGGCGTTCCCGGCTTTCCCTCCCCCCGGCTGGGCTTTCGCAGATCGCTGGAGCTGGCTGAGCTCCCCCTGCCTTGGCCCGAATCCGCCGGGGTCCTGCGGCTGCTCGGCAGGAGGAGGGGGACGGATGTGGGGCCGTCCGTCCGTCTGTCCGTCCATCCATCCATCCATCCATCCATCCATCCATCCATCCATCCATCCATCCATCCATCATCCATCCCTCCAGGAGCCGTCGCTCCCTCTCCCGCCTCCTCCCCAGAGAGGCTCCGCTGGATTTTCCTGCTCAGGGACCCCCGTGGCAAACACAGCGGCCCTGGGGAGAAACTGGGGGGGCTGCCGGAGCACCCCCCAGCCCCCGCCTGCTCCTCCCGGCTCCGTCACCTCTGGAGCGTGGTGGGAGATGGATGAGGAGCTCCCCTCGCTGCCCAGCTGCTCCCTGGGGAGGGGGCTCTGGGGCTGGGGGCTCTGGGGGGGTGCACAACCCCCCTTGCTGAGGTGTCCGGCCGGGATTCTGCGCCATCCTCGCCTCTCCCACCCCGGTGGGGGGCACAGTTTGGGGTCCTGGTGCCCGCAGCCTCCCACGGCCCCCGCTCCCAGCTCAGCCCCCCCCGCTCCCATCCAGCCCCCCCCGTTTGCCAGGGCGGATTAGGACGGAGCACGGCCTCACATTCCTGCTTCCCTCCCTTCCCGGCCTCCCCCTCGTGCCGCTCTTTGACCATCTCCAGCACGATCCCAGCCCCCCCGGCCCCCCAGCCCAGTGCCACCAGCGCCACAAACCGGTCCAGGAGCCCCCCAAATCCCGACCCCGCTTCCCCGGATCCTCGGGAAGCCGGGAGCCCCTTGGCTCACCCCGGCTCGGGGACGCCCCCGGTGTCCCCCCTGCTCTGCCGGGACCCGCGTCCCGCTCTCCCCCTTTTCCCAGGAGCTGCGGGTGGGCTGCCGTGCCGGGAATCTTGGCTGCAGGCAGCGGGATGCCGGAGCTGCTTGGCTTGGGTGGGCTCCCGCCCCCCGGGACCCGCGGGACCACCGGGGGAGCCGGGGGACACCCCGGGGGCTGCAGGTCCGGTGGGGTTCGGGGTGTGGGGGCAGGACCCCCCCAGCTCTGAGTCACAGCAGCTGCCCTGAGTCACTTCCCCCCCAGGTGAGGGGGGACAGCGGTGCCCCCCTGTGCCCCCCCCCAGATTCCTTTGTGCCGAGCTGGCAGAAGCCGGGAGGCATCACCCGCCTCGTTCCCTTCCCTTCCCGGCGGCTCCCGCTTTCCGGCACCCCCATCCTGGCATTCCTGGGGGGAGCAGCCCCCCGGAGCCCCCCTTTGGGGTGAGCGCTGCCAGCCCCCCCTCACCTGCAGCCCCGGGCTGACTCAGCCGCCCCGGGGGGGTCCCGGCGTGCCGGGGCGGGGGCTGCCCGGGGCCCCGCATTCCTCCTGTGCCTGGGCTTTGAGTCAGCGCCCGGCCCGCCCGGACGTGCCCGCGCTGCCGGGCCCGCATTGCTCAGCTTCCCGGCACTCCCTGCCCGCCGGAGCTGCCCGGGGCACAGCGGGGCTCTGCCCGGCTGGGGACTGCTCAGCTCGGTACACCGGGGATCCGTGATAGCCCTGGGAGCCGTGTCCGGGGAGCCGTGTCCCCTCTGTGTCCGGGGAGCTGTGTCCGGGGAGCCGTGTCCCCCCCGTGTCCGGGGAGCCGTGTCCCTCCCGTGTCCCCTCCATGTCCGGGGAGCCGTGTCCCTCCCGTGTCCCCCCCATGTCCGGGGAGCTGTGTCCCTCCCGTGTCCCCTCTGTGTCCTGGGAGCTGTGTCCCTCCCGTGTCCCCTCCATGTCCGGGGAGCCTTGTCCCCTCTGTGTCCTGGGAGCCGTGTCCGGGGAGCTGTGTCCCCTCTGTGTCCTGGGAGCTGTGTCCCTCCCGTGTCCCCTCCATGTCCGGGGAGCCGTGTCCCTCCCGTGTCCCCTCCGTGTCCTGGGAGCCGTGTTCGGGGAGCCGTGTCCGGGGAGCTGTGTCCCCTCTGTGTCCTGGGTTCTGTGTCCTGGGAGCCATGCCCTGGGTGCCGTGTCCCTCCCGTGTCCCTCCCGTGTCCCCCCCGTGTCCTGGGTGCCGTGTCCTGAGTGCCGTGTCCTGGGTGCCGTGTCCTCGGTGCCGTGTCCTGGGTGCCGTGTCCCTCCCGTGTCCCCCCCGTGTCCCCCCCATGTCCTGGGTGCCGTGTCCCTCCCGTGTCCCCCCTGCCAGAGGGAAGCGCTTCCTCCCCCAGCCCGGCCACCTCCACGCCATTGTCCCCGCGGTCCCCAAGGACTTCCCGGCGGAAAGCCTGGCCCTTCCGGAGCCCTCCGGCCATGCCAGCTCCCCATGCCAGGGCCACGGAGCCTTGCTTGGGGTCCCTGGCATCTTCCCTCGGGGCGGGGGGGTCCCTGCAGCATCACCCGGAGGGGCTGGGGGGCACATCCAGCCTGGAATGTCACTGTCCCCCCACGGCAGTGCTGGGACTCAGCCGGGCCATCCCTGCCCTGCCTGGGGGAATCACCCTCGGGAGCTGCTGCCTGTCCTGGGACAGCCTGGGATGTCTGTCCGGGATGTCTGTCCGGGATGTCTGTCCTGGATGAGGGGTGTTTTTCCAGGATGAGGGGTGTTTTTCCGGGATGAGGGGTGTTTTTCCGGGATGAGGGGTGTCTGTCCCGGATGAGGGGTGTTTTTCCGGGATGAGGGGTGTTTTTCCAGGATGAGGGGTGTTTTTCCGGGATGAGGGCTGTTTTTCCGGGATGAGGGGTGTTTTTCTGGGATGAGGGGTGTCCGTCCCAGCTCCCCTCCCCGCTCTCAGGGGGTTCTGTCCCTGTCCCGGCGTTCCCTGGCGCGGGAGCTCGGCCCTGTCTGCCGGACACGCCGCAGCTGTGCCGGGGCTGCGGATCAAAGGTTGGCCGGGAAGGGCCGGGGGTGTTTACACAGATGGGGGGCCCCGGGGCTGGGCTGGGGGTGCTGAGCAGCCCCTCCCTCTTCTTCTCCTTGCCAGCACAGCGAGGTTTGGAGGGTCACTGTGACCCCGCTTCCCACCCCACACATGCACGGGGCTGGGGGCTGGGATGGAGTCTGGGATGGAGTGAATCTGTCAGTCTGTCCCTGACCCCGTTCGGGGTCCCTGTGTCCCCTTCCAGCTCTGGAGCTGGGGCTGACCCCTTGTTTGGGGGTGTCAGGGTGTGACAAACTCTGGGGAAGCAGCTCTGGTGTCCCCCAAGCGTCCCCTCCCCAGGGCACCTGCCTGGCTCCGCACCCCAGATTGAGTTGGAGGGGTTTGGGGGGCTGGACCTGCCCCCCCCGATCACCCCACGCCCCTCCCCCGTTTCTGCCCCCCAGGCTGCTGGTGGGGGCCCCCCAGGACGCGGAGCCGGTGAACGGGACACGGACGGGCGCCGTGTACGCCTGTCCCCTGAGTGCCACCACCCGCGACTGCCAGCGCCTGGCCATCGAGCTCAAGGGTGGGTGACCCCCCCCGGGGGGTGGGAACACCCCAAAACCCCCCCAGGAGTGGGGACCCCCTCTGAGGCCGGTTCTTCCCCTGCAGATGAGCCGGACAAGGCAATCATTGAGGACATGTGGCTGGGGGTGACAGTGGCCAGCCAGCGGCAGCCACCGGGGAGGGTTCTGGTGAGTTTGGGGGCACTGCGGGGCTTTGCACACCTGGATCCTGGATCCTTACACACCTGGATCCTGGATCCTAACACACCTGGATCCTGGATCCTTACACACCTGGATTCTGGATCCTTACACACCTGGATCCTGGATCCTTACACACCTGGATCCTGGATCCTAACACACCTGGATCCCAGATCCTCACACACCTGGATCCTGGATCCTTACACACCTGGATCCCAGCTCCTTACACACCTGGATCCTGGATCCTTACACACCTGGATCCTGGATCCTAACACACCTGGATCCCAGATCCTCACACACCTGGATCCTGGATCCTTACACACCTGGATCCCAGCTCCTTACACACCTGGATTCCAGCTCCTTACACACCTGGATCCTGGCTCCTTACACACCTGGATTCTGGATCCTTACACACCTGGATCCTGGATCCTAACACACCTGGATCCCAGCTCCTTACACACCTGGATCCTGGATCCTAACACACCTGGATCCCAGCTCCTTACACCCCTGGATTCCAGCTCCTTACACACCTGGATCCTGGATCCTAACACACCTGGATCCTGGATCCTTACACACCTGGATCCCAGCTCCTTACACACCTGGATTCTGGATCCTTACACACCTGGATTCTGGATCCTTACACACCTGGATCCTGGATCCTTACACACCTGGATCCCAGCTCCTTACACACCTGGATCCTGGCTCCTTACACACCTGGATCCTGGATCCTTACACACCTGGATCCTGGCTCCTTACACACCTGGATCCTGGATCCTTACACACCTGGATCCCGGCTCTTTGCACACACACCCCCTTGGGATGTCCCCCCACCTTTGGGGTGTCCCCTGTCCCTGAGCTGTCCCTGGGCTGTCCCTGAGCTGTCCCTGAGCTGTCCCTGTCCCCTGTCCCTGTCCCTGTCCCCTGTCCCTGTACCGTCCCTGAGCTGTCCCTGTCCCCTGTCCCTGTCCCTGTCCCTGTCCCCAGGCCTGTGCCCACCGCTACACGCGTGTGCTGTGGTCAGTCCCTGAGCTGTCCCCTGTCCCCTGTCCCTGTCCCCAGGCCTGTGCCCACCGCTACACGCGTGTGCTGTGGTCAGTCCCTGAGCTGTCCCCTGTCCCTGTCCCCTGTCCCCTGTCCCTGTCCCTGTCCCCAGGCCTGTGCCCACCGCTACACGCGTGTGCTGTGGTCAGTCCCTGAGCTGTCCCTGAGCTGTCCCTGTCCCCTGTCCCTGTCCCTGTCCCTGTCCCCAGGCCTGTGCCCACCGCTACACGCGTGTGCTGTGGTCAGTCCCTGAGCTGTCCCCTGTCCCCTGTCCCTGTCCCCTGTCCCCTGTCCCTGTCCGTGTCCCCAGGCCTGTGCCCACCGCTACACGCGTGTGCTGTGGTCAGTCCCTGAGCTGTCCCCTGTCCCCTGTCCCTGTCCCCTGTCCCCTGTCCCTGTCCGTGTCCCCAGGCCTGTGCCCACCGCTACACGCGTGTGCTGTGGTCAGTCCCTGAGCTGTCCCCTGTCCCCTGTCCCTGTCCCCTGTCCCCTGTCCCTGTCCGTGTCCCCAGGCCTGTGCCCACCGCTACACGCGTGTGCTGTGGTCAGTCCCTGAGCTGTCCCCTGTCCCCTGTCCCTGTCCCTGTCCCTGTCCGTGTCCCCAGGCCTGTGCCCACCGCTACACGCGTGTGCTGTGGTCGGGAGCCGAGGCTCAGCGGCGCATGGTGGGCCGGTGCTACGTGCGGGGCAATGACCTGCGCCTGGACCTGGGGGACGAGTGGCAGACGTACCACAACGAGATGTGCAACGCCAACACCGACACCGACGAGACCGGCATGTGCCAGATGGGCACCAGCGCCGGCTTCAGCGCCAACATCATCTACTTTGGGGCGCCCGGCGCCTACAACTGGCAGGGTGAGGGTCCCGGGGGGCCCCCCCAGCCCGGGGTCACCGCTCTGGGCACCCCTTTTCCCGGGGGTCCTCCTTGCCCGGGGTGTCTGGGCCCCCGCGGGACCCCCACCCCGCTGTGGGGCTGACCCCCCGCCCCACTGCAGGCACCGATTACATGCTCCAGAGGGAGATGTGGGACCTGCACGACTTCTCCTACCCCAACAAGAGGAACGGCAACACCTACATAGGTGGGGGGCGGCAGCGAGGGGGGGTTTGGGGTGGGGAGGTTTGGAGGGGACGGATTTAGGGGGGGGGTGTTAAAGGGGTGCTCAGGGAGGCTGGAAGACCCCCGCGAGGATGGTGAGAGTGGGGGGACAATGGTGACATGGGGGGTGATATTGGGGGTGACATTGGGAGTGACATTGGGGGTGACATTGGGGTATGGTTCAGGGGCATGGAGGGAGATTGGGGTGGTGGTTTGGGGTGAGGAGGAGCTTTGGGCGTTGTGGGTTTGGGGCGTGGATGTTAAAGGCGCGGGAGACACTTGGGAACACTTAGGGACACTTAGGGACACTTAGGGACACTTAGGGATGCTGTGAGCGGTTCCCAGCGCTCCCCCCCAGATCCCCCGGGGGCTGGAGGGGCTCGGGGGGATCTGAGGGGATCTCGGGGGTCCCGCAGGGTACACGGCCGAGGTGGGCAGCGCGGTGCTGCAGCAGGACGCGGTGACGCTGGTGACGGGCGCGCCCCGGTACCGGCACACGGGGGCCGTGCTGCTGCTGAGCCGCGGGGCCCGGCAGGCGCTCAACCGGAGCCTGCTGCTCCCCGGGCCCCAGGTCGGCTCCTACTTCGGCAGCGCCCTCGCCCTGGCCGACCTGAACAACGATGGGTGAGGGGCCGAGACCCCCCCCCGGCTGCGACCCCCAGCTCGAACGGGGCTTCTGTGGGGCGGGGGGCGCACCTGGGGCTTCCTCACCTGGGCTGGGATCGGTGAATTCCCGGGGGTGGGGGTCTCACCTGGGACATCCCGCAATTCCCGGGGGTGGGGGTCTCACCCGCAGCTCCCGGGGGTGGGGGTCTCACCCGGGACATCCCGCAGCTCCCGGGGGTGGGGGTCTCACCAGGGACACCCCACAGTTCCCAGGGGTGGGGGTCTCACCCGGGACATCCCGCAATTCCCGGGGGTGGGGGTCTCACCCGGGACATCCCGCAGTTCCCAGGGGTGGGGGTCTCACCTGGGACATCCCGCAGCTCCCGGGGGTGGGGGTCTCACCTGGGACACCCCACAGTTCCCAGGGGTGGGGGTCTCACCCGCAGCTCCCGGGGGTTCCCTGTGGGTCCCAGCTCTGGGCTGAGGAGGTTTTTGGGGGGGAGTTGCATTTTCACAGCTCTGGGGGGGTCCCCACCGCTTGAGGCGTGTGGGGTGGGGGCTCAGCCCCAGCCCCAGCCCCGAGCACGTCGCTGTCCCCGCAGGTGGCAGGACCTGGTGGTGGGGGCCCCCTACTACTTCGAGCGGAAACAGGAGGTGGGGGGCGCGGTGTTCGTGTACATGAACGAGGCCGGGGGCTTCCAGCAGCTCCCCAGCCTGGTCCTGACCGGCCCCAGCTACTCCGGGTTCGGCTTTGCCCTGGCCAGCATCGGGGACATCAACCAGGACGGGTTCCAGGGTGAGCGGCCGGGGACGCCTTCGTGGGGAGCCGCTTTTTGGGGAGCCTCGTGGGGGGCTGACCCTGCTCTTGTCCCCCCAGATATCGCCGTGGGGGCTCCTTTCGAGGGGCCTGGCAAGGTCTACATCTACCACAGCAGCGCTGAGGGGCTGCGGGACCGACCCCGGCAGGTGACGGCCCCGGGAGCCCTGAGCCGGGCGGGGCCGGGATCTCTCCCTGGGTCCCTCCCTGGATCCCTCCCTGGGTCCCTCCCTGGATCCCTCCCTGGATCCCTCCCTGGGTCCCTCCCTGGATCCCTCCCTGGATCCTTCCCTGGATCCCTCCCTGGGTCCCTCCCTGGATCCCTCCCTGGATCCCTCCCTGGATCCCTCCCTGGATCCTTCCCTGGATCCCTCCCTGGGTCCCTCCCTGGATCCAGCTCCAGGGTGGGGTGCAGGGGGTCCATCCCTGGGGTGATGAGCACTGAGACCCCCCCTGCCCCCAAATCCAGGTGATCAGCGGGTCAGAGCTGGGCCCCACCACAATAAAAACCTTTGGGTACTCCCTGAGCGGGGGGCTGGACATGGACGGGAATTCCTACCCGGATCTGCTGGTGGGCAGCCTGAGCGAGCGAATCGTCCTGCTCAGGTACAGGAACGGGGACAGGGGACAGGGGACAGGGGACAGGTGTCCTGCCCCCCCTGCCACCCCTGGGCTGGGCACAGAGCAGAGGGGGCTCAGCCAAGCCCAATCCCTGCCCAGAGCCCGTCCCGTGATCAACATCCTGGACAAGACCTTCACGGTGACCCCCGGCAAGGTGGACCCTGCCCAGTGCACACCCAAGTCCTGGTGAGTCCCCGGTGTCCCCGTGGCTGCCGCTGGCACCCCTGGCTCGGCTCACGGTCCCTTTGTCCCCCCAGCATGACGGTGACCCTGTGCTTCTCCTACAACCAGAGCGCGGGGGACCCCAACTACAAGGAGAGGATCAGTGAGTGGGGGGAGCTGGGGGGGGACGCTTGGGGATGCTGTGGGGGGCGTTGGACGACTCGTGCTGTCCCCCAGCCCTGCAGTACACACTGGAGGCCGACAAGGACCGGCACCCGCCCAGGGTCAGGTTCTCGGGGTCCCAATCTGCCACCTACACCGGGGACTTCTCCATGCCCGACACCCGCTGCCAGTCCCAGGAGCTGCTGCTGCTGGTGAGCGTCTGTCCTTCCTTCCATCCATCCATCTGTCCATCTGTCCTTCCTTCCATCCATCCATCTGTCCATCTGTCCATCCATCCATCCATCCATCCATCCATCCTTCCATCCATCTGTCCATCCATCCATCTGTCCATCCATCCATCCATCCATCCATCCATCCATCCATCCATCCATCCATCCATCATCCATCCATCATCCATCATCCATCCATCATCCATCATCCATCATCCATCCATCCATCATCCATCCATCATCCATCCATCCATCCATCCATCATCCATCCATCATCCATCCATCCATCCATCCATCATCCATCATCCATCATCCATCCATCCATCATCCATCCATCCATCCATCCATCCATCATCCATCCATCCATCCATCCATCCATCATCCATCCATCATCCATCATCCATCCATCCATCATCCATCCATCCATCCATCCATCCATCCATCCATCCATCATCCATCCATCCATCATCCATCCATCATCCATCCATCCATCATCCATCCATCCATCCATCCATCCATCATCCATCCATCCCTCATCCATCATCCATCCATCCATCCATCATCCATCCATCATCCATCCATCCATCCATCATCCATCCATCCATCCATCCATCCATCCATCCATCCATCCATCCATCATCCATCCATCCATCATCCATCATCCATCCATCCATCCATCCATCATCCATCATCCATCCATCATCCATCCATCATCCATCCATCCATCCATCCATCCATCATCCATCCATCCATCCATCCATCATCCATCATCCATCATCCATCCATCCATCCATCCATCCATCCATCCATCATCCATCCATCCATCCATCCATCCATCCATCCATCCATCATCCATCCATCCATCCATCCATCCATCCATCCATCCATCCATCATCCATCTGTCCATCCATCATCCATCATCCATCCATCATCCATCCATCCATCCATCCATCCATCCATCATCCATCCATCATCCATCCATCCATCCATCCATCCATCCATCCATCCATCATCCGTCCATCCATCCATCCATCCATCATCCATCCATCCATCATCCATCCATCCCTGTCCATCATCCATCATCCATCCATCCATCCATCCATCCATCCATCATCCATCCATCATCCATCCATCCATCCATCCATCATCCATCCATCCATCCATCCATCATCCATCCATCCATCCATCCATCATCCATCCATCCATCATCCATCCATCCATCCATCCATCCATCTGTCCCTCCATCCCTGTGCCGAGTCCCTGGGCTCTCTCCCTGGGCTGGCAGCAGCCCCCCAGTTGTGGCTGGGGCTGAGTTTGGGGTCCCAGGGAGGGATCTCTGTGTGATTCCCACCCCCCCGCAGGACAATGTCCGGGACAAGCTGCACCCCATCGTGCTCTCCATGAACTACTCACTGCTGGAGAGGCCCAGAACGTTCCAGCTGGGCCCCCACTCCCTGGACGCCTTCCCCGTCCTCAACCAGGACCAGTCCCACGAGAACGAGACCAAGGTGTGCCCCGTGGGGGGACATGGGGGGACACGCTGGGGTGTCCCGGGGGTCACAGGGACTCAGGGGACATCCCTGTCCCTGCAGATCGAGTTCCAGAAGGAATGTGGATCTGACAACCAGTGCTACAGCAACCTCCAGCTCCGGAGCAGCTTCGTCACCGAGCAGAACCAGGCACTGCCCAGGTGCCGCGGGGCCCCGCATGTCCCCTGGTCCCCTGGGGGTGTCCCTGTCACCGTGAGGGTGTCCCTGTCCCCCGGGGGTGTCCCTGTCCCCATGAGGGTGTCTCTGTCCCCCCAGGGGTGTCTCTGTCCCCCCATGGGGGTGTCTCTATCCTCCCGGGGGTGTCTCTGTCCTTGTGAGGGTGTCCCTGTCCCCGTGGGGGTGTCCCTGTCCCCCCGGGGGTGTCCCTATCCCCCCAGGGGTGTCTCTGTCCCCCCAGAGGTGTCCCTGTCCCCCCAGGGGTGTCTCTGTCCCCATGAGGGTGTCTCTGTCCCTGTGAGGGTGTCCCTGTCCCCCCAGGGGTGTGTCTGTCCCCTCAGAGGTGTCTCTGTCCCCATGAGGGTGTCCCTGTCCCCCCGGGGGTGTCTCTGTCCCCCGTGGGGGTGTCCCTGTCCCCTCAGGGGTGTCTCTGTCCCCCGTGGGGGTGTCTCTGTCCCCCGTGGGGGTGTCCCTGTCCCCTCAGGGGTGTCTCTGTCCCCCCAGAGGTGTCCCTGTCCCCCCAGGGGTGTCTCTGTCCCCATGAGGGTGTCCCTGTCCCCCAGGAGCGCCTGACCCCTCTCTCCCCACGCAGGGTGAACGGGACCCAGGTGCTGCAGTACAGCCGGGACGTGCGGAAGCTGCACCTGAGCATCAACATCACCAACGTGCCCAGCACGCCCTGGAACGGCGAGGACGCCCACGAGGCGCTGCTCAACGTCACCGTGCCCCCCAGCCTGCTGCCCTCCTCCGTCCGCCCGGTACGGGGGGACCCCCTGAGCCCCACCGGGGGCCAGCTGGGCTCGGCCAGGGTGGTCCTGACCCTCTTCCCCCCCCCCCAGAGCGGAGCCTGCACCTTCGGGGAGACGGTGCTGTGCGAGCTGGGAAACCCCTTCAAGAGGAACCAAAGGGTGAGAGCGGCCCCCCAGCTGCCCCCCGGCCCTTCCTGGGGGGCTCAGCAGGTGGGGCCCGGCTGAGCCGCTCCCTGCCCACAGGCAGAGCTGACCATCACCTTCGAGGCCATCGGGATCATGCTGGACACGAGGGAGATCGCGGTGTGGCTGGACCTGTCCACGTGAGTGTGGGGTGGGATGGGGGGGTGGTCCTGTTGGGATGGAGGGGTGGTCCTGTTGGGATGGGGGGGTGGTCCTGTTGGGATGGGGGGGTGGTCCTGTTGGGATAGGGGAGATGGTCCTATTGGGATGGGGACAGGGATGTTCCCGTTGGGATGGGGACAGGGATGTTCCCATTGGGATGGAGGGGATGCCCATCCCGGTGCCTGGCAGGCAGAGCACCCAGGAGGATCTGCAGCCCGTGCTGGCCAAGCTGCTGGTGGATTACAGCATCCAGTCCTCGCTGAGCATGTGAGTGTCACCTGAACCCCCTCTGTGTCCCCTCCGCCCCCTCTGTGTCCCCTCCACCCCCTCTGTGTCCCCCCCATTGTCCCACCCGAGTCTGGCTGTGTCAGAGCTCCGTGTCCCAGGGATGGGGCAGCGCTGGGGTGTCCCCTGCGCCCCTCACGCCGTTCCCGTCCCCCATCCCGTTCCCAGAGCCTCATCCCACATCCAGTCCTACTTCAGCGGGACCGTGGTGGGCGAGTCGGCCATGAAACAGGAGCAGGACGTGGGCAGCCCCCTCACCTTCGACTTCCAGGTGGGCAGGGCGTGGGCAGCGCCCGAGGGAGGCGGATTTGGGAACGCGGGAGGGAGGGAGGGAGAGAGAGGCGGATTTGGGAACGCGGGAGGGAGGGAGGCGGATTTGGGAACGCGGGAGGGAGGGAGGCGGATTTGGGACCGCCCGCCTCCACCTCCCGCCCTGCCCACAGGTGACCACCAAAGGCGAGTCCCTGGGCACGCTGGGCACCATCCTGCTGGGCTTTGAGTGGCCCCACGAGATCCCCAATGGCAAATGGCTCCTGTACCCCACCGAGATCCTGGTGAACGGCAATGACACGTGCCACCCCCCCGGGGGGGTCATCAACCCCCTCAACCTCACCGTGAGTCACCCCCTCAGGGCCGTGTCCCTGCCCCAGGGGGGGCTCCTCCAGCCCCCCGGCACAGCGCAGGCTCTGATGGGGCTGCTGTCCCCGCTCAGCTCCTGCAGGACCAGGCTCCATCCCGGCGGAGACGGGAGCTGGAGCCCCCCGAGCCGGGGGAGCCCCCGGTCACCCTGGCCACCGGCCGGCGCCCCAGGTCCGAGGCGGTGCTGGTGAGTGGGGGCTGCAGGGGGGGAAAGGGGGCTCCAGCAGCGCCTCCTTCCCTCCCGGGGTTTCCTGGCACCAGGGTGGTGCTTGGGGCTCCCCTGACCCCCGTGTCCCCCAGAGCTGCTCGGCGGGCACCGCGCGCTGCGTGTGGTTCGAGTGTCCCCTGCTGCACACGCAGCTCCCCTCCAGCTTCAGCCTCCGCGCCCGCGTCTGGAACAGCACCTTCATCGAGGTCAGTCCTGGCTGAGCCCTTGGCGTGGGGTTAAACAGGGCCCCGAGTCTGCCAGGGATCAGCTCAGGAGCTGGCACCCACCCCTGTGTGTCCCCACTGTCACCTGTGTCCCCCTCCATCCGTGTGTCCCCATCGTCCATGTCCTCCCCCTCTCCCATCCGTGTGTTGTCATCTTTGTGTCCCTGCCCATCATCCCTGTGTCCCATCCCTGTGTCCCTCCTCATCATCCCTGTGTCCCCGTCCATCCCTGTCCCTCCTCATCATCCCTGTGTGTCCCTGTCCATCCCTGTCCCTGTCCATCCCTGTGTGTCCCTGTCCATCCCTGTGTGTCCCTGTCCATCCCTGTCCCTGTCCATCCCTGTGTGTCCCTGTCCATCCCTGTGTGTCCCTGTCCATCCCTGTGTCCCTGTCCATCCCTGTCCCTGTCCATCCCTGTGTGTTCCTGTCCATCCCTGTGTCCCTGTCCATCCCTGTGTCCCTGTCCATCCCTGTCCCTGTCCATCCCTGTGTGTCCCTGTCCATCCCTGTGTGTCCCTGTCCATCCCTGTGTCCCTGTCCATCCCTGTGTGTCCCTGTCCATCCCTGTGTCCCTGTCCATCCCTGTGTGTCCCTGTCCATCATCCCTGTGTGTCCCTGCCCACCCCTGTGTCCCTGTCCATCCCTGTGTCCCTGTCCATCCCTGTGTGTCCCTGTCCATCCCTGTGTGTCCCTGTCCATCCCTGTGTGTCCCTGTCCATCCCTGTCCCTCCTCATCATCCCTGTGTCCCTGTCCATCCCTGTCCCTGTCCATCCCTGTGTGTCCCTGTCCATCCCTGTGTGTCCCTGTCCATCCCTGTGTGTCCCTGTCCATCCCTGTCCCTGTCCATCCCTGTGTGTCCCTGTCCATCCCTGTGTGTCCCTGTCCATCCCTGTGTCCCTGTCCATCCCTGTGTGTCCCTGTCCATCCCTGTGTGTCCCTGTCCATCCCTGTGTCCCTGTCCATCCCTGTGTGTCCCTGTCCATCCCTGTCCCTGTCCATCCCTGTGTCCCTGTCCATCCCTGTGTGTCCCTGTCCATCCCTGTGTCCCTGTCCATCCCTGTGTGTCCCTGTCCATCCCTGTGTCCCTGTCCATCCCTGTGTCCCTGTCCATCCCTGTGTGTCCCTGTCCATCCCTGTCCCTGTCCATCCCTGTGTGTCCCTGTCCATCCCTGTGTGTCCCTGTCCATCCCTGTCCCTGTCCATCCCTGTGTGTCCCTGTCCAGCCCTCTGTCCCTGTCCATCCCTGTCCCTGTCCATCCCTGTGTGTCCCTGTCCATCCCTGTGTGTCCCTGTCCATCCCTGTGTCCCTGTCCATCCCTGTGTCCCTGTCCATCCCTGTGTGTCCCTGTCCATCCCTGTGTGTCCCTGTCCATCCCTGTGTCCCTGTCCATCCCTGTGTGTCCCTGTCCATCCCTGTGTGTCCCTGTCCATCCCTGTGTCCCTGTCCATACCTGTCCCTGTCCATCCCTGTGTGTCCCTGTCCACCCCTGTCCCTGTCCATCCCTGTGTCCCTGTCCATCCCTGTGTGTCCCTGTCCATCCCTGTGTCCCTGTCCATCCCTCTGTCCCTGTCCATCCCTGTGTGTCCCTGTCCATCCCTGTGTCCCTGTCCATCCCTCTGTCCCTGTCCATCCCTGTGTGTCCCTGTCCATCCCTGTGTGTCCCTGTCCACCCCTGTCCCTCAGCCGTGTCCCCCGCTGTCCCCAGGAGTTCCGGGACTTTGACCGGGTGAAGGTGACGGGCACGGCCACGCTGTTCCTGCGCTCTCAGGTTCCCACCATCACCATGAGGAACCACACGGTGCGGGTGAGCCACGCCCGAGCCCTTACTGGGGCAGACTGGGCGGGACTGGGGCCGCTGGAGCTCCGCGCCCCAACGCGGCCCTTCCACCCCCGCAGTTCTCCGTGGACGTGGACTCGGAGCTGCAGGAGGAGCAGCCGGCCGAGATCGCGCTCTGGCTGGTGCTGGTGTCGGTGGCAGCCGGGCTGCTGCTGCTGGGGCTCATCATCCTCCTCCTCTGGAAGGTGAGGGGGGTCCCAAATCCCCTTCCCAGGGCGCAGGAGCCGCGCTGAGACCCGAGGGGCTCGAGTGAGCCGCGGCCGCCTCCTCCCTGCCTGGCGAGGGGTGCGAGCAGCTGGAAGATCGTCCCCCCCCAGCTGGAAGGAGCCCCCCGAGGGTGGCAGGTGCCCCCCAGGTGGGAGGTGCCGTTCCGGGAGGAAGATCTGGGGCTGGAGAGGGATGAGGAAGAGGAGCACGGACATTCCCGACGTGTCGTGGGGTGCAAAACGTTTTGGGATGTGCAGCCAAAGCGGGGCTGGACCTCCTTCCCTGTGGCTGCACTGCAGGGACTGGGGGCCCCCCACAGCCCCCCGGAGACACCCCCAGCTTCTTGAAGCCCCCTTTTTACCCAGGAGGGGTTCGCTGGGTCTGCAGGACCCCGCAGCATCCCGGGCATGCCCTGTGGGGCATTTCCCTGCCCTGCTCCCCCCACCTGCCGGGGGGTGCCCAGGACCCCCCCAGCCCCTGTCCCTGTCCCCTGACCCTGTCCCTGTCCCCAGCCCCTGTCCCGTCCCCCCTGACCCCATCCCGGTCCCCTGACCCTGTCCCGTCCCCCCAGCCCCTGTCCCGTCCCCCCAGCCCCTGTCCCTGTCCCCTGACCCTGTCCCGTCCCCCCAGCCCCTGTCCCGTCCCCCCAGCCCCTGTCCCTGTCCCCTGACCCTGTCCCCTTCCCTGCAGTGCGGGTTCTTCCGGCGGGCCAACACCCGGGCCATGTACGAGGCCAAGGGGCAGAAGGCGGAGATGAGGATCCAGCCGTCGGAAACCGAGCGGCTCACGGACGACTACTAACGGGGGGCACCCCCCGTGCCCCCCCGGGCCCTGCCTGGTAATGCCCCGCGGGGCCGGGCTGCAGCCGCATCTTCCTCCTCTTCAGCCTCCTCTCCTCTTCCTCTGTGCCGTAGGGTCCCCGTAGGGCTCGGCGGGGTCTCTCCGAGCGGCTCCAGGATCGCTGATCCCTTTTGCCTCTGCTCTTCGCCGCCTCGGGGGTCTCTCTCCTTCTCCGCGACCCTCTGCGGCCCCTCACTGACCCGCTGTCCTCTCTGTCCCCTCCTCGCAGTGTGACTTTTTCCAGCGGACCCGCTACTACCGGATCATGCCCAAGTACCACGCGGTGCGGATCCGGCAGGAGCAGCGCTACCAGCCCGGGGGGCTCCTGCCCCGCCGCCGCAAGAAGCTCTGGGTGACCAAGTGGCAGGAGCCGGACAAGTACTACTGACCCCCTGTCCCACCGCCCGGACCCCTGCCAGGGGGGCTTTGACTTTGCACAAGCGCATCTCTCCCTGTCCCCGTCCCCTCGGACGCGGCCGCCTCCGGCTTTGGCTCCCGCAGCCCCTCCCCGCTCGCCCGGGGGCTCCCGCAGCCTCTCCCCGCTCGCCCGGGGGGCTCTTGCACGCTGGTGCCTTGCACGCTTGTGGGGGCGACCCCCTAAATGTGCCCCCCCTGCTCCCCGAAGTGCTGCTGGGCTCACCGAGTGCCTTCCCCCCGCACAGACACTCCGCTCGCCACGTCCCTGTGCTTGTCCCCAGCCACCCTGGGGACACATCCCGGCCCCTGGAGACACATCCCGGCCCTTGGGGACACATCCCAGCCCTTGGGGACACATCCCAGCCCTTGGGGACACATCCCGGCCCTTGGGGACACATCCCCGCAGGCCGGGACACGCTCGCCCCCCTCCTCTTCCCCCGGCGCTGGGTGCGGGACCCCCGTGCTTTCCCCCGGGGGTCTCGGGGGTCTCATTCCCTCCCGCAGCCCCTCCCCATCCCGAATCCCGGGGGTCTCCTGCTCTTCTCCCCGCGCTCGGACGCAGCTTTGGCTTGGGGGGGTTGGGGGTGCAGCGCTTCGGGCCGTGTCCCCCCATCCCCGACCCTCGCCCCCCGCCCCGGGGGTGCCTGTCCTGCCCCGCGGGGTTAAATTATTCCGTGTCTCTCCGTGTCGGTGTTTTGGTGTCGAGTCCCAGCGTCCGATCGGTACCGGGGGCGGCTGGGGAGGGGGTCCTGCACCCCCAGCCCCCGCCCGGCCCCCAAACGCCCCGTCCCTTCCTCGCCGGGGCCCAATAAAGCCTCGCTCTGGGATTTGTAACCGCTTTGTCCCCTCCGTGTCACGGCTGGCGGGTTTTGGGGGGTGGGCTGCGGGTTTGGGGGGCTTTTGGGGGTGGGGGGTAAAAAGAAGAGAGGGGAATGATGCACCCCGAGGAGGGAGGGGATGATGGGAGGGGAGTGCGGGACTCGGAGTGGGCTCAGACCCCCCCAAACCCTCGGGAAAGGCTCAAACTCCCCCAAAATGCCCCGGGAAGGGGTCCCGGACCCCCGAGGGGCTGATGGGAACCCTCATTATGCAAATGAGCGCCGGTGCTGCAGCGAGGGGCGGGGTTACCCCGGGAGGGGCGGGGCCTACAGCACAGCGCGCGATGATTGACAGCGGGACGAGCGATGATTGACAGCACAGCGCGCGATGATTGACAGTGAGGGGTGCGATGATTGACAGCGGGCGGGCATAATTGACTCAGCTGAGGGGCGTGGCTAGCGATGATTGACAGCGGGGGCACGCGATGATTGACAGCGGGCGGGCACAATTAGCTCCGCTGAGGGGCGTGGCTAGCGGTGATTGACAGCGGGGGCGCGCGATGATTGACAGCGGGCGGGCATAATTAACTCAGCTGAGGGGCGTGGCTAGCGGTGATTGACAGCGGGGGCGCGCGATGATTGACAGCGGGCGGGCATAATTAACTCAGCTGAGGGGCGTGGCTAGCGGTGATTGACAGCGGGGCGCGCCCAGCGCTGAAGCCGGATTGGCTCGGGGCAGGGGCGGGGTTTGCAGCAGGACGGGCGGTGATTGGGCGAGGCGCGGTGATTGACAGCGGGTGTGTTGTTTGCGCGCGGCGCGGCGGGGGCGGGGCCGGGCCCGGGGGGCTCGGGGGGCTCTGAGGGGGCTCTGAGGGGGCTCTGAGGGGACACTGAGGGGACACTGAGGGGACACTGAGGGGACACTGAGGGGACACTGAGGGGACAGCGGGGGACACCGCGGGGACAGCGGGACTATGCGGCTGCTGCGGTGCCTCGGCAAGCGCGCGGCGCTGGCCGGCGTCCCCACCTACATCGAGCACTTCAGCAAGTTCTCACCATCGCCGCTTTCCATGAAGCAGTTTCTGGACTTCGGTAAATAAACAAATCCCCCCTCCCCGGGACCCCGGCCCAGCCTCGGGACGGGGACACCCCTCCTGCCGCCCCTGATCCCCCCCGGCGGGGACAGCCGGTGTGGGGCGGTGCTCGGGGAGGGAATTCCTGCCCCCCTTATTGGGAATTCCTGGCCCCCTTATTGGGAATTCCTGCCCCCCTTATTGGGAATTCCTGCCCCCCTTATTGGGAATTCCTGCCCCCCCTTCCTGGGAATTCCTGCCCCCCTTATTGGGAATTCCTGCCCCCCTTATTGGGAATTCCTGCCCCCCCTTCCTGGGAATTCCTGCCCCCCCTTCCTGGGAATTCCTGCCCCCCCTTCCTGGGAATTCCTGCCCCCCTTATTGGGAATTCCTGTCCCCCTCATTGGGAATTCCTGCCCCCCTTATTGGGAATTCCTGCCCCCCCTTCCTGGGAATTCCTGCCCCCCCTTCCTGGGAATTCCTGCCCCCCTTATTGGGAATTCCTGCCCCCCCTTCCTGGGAATTCCTGCCCCCCTTATTGGGAATTCCTGCCCCCCTTTCCTGGGAATTCCTGCCCCCCTTATTGGGAATTCCTGCCCCCCTCATTGGGAATTCCTGCCCCCCTTATTGGGAATTCCTGCCCCCCTTTCCTGGGAATTCCTGCCCCCCTTTCCTGGGAATTCCTGCCCCCCTTATTGGGAATTCCTGCCCCCCTTTCCAGGGAATTCCTGCCCCCCTCATTGGGAAATCCTGCCCCCCTTATTGGGAATTCCTGCCCCCCCTTCCTGGGAATTCCTGCCCCCCTTATTGGGAATTCCTGCCCCCCTTTCCTGGAATTCCTGCCCCCCTTATTGGGAATTCCTGCCCCCCTTATTGGGAATTCCTGCCCCCCTTTCCAGGGAATTCCTGCCCCCCTTATTGGGAATTCCTGCCCCCCTTATTGGGAATTCCTGCCCCCCTTTCCAGGGAATTCTTGCCCCCCTTATTGGGAATTCCTGCCCCCCTTCCTGGGAATTCCTGCCCCTCCTTCCCGGCAATTCCTGCCCTCCTTATTGGGAATTCCTGCCCCCCTCATTGGGAATTCCTGCCCCCCTTTCCTGGGAATTCCTGCCCCCCTTATTGGGAATTCCTGCCCCCCTTATTGGGAATTCCTGCCCCCCTCATTGGGAAATCCTTCAGACACTCACCCTGGAAAATCCTAACCCTCCGCAGGGAATTTCTCTCCTGTAAATCTGAGGGGTCTGGGGGCTGCCCCCCCTCAGTGAGTGTGTGGGCCTGGGTAGCTCTGACCCCCCCAGATATCCCGTTATTATTGGGGGCGGGTGTGGTTTCCTAATAGACCCTTTCCTTTTGGGGGTGTCCCCTCTGCCCCCCAACCCCTCAGGGGGCACCCGAATCCCCCTCACCTGGGGCACATCCTGAGCCCCCAGTAAATACCCCAATGAGGGACCCCCTGCACCGGGCTGGCCCCCCCAGGGTGGGCAACTGGGGACCCCAGTGTCCCCCCCAGTGTCCCCCGGTGTCCCCCAGTGTCCCCCAGCCCTCACACCCACCCCACCCCAGGACCAGGACCTGCTCCCGTCCCCTCTCCCCAGTGCCAGAGGGGTGGCAGTGCTGCCAGGGCTGGCTCTGGGGGTGCTGTGGGGGCTCACCCGTGTCCCCCCCCGTGTCCCCTGGTGTCCCCCCGTGTCCCCAGGCTCCAGCAATGCCTGTGAGAAGACATCGTTCGTGTTCCTGCGCCAGGAGCTGCCCGTGCGCCTCTCCAACATCATGAAGGAGATCAACCTGCTCCCGGACCGGGTGCTGCGCACGCCCTCCGTGCAGCTGGTGCAGAGCTGGTCAGTCCTGGGGACACGGGGACACTGCCAGGGGGCTGCTGGCACTGCCACCACCCACTCCTGTGCTGGCTGGGGAGCTGGCACTGCTGGCACCTGGCCAGGGCCACTCTCCTGGGGTCCCACTGCCTCAGGTCCCCTTGTTGTCACCCTCCTGGGTCCCCCCAGCGTCACCTGCACAGCTCCCATTGCCACCACCGCTCCTGTCACCGCCCAGAGGGTCCCGCTGTCACCTCAGTGCCACCACCATTGTGTGTCCCAGGGGTGTCACCAGCTGTCCCCCCCTGCAGGGAGCTGGCACGGGGGGGGACACAGGGAGGGGTGACAGGCAGGGCACTCCCCAGCTGGTGCCAGGCTGGTGACACGGGCTGCAGGTCCTTTGGGGACACTCCCGTGCCAGCGGGGTGTCCCCAGCCAGCGGGGGGGCCACCAGTGCCACCTGCTTCCTGAAGGGGCCGGGCCACAGGATGTCCCTGTGCTGGGGGAGGGTCTGAGTGTCCCTTTAAGTGCGGTGTCGCTGTGCCAGTGCCAGCAGTGTGACCCTTCTCCCAGAGCCACCATGTGACGTGTTGTTTGTCCAGTGTCCTGGGCCGCTGCCAGCGGAGTCCGGCCGTGCCAAGGGGTCAGGCCATGCCAGGGGGGCTGACCCCTGGCCCTGCGTGGTGTCACCTGGGGTGTCCTCTCTGTTTGGGGGTGCCAGCTGTGGGATGACCGTGTCCCCCCAGGTACGTCCAGAGCCTGCTGGACATCATGGAATTCCACGACAAGGACCCCGAGGACCAAGCCACGCTGGGACAGTGAGTCGGGAGGTGACAGCGTGTCCTTGTCCCCAGTCCCAGCGTGTCACCTCCTCCCAGAGCCGTGCTGGTGTCACCCAGGGTCACCCCGATGTGCCCCCACCCCCCGGTGCCACCGGGGTCAGCTCCGGGTTTTCCCAGCGCCCCCAGCTCCCGGGCAATCCCGGCCTGGATTCGGGCTGTGCCCGGACCGGGTGTCCCCAGCGCTGTCGCTGTCCCCTGGGCAGGTTCACGAACGCGCTGGTGACAATCCGGAACCGGCACAACGACGTTGTCCCCACCATGGCGCAGGGCGTCATCGAGTACAAGGAGACGTACGGGGACGACCCCGTGTCCAACCAGAACATCCAGTACTTCCTGGACCGCTTCTACCTGAGCCGCATCTCCATCCGCATGCTCATCAACCAGCACAGTGAGGGGCTCGGGGGACCCTGCCCCGAGGGGTCCTGGGTGGCCCTGACAACAGGGGGTGTCCCCAGAGCCCCCTGCAGTGTCCCCGGGGGTCTGTCCTGAGGGTCCCCATCATCACTGGGTGTCCCCAGAGTGTCCCCCCCAGCCCCAGGGGTCTGTCCCAAGTGTCCCCGCTAACCCCAGGGATCCCTGGGGTCTGATGTTCCCCCCCACAGCCCCAGGGTGCCCTGGTGGTGTCCCTGGGGTGTCCCCAGCTCGTTGTCCCCTCCCCAGCCCTGCTCTTCACTGGCAGCACCAACCCCGCGCACCCCAAACACATCGGGAGCATCGACCCCCACTGCAACGTGGCCAACGTGGTGAGAGGTTGGTGGGGTCTGGGGTCCCACCCGGGTCTGGGGTCCCACCCCCACAGTGGGGGAGGAATTTGGGGGGTGGGGGTTGCTTGAAGGTCCCCCTGGCACCACTCGTGTCACCGGTTTGGGGTGGCCTCAGCCAAACCGTCCCCTGAGCTGTGCAGTCAGTGCAGGAGACCCCAAAAACTCCCCAGATCCGTAGGAATGGGGAATGTTTGGGGGTGGGGGGACCCCAGAGGCTGCCCCTGTTGGTCCTGGGGGTGCTGAGCCCTCTGTCCCCTCCTTTGCCAGACGCCTACAACATGGCCAAGCTGCTGTGTGACAAATACTACATGGCCTCACCCGACCTGGAGATCGAGGAGGTCAATGGTGAGGGGACAGCAGGGGTGAGGGGACAGCGGGGCTGAGGGGACAGCAGGGGTGAGGGGACAGCAGGGGTGAGGGGACAATGGGGGTGAGGGGACAGCAGGGGTGAGGGGACAGTGGGGGTGAGGGGACAGTGGGGGTGAGGGGACAGCAGGGGTGAGGGGACAGCGGGAGTGAGGGGACAGCAGGGCTGAGGGGACAGTAGGGGTGTGGGGACAGTGGGGGTGAGGGGACAGTGGGGGTGAGGGGACAGCAGGGATGAGGGGACAATGGGGGTGAGGGGACAGCAGGGGTGAGGGGACAATGGGGGTGAGGGGACAGCAGGGGTGAGGGGACAGTGGGGGTGAGGGGACAGCAGGGATGAGGGGACAGCGGGGCTGAGGGGACAGCAGGGGTGAAGGGACAGTGGGGGTGAGGGGACAGCGATGCTGAGGGGACAGTGGGAGTGAGGGGACAGCAGGGGTGAGGGGACAGCAGCAGGGATGAGGGGACAGCAGGGGTGAGGGGACAGCAGCAGGGATGAGGGGACAGCAGGGGTGAGGGGACAGCAGGGGTGAGGGGACAACAGCAGGGATGAGGGGACAGCAGGCATAAGGGGACAGCGGGGCTGAGGGGACAATGGGGGGATCTTGAGTGGCTTCTTTAGGTTTGGGGGTTCCCAGGTTGCTCCTTTAGGGATGGGGTCCCTGGGGCAGGGGGATTTTTGTGGGGCTCGTTTTGGGTTGGGGTCTCCATGACAGGGTTATTTGGGTTATTGAGGTTTGGGGGTCCCTGTGGTGGGGGAGGTGACCCGTTTAGGGCTGGGGGAGCTTTAGGGTCAGGATTGTCCCCACCAATGCCAGTGTCCCCCCCCAGCCTGCAACGCGGAGCAGCCCGTGAACATCGTCTACGTCCCGTCCCACCTGTACCACATGCTCTTCGAGCTCTTCAAGGTAGCCCAGCCCTTTGGGGGGTCCCGGGGGGCTGTGGGGGTGCCCCTGACCCCCCCCCGGGGCTCCGTGTCCCCAGAACGCCATGAGAGCCACGGTGGAGAGCCACGAGAACAGCCCGCGGCTGCCGGCCATCAGGGTGATGGTGGCCCTGGGCCAGGAGGACCTGTCCATCCGGGTGAGGGACCCGCCCCGCCCCGGGGGGTGTGGGGAGGGGGCACACGGACGGGGTTGTCACCCGCTGCCGTGTCCCCAGATGAGTGACAGGGGCATGGGGGTGCCCCTGAGGAAGATCGAGCGGCTCTTCAGCTACATGTACTCCACAGCCCCCACCCCCCAGCTGGGCAGCGGGGGCGCCCCCCTGGTACGTGACCCCCAACCCGGGCTCGGGGGTCCCTCGTGGGGAGGGGGAGGGGGGTCTGCAGTTGAGGGGGGTTGGGGGGCGTTTGGGGGTGACCTGCAGTGACAGGGGGGGCTTTGGGGGTGGCACGGGGAGCTTTGGGAGTGGCTGGAGTGGCACAGGAGGGTTTGGGCTTGGCCTAGAACCTTCTGGGGAGGTTTAGGATGGCGTGGGGACACTTTGGTGGGGTTAAGGGTGCTGTGGGGACACTCTGGGGTGGCATGGGGACACTCTGGGGTGGCAGGGTGCCTCTCCAGCCATTCCAGGGCCCTTTGATGGTGGCACAGTGACCTCTGGCAGCACCGTGGACACTCCTGGCGCTGCTTGGGGCGCTGAGGGGAGCCCGGGGGTGCCCTGGGGGTGCCCCCCCAGCCCTGGGCACCCCCCACCCCAATTCCCTCGCCCCCCAGGCCGGGTTTGGCTACGGGCTGCCCATCTCCCGCCTCTACGCCAAGTACTTCCAGGGGGACCTGCAGCTCTTCTCCATGGAGGGCTTCGGCACCGACGCCGTCATCTACCTGAAGGTGGGTGCCCGTCCCCATTCCCGGCCGGTCCCGGGGGGGCTGCGGGACCCTCGCCCAGCCCCGTGTCCCCCCCAGGCGCTGTCCACGGACTCGGTGGAGCGGCTGCCCGTGTACAACAAGTCGGCGTGGCGGCACTACCAGGCCAGCCAGGAGGCGGGGGACTGGTGTGTGCCCAGCACCGAGCCCAAGAACACCTCCACCTACCGCGTCCCCTGAGCCCCCCGCGCCCCCCCGGCCGCCCAGGACCCCCCGGCCCCACTCACGGGGTGTCCCCCGCTGCCCCAGGGGGGGCTTTGGCGTCCCAGTTCTTTGGGCTCCTTGGGAAGTGCGGGACACGGGGGGTGTCCTGGCATCCCCACCTTGGTGGCGCTTAGGGACGGAGCTGGGGGGGGTTGGAGCAGCGCCTGTTGCCCCCTCACCACCCCCCAAACCTCCCAGCCGCCCCAGGGGGTGCCCCCCATCCCAGCAAGGGACGGGTCCTGTCCCAGTAGGACCAGTAGCACTTCCCTGCACCCGCGGGCCTGATGGGGTGGGGGACCAGGACCCCTTGCTCCTCATGTTCCTGTCCCTGTTACCCCCCTGTTGTTGCACTATTGAGCTGTCCCCACCCCCACACCTGCTCCACCCCCCCCTCCCATCCCCCAAATTCCCCCTTGACCCCCCCAGACCCCTCCCCACTGTCAATAAATTGGATGTTGACTGAAGCCCTGTGGTGGTTTGAGGTCCTGGTGCCTCAGTTTCCCCCCTCCAGGCTTGGGAGGGTTCAGTCCCGGGGTGGCCCTTGGGGACACGGGCCCGGGGAGCTGCTGCGTGTCCCCAGTGTGGTCGCTCTGCTCACTCCGGTTTGCACTGGCCCTTGATACCCTTTTATTTCCTGGGGTGGCCCCTGGGGGCCGCGGTGGGGGCTGTGGGGGAGCGGGGGTCACCCCCTGCCCCCGATTTGGGGGTGCCCGTGTGTGGAGGGGGTCGGGGCGCGCCCGGTCCCCTCCTGTGCCCGGGGATACGGGGGGAGGGGGCGGGGACCCCCGGCCCCCTCGGGGGTGGTGACGGGTGGGGGTGACAGGACAGGCTGGGGGTGTCCCTGTGCCCTCTGCATCCGGAGAAGGGGCCCGGGGGGGCCCGGGCTGGGCGGGGAGGGGGCGGCCGGAGCCGGGGGTGGGGACAGGCGCGGCCCCGCTGTCCCCCGGGGTGTTCCCTCGGTGTCCCGGGGTGTCCCCCCGGCGTGTCCCGGGGGGCTGCGGCTGGGGAGGGGGTGCGGGGGTCTCCCCGTTCAGCTCCGCCGCTGCTCCTGCTCCTTCTTCTTCTGCTTCTCCCGCTGCTTCTCCGCCTTCTCCTGGGCCTTGCGCTCCCGCTCGGCCGCCGCGCTCAGCTCCTTCAGCCGCCGCTTGAGCACCGCCCGGTCCTGGGAGCTGCTCACGCCCAGCGCCTGCGGCACCGCGGGCTGGCCACGGACACCCCCGAGCCCCCGGGGCAGCCCCCAGGACCCTCCCCGGCCAGCAGCTCCTTGGGCTCCCAGAACCGCCCGTCCTTCCCTCGGCATCGTCCCTTGGAGCACCCGGAGCCTCCCGCCCCGTGGAGCGGGGTTTGGATGCCCATGGAACCCCGCTTTGGGGTACCCCGAACCCTCCCGCACCTTCCTGCCCCATGGAACCCCCCTTTGGGGAACCCCGAACCCTCCCAGACCTTCCTGCCCCATGGAACCCCGCTTTGGGGTACCCCAAACTCTCCCGCACCTTCCTGCCCCATGGAACCCCGCTTTGGGGTACCCCGAACCCTCCCAGACCTTCCTGTTCCATGGAACCCCGCTTTGGGGTACCCCGAACCCTCCCAGACCTTCCTGCCCCGTGGAACCCCCCTTTGGGGTACCCCGAACCCTCCCAGACCTTCCTGCCCCGTGGAACCCCCCTTTGGGGTACCCCGAACCCTCCCGCACCTTCCTGCCCCATGGAACCCCCCTTTGGGGTATCCCGAACCCTCCCAGACCTTCCTGCCCCGTGGAACCCCCCCACTGGAGCACCCAGAACCCCTCGCCCTCCATTTTTGGGGTCCCTGGAGCCCCCCCGGCCCCGCACCTTGAGCTTGGCCCCGTCGAGGTGCAGCAGGCGGGCTCCGTCCACGCCGTGCTCCGCAAAGTCCCGCCCGTAGCGCTCCAGGCCGAGGCTCTGCAGCCACTGCCCCACCTGGCCGCACGTCCAGCCCGCGGCCGCGCCCGGCGGCTCCTCCAGCAGCTGCGCACGGGGGTCAGCCGGGGGTCCCGGGGGGCGACACCCCCGTCCCCGCGCCCCCCGCGCCGCTCTCACCTCGTCCGAGGACTGGGACAGGGTGTGGTAGGGGTACGAGCACTTGGGGGGCCCGGGCAGGCGGGGGCTGGCGCTGGACGGCGGCGAATCCTCGCTCAGCGTCGAGTCCTGGGGCAGCGGGAGGGCTGGACCCACAGCGACCCCCCAGAGCCACCCCACAGCCCCCCAGAGACCCCCAGAACCATCTCACGGCCCCCCAGCGACCCCCAGATCCACCCCACAGCCCCCCAGCGACCCCCAGAACCATCCCACGGCCCCCCAGCGACCCCCAGAGCCACCCCACAGCCCCCCAGCGACCCCCAGAACCATCCCACAGCCCCCAGCGACCCCCAGAACCACCCCACAGCCCCCAGCGACCCCCAGAACCATCCCACAGCCCCCCAGCGACCCCCAGAGCCACCCCACAGCCCCCCAGCGACCCCCAGAGCCACCCCACAGCCCCCCAGAGACCCCCAGAGCCATCCCACAGCCCCCAGAGACCCCCAGAGCCACCCCACAGCCCCCCAGAGACCCCCAGAGCCACCCCACAGTCCCCCAGAGACCCCCAGAGCCATCCCACAGCCCCCCAGCGACCCCCAGATCCACCCCACAGCCCCCCAGTTGGGCTGCCAGACCCCTCAGGGCGCTGATCCCCCTAAAGCCACCCCGATCCTACAGGGCACCCCCGATACCTGTCTTGACTCGACCCCCGCAAAGCCACCCAGACCCCATGGGGCTTTGTCCCCTGTCCCCAGGGCTGGTGTCACCTCCTCTCTCAGAGCCTCCCTGCGGGCCCAGGCCCGTCCCCGCTGCCGGGCGCTCACCTGGGAGGATTTTGCGGGGCTGAGCCGCTCGTGCCGGGGGGACCCCGCGGGGGACGCGGAGCCCGGGGAGCCGGAGCCCCTGGCGCTGTCCGAGAACCACGAGAAGGGCAGGAACGGGGACCCCGAGGGGCGGCCGGGCCCCTCCGCCGCCTCCCTAGGGACGGAGCAGTGTCAGGGGGTGGGGGCTGTCCCCAGACTGTCCCCAGGCTGTCCCCAGGCTGTCCCCAGGCTGTCCCGGGGGGAGTCCCTCACCTGCTGCCCATGGACTGGCGGTTGCTGCTCTTCTCCTTGCGGCTCCTCCCAGAGGACGCCCGGCGCAGGGTGACCCTGGGGACAGGGGTGGTGACTGAGGGCTGGGCCACCAGGACCCCCTCCCTCCCTCCATCCGTGCCTCCACCTTCCCCCCATCTCTCCATCTATTTCTCCATCTTCACATGGTACTTCTCCATCCCTTCACTCATCCCTTCATCCATCCCTTCATCCATCCCCCTCCATCCCCTCCCCGTCCCTCCTGCCCCTGCCCAGGCCGGGCTCTCACCCCAAATCCAAGAATTTCCTCCGTGTTTTCTTATCGAGCCCCACGGTGGGGCTGGCGGGCTCGGGGGGGCTCATGTCCCGGCTGTCATCTGCAGGGGTGGGAGCGGCTGTCACCCACTGTCCCCCGCAGGGGTCCCCGGGGGGCTCGGGGGTCTCACCTTCGCTGTGCTGCCGGGGCCGGGGGTCTCGGCGGGCGAAGCCGGGGGAGCTGTCGGAGCTGGGGCAGGACTGGGGCGCGGAGGGGCCGCACAGCCCCTCGTGGGACGGGGTGTTGGTGAGGGGCCGGTAGCGGCTGAGGGGGGGCGCGGGGGCCGGGGCGTCCCCCAGGCCCGGCCGCGCCACCCCCGGCTCGAAGGAGAAGCCCTCGGTGCGGGAGAAGGGCGAGGGCGTTGGGGGGCTGCCCTCGCCCTCAGTGCCCTGTGGGGGCACGGGCAGGGGGGTCAGACCCCCACAGTCCCGCGGGCTCGTCCCCCAGACCCCCATCCCTGCCCCCCAAACGTGACATCCCCCAACTCCATCCTCGCTGTCCGCGGTGCCCCCCACGCCTGTCCCCGGGGTCCCCGGTGACACCCCCGGCCCTGGCACCCCCCGGCGCCCTCCCCGGTGTCCCGCGGTCTCACGGCGGCCTCGGGCCCCTCGTCGCCCTCGGTGGAGCTGGCGCTGTCGCGCAGGCGGGACCGCGAGGGCCGCTGGCGGCGGCCGCGGGCCAGGAGCCGGGCGCGGGCCTTGTGCAGGCTGCTGTCCAAACGCGGCGTCTCTGGAACCACAGCGGTAAAATCTGGCAGTGAGAGAGACACCGGGGCACAGACACACGGACGGACGGACGGACGGACGGACACATGGACACACGGACAGCGGGATGGCGTGCGGGGGGATGGACGGGGAGAGAGCGGGAACACGGGGGTGAACAGAGGGACGGACGAGGAGGGAGATTGGGTGGGTGGATGGACGGACGGATGGACAGAGGGATGGACGGACAGACGGATGGAGGGATGGACGGACAGATAGGAGATGGAGGGAGGGATGAGCAGGGGGCAGGGGAGCGTCAGAGGCAGGTGGACGGACAGGGAAGGCCAGCCCAGTGGAGAGGGGACAGAGGGACAGAGGGACAGAGGGACAGAGGGACAGAGGGACAGAGGGACAGAGGGACAGAGGGACGGGGCAGGAGAGTCAAAGGGCAGGTGGGCGGTCCCGGGAGGACAGGAGGGGGCACAAGGAGAGGGGAGCATTGGGGACATGGAGGGGGCACCCCGGTGGGGCGGGACAGGGGACAGGGGGACAGAGAGAGGTGTTCAGAGGTGCCCCGGCACGGGGACACAAGAGTGGGGTGACCCTGGGGACAGACTGTCCCCGTCACCCAGGAGGGACCCCCCAAAATCCCCACCCTGCTCTGAGCCCTGTGCCCGGCCCCAGCCGAGGGGTGGCTCTGGGCACGTCCCCTGCTGTGTCCCCGGGTCCCCATCACCCCCATCCCCGTGTGCCCTGCACGGGTCCCCACGTCTTTGTCACCCCCGCGCGTGTCCCCGTGTCCCCTTCCCCGTGCACACCCCTCTGTCCCCACACCCTGTCACACAAGTGGCACACACTGTCCCCAAGCGCAGATCGGGGGTCCCCCCTCAGCACAGGAGGACACTGGGGGCGGGCGGGGACCCACGGGTGGCTCTGTCCCACGGGTGGCTCTGCACCCCACGGGTGGCTCTGTCCCACGGGTGGCTCTGCACCCCACGGCTGGCTCTGCCCCACGGGTGGCTCTGTCCCACGGGTGGCTCTGCCCCCCACGGGTGGCTCTGCCCCACGGGTGGCTCTGTCCCACGGGTGGCTCTGCACCCCACGGGTGGCTCTGTCCCACGGGTGGCTCTGCACCCCACGGGTGGCCCTGCCCCACGGGTGGCTCTGCACCCCACGGGTGGCTCTGCACCCCACGGGTGGCTCTGCACCCCACGGGTGGCTCTGCCCCCCAGACCCCCCAGGAACTCACCAAAAACCTCATCCGTGTCCTGCAGCTTGGAGACCGACATGGTGGGACAGAGCTGGGGACAGAGCTGGGGACAGAGCTGGGGACAGAGGGGCGCTCAGGGGGGCGGGCCCAGCCCCTCCCGTGTCCCGCGGGGACAGAGCAGCGGGGAAGGGGTTAAACCCGCCCGCCGCCGCTGCTCGGGGAGTCCCGGGGGAGCGGGGGGAACCGGCCAAGGGAGGGGTCGGCACCGGCGGGGGGGCTGGACCGGGGATGGTGTCCCTGGGGTGGGGCTGGACCGGGAACGATGGACCGGGAATGCTGGACCGGGAGCGATGGACCGGGAATGCTGGACCGGGAATGATGGACCGGGAATGCTGATCGGGGATGAGTCTGTACCGGGAATACCGAAGGGATGGGGCTGCCCCGGAGGAGGGGCACTACCGGGAATGTACCGGGGCTGTACCGGGGGATGCTCCGCCGGAGGATGGGGCTGTACCGGGGCTGTACCGGCGCTGGGGCCGTACCGGGGCTGTACCGGAGCTGTACCGGGGGATGGGGCTGTACCGGAGCCGCTGTCCAGGGGTGACGCCCTGCCCGATCCCTCCCCCCTCCCCACTCACCCGCGCTCCTGGGGCATCCTGATCGCCCCCGGTCGCCTCCCGCCGGACCGAGCCGGGCCGGGGTCGGGGCCGGGCCGGTGGCGGGGCCGGTGGGAGCGGAGGGCGCTGCCGAGCCGGGCCGGGCCGCCCCGCCGGGCCGGGGGCCGCGGGGGGGGCACAGGAACCCGGAAACGGCGGGGGCGGGGTCTGCCCCGCCCGGAGCGAGCCCGGGGCCGAACCGACACCGGGGGGGGACACCGGGAACCGAGGGACACGCGGGGAAATGAACGGACACCGGGGGGCACCGAGGGACACGCGGCGGTGCTGAAGGGACAGCGACCGGCGGGACACGGGCGCGGCGGTGCCACCCGCCCGTCACCGTGTCCCCACCCCCAGCGGTGCCCCCCAGTCCTCCCCAGTCCATCCCAGTGTCCCCCCATCCTGCCCACTCCCCTCTGCCTCCCCCCACCCCAAATCACTCCCAGTCCTCCCAGTTCCCCCCGTCCCGCCCAATCCTCCCCAGTCCCCCCTCCTCTCAATGTCCCCAATCCTCCTCATCCTCCCCAGTGTCCCCCCACCCTCCGTGTCCCCAATCCGCCCCCCACCCCTTCCTACTCCTTGCCGTGACCCCAAATGATTCCCCAGATGATTCCCAGTCCTCCTCCCCACCCTCCCCAGTCCCCCCAGTGCCCCCCGGGCCCACCCCCGGCAGGAGGAGGCTCGGGGGGGAGGCCGAGGCGGCGTTTTTGTTTCGGGGGGCGGCGGGCGCTGAGAGCGGAGCGGTGCATACATAGGTACATTATATATAGTATATACACCCACAGGTACACGTGTGAGATTAAATAACCCCGGCCCCCCCCGGGGCTCGCGCTCCCCGGACCCCCCCTCATTAAATAGCCCCCTCCCCCCTCCCCGAGTGGCTCCAATCCAGTCGGACCCCCCAGCCCCGCCCCCCCCCCCCCGCCCCGCGCGCCCCCCCCCGCCTCCCCCTCCCAGTATAACCAGCTCTGGCTCCCAGTTGCCCCCACATCCAGTTACTGTCGGAGACTCGGGGGCGGGGGGCGCAAAATAGAAACGAAAAATAAAGGGGCTCCCCCCGGGCCGAGAGGGCGGGACCCCCCCGGAGGTGGGGGGGGTGTCCCGGCCCCAGAGAAATGCTGTGATTTTTTTTGGGGGGGGGGGGGTATTTACAGGTGAGGGGGTGGGAGCATCGCCCCCACCCCAGAGGGGACCCCCGAGTGTTCCCCCCCCCGCCCAGGGAAGGCGAAAGCCCCGGGCTCGGGGGGGGGCGTTGGCGGGGCCGGGGGGCACGGGGGTGTCCCCACAGAGGGGTGCCAGGCAGCCCCCCATTCCCGGGGGGGGCAGCGGGGCCGTGCCCCCCCATCCCCTGCGGGGGTTGGCAAAGGCTCGGGGGTCCCCCCTGCCCGGCGATGGTGGCACTGAGGGGAGGGGGGGACACTTGGGGTCCCCCCCATGGCGGCGGTCCCGGGGTCACCTCGATGTGGGGCTGGGGGTGAGTCCTTTGGGGGGGGCAAAGACCCCCGGGCCCCCCCGGCCGCGCTCCAGTGAGTCCCAAGAGAAGGAGCTGGGTCTGGGGGGGCTCCCGGTGTCCCCCCCTGCGCTCCCCAGCACGGCTCACATTTGGGGTGGGGGGGACATTGTCCTGTGTCCCCCCCCCAGCGTCCAGCCCGGTGCCAGCTGTGTCCGGGGCCGGGGGGGTCCAAGGGGGGGGGGGAGGCCTGGGGGGGGGCCGCGCCCCCTCCCCACGGGTCCATCACGTCACCACGAGACTCACACTGGACACAGACACGAACGCGGGGTGTCCCCTGTCCCCCCCGGACCCCCCCGCTGTCTGTGCCCCCGTGGGGGGAGTGGGGGGCACCAGGAGGCCTTGGCGGGGTCTCGCCCCCTCCCCATGGGGAAGGGCTGGGGAGGGGAGGGGGCACGGCCGGGGGGGGGGTGGGGGTCAGAGGGGCCCCCCCAGGCCGGAATCGCTGCGGTTTGAGGGTGGTTTAGGTCGGGTTGGAATTTTTCAAAGTCTGCAGCTTGGCCTCCAGTTCGGAGATCTGAAAAACAGCAAAGGGGACAGGTCTCAGCGGGGGGGGCCGGGGGGGACACACCGGGGACGGCGGGGGGGACACGGGATGGGGATCCAGCGCTGGGGACCGGGAGAGGGGGACACAGGACATGGGGGGGGACAGGGGGGACACCGAGGGGTGGGGACACAGGGAGGGGGAGTGGGGGACGGGGGGGACAGAGGGACACGTGGGGCACAGAGGTGACGGGGGGGACACACGGGGGGACACACGTGGGGGGCACACGGGGGGACACGGGGGTGACAGGGGGGACACAGGGGACACACGGGGGGACACATGGGGGACACACAGGGGAGCACACGGGGGGCACAGGGGGACACATGGGGGGGACAGAGGTGACAGGGGGGACACAGGGGGGCACAGGGGTGACTGGGGGGCACACGGGGGAACACAGGGGGGACACAGGGGGGCACAGAGGGGCACACGGGGGGCACAGGGGGACACACGGGGGACACAGGGATGGGCTGGGATGGGGAGGGGGCTGCAGGCAGGTGCTGGGTGAGTCTCTGTGGGATGCCAGGGGACGTTCTGGGGGTGATGGAGGTGGCTGAGTCGGGGGGCTCTGCTGGCTGTTGGGGACCTCCCCGCTGTGCCCTGGTGCCCCCCGGCCGGGCAGGGCCCCCGTGACCCCCCCCGGGCGGGATCCTTTGGGATCCGGTGATCCCGGGGGATCCGCCCTGCCCCGCACGGCCCCGGCCCCACGGCGGGGCTGGCGCGGGATCCGTGGGGCTCGTTGGGGGATCCAGCATGACCAGCATGGGATCCCAACGCCCGTCCCCGGGATCCCCGGGATCCCCGGGATCGCCGGGATCACTGGGATCACCGGGATCGCCGCGCGCGGCCGGGATCCGCTGCCCGGGCAGATCTCTCTCGCTCCGTTAGGGGACATCAGGCCCCAGAGCAGGACCCGGGGCAGATCCACTGCAATCCAGAGCGGGATCCAGGCCCGGGAGGAGGCTCGGGGCGCCCGAGCAGATCCCGAGCCGATCCCGAGCGATGCGGCGGCGGGAGCAGGGTCCGGCGGGAGCAGATCCCCCACGATCCGGCGTGGGATCCGTGGCTCAGTCCGGAGCTCCGGGGCCGCCCGGCGGGGTCCGGCGGCCGAGCAGATCCCGGCGGCCGAGCAGATCCCCGGGATCCATCGCTGGCGCGGCGGGAGCGGCGTGGCCGGGCGGGGCGGGGGGTCAGGGACATCCCGCGTCCCGGCGCCCCGTGCCCACCTTCTCCTGCAGCTTCTCCATCTCCTCCTTGTGCGCCAGCTCCGACTCCTCCAGCACCCGCCGCTGCGCCGTCTCCTTCTTCAGGAACTCGATCTCCCTGCGGGGACGTGCAGGGGTGGCCGCTCGTCCCCCCGGGACCGCGGGGTCTGGGGGCTCGGGGGGCTCGGGGGGCTCGGGGGGCTGCTGGGGCTCGGGGAGCTCGGGGGGCTCGGGGGGCTCGGGGAGCTCGGGGGGCTCGGGGAGCTCGGGGGGATGCTGGGGCCGGGATCTCCGTGGCCGGGGATGCTCAGGGAGGAGCTGCTGCCCCTCGGATCGTGGGATACTGGAAGGGCTCGGGTTGGAAGGGAGCTCAGCGCTCACCCACGGGCAGGGACACCTCCCACGGCCCCGGGGTGCTCCAGGGCCCCTCCGACCCGGCCCTGAGGGATCCACGGGCAGGGGAAGGTCCCTGCGGTGGACAAAGGGTGCCCAGGGAGGATTTGGCACCTCAGGGATCTGTCCCTGCCCAAAGGGACCCCTCGAGGGTTCCACACCAAGGGACAGGAGCTGACCGGGGAGGAGACGGTGTCCAGGGGATGGACCCACGGCCAGGGGATGGACACACGGGCAGGGGATGGACCCACGGCCAGGGGATGGACACATGGCCAGGGGATGGACACACGGCCAGGGGATGGACACACGGGCAGAGGATGGACACACGGCCAGGGGATGGACACACAGCCAGGGGATGGACACATGGCCAGGGGATGGACACACGGCCAATGGACACACAGCCAGGGGATGGACACACGGCCAGGAGATGGACACATGGCCAGGGGATGGACACACGGCCAGGAGATGGACACATGGCCAGGGGATGGACACACGGCCAGGGGATGGACACACAGCCAGGGGATGGACACACGGCCAGGGGATGGACACACGGCCAATGGACACACGGCCAGGGGATGGACACACGGCCAATGGACACACAGCCAGGGGATGGCTCAGCTCAGGGTCACGGTCTGTGCCCAGGGACAGGGGTCCAGGGAATGGGACACTCTGGGGACAGGGGTCCTGGGGAATGGGACACTCTGGGGACAGGGGTCCAGGGGATGGGACACCCTGGGGACAGGGGTGCCGGGGGATGGGACACCCTGGGGACAGGGGTCCAGGGGATGGGACACTCTGGGGACAGGGGTCCAGGGGATGGGACACCCTGGGGACAGGGGTGCCAGGGGATGGGACACTCTGGGGACAGGGGTGCCAGGGGATGGGACACCCTGGAGACAGGGGTCCAGGGGATGGGACACCCTGGGGACAGGGGTCCCGGGGATGGGACACTCTGGGGACAGGGGTGCCAGGGGATGGGACACTCTGGGGACAGGGGTGCCAGGGGATGGGACACTCTGGGGACAGGGGTCCAGGGGATGGGACACTCTGGGGACAGGGGTCCAGGGGATGGGACACTCTGGGGACAGAGGTCCAGGGGGATGGGACACTCTGGGGACAGGGGTGCCAGGGGATGGGACACTCTGGGGACAGGGGTGCCGGGGATGGGACACCATGGGGACAGGGGTCCAGGGGATGGGACACCCTGGGGACAGGGGTCCAGGGGATGGGACACTCTGGGGACAGGGGTCCAGGGGATGGGACACTCTGGGGACAGGGGTGCCAGGGGATGGGACACTCTGGGGACAGGAGTCCAGGGGATGGGACACCCTGGGGACAGGGGTCCAGGGGATGGGACACTCTGGGGACAGGGGTGCTGGGGGATGGGACACTCTGGGGACAGGGGTCCAGGGGATGGGACACCCTGGGGACAGGGGTGCCAGGGGATGGGACACTCTGGGGACGGGTCCCTTCCCGAGGGGACACCGGGGGCTGCCCTCACTCACTTCTGCTGGTACTCCTTGATGAGCCGCTTGGCCTTGCTGTACTTGCGCTCCAGGGTCTGGTACTGGGCCTGGGTCTCCTTGAGGTGCTCGTCCACGGCCTGGCACAGGTTCTGCGCCTCCATCCAGTACCCCTCCAGCTTCTCCATGCGCTCCTTGTTCTCCTCCACGCTCTGCTCCAGCTGGGCCTTCTCGGCCCTCCAGCGCGCCTTCTCCTGCTCCAGGCACTGCAGCTGGGGACAGCGGTGTCACCACGGGCTCCCCGCCGGGGAACGGCCATAGCAGGTGGCACAGCATGGCGTGGCATGGCACAGACGGGTGACACAGGCAGGTGACAGGTGACACAGGCAGGTGACAGGTGACACAGGTAGGTGACAGAGCCAGGTGATACAGGTAGGTGACAGCCAGGTGACAGCCAGGTGACAGCCAGGTGACAAGCAGGTGAGAGGCAGGTGACAGACAGGTAACAGAGCCAGGTGAGAGGCAGGTGATGGGCAGGTGACAGGTGACAGGCAGGTGACAGGCAGGTGACAGGTGACAGCCAGGTAACACAAACAGGTGACAGGCAGGTGACAGGCAGGTGACAGGCAGGTGACAGACAGGTAACAGAGCCAGGTGACAGGCAGGTGAGAGGCAGGTGAGAGGCAGGTGACAGGCAGGTGACAGGTGACAGCCAGGTGACACAGCCAGGTGACAGGCAGGTGACAGGCAGGTGACAGGCAGGTGACAGGCAGGACGTGGCCCATGCAGGGCAGCTGGAGAGGGACATTCAGGGTGCCAGGGTGTCCCCCCCACCCCGGGCAGGCAGGACCCCCCCTCACCTTCCTCTTGAGCTGCTGGATCTCAGCCTCGGTCACGGCGTGTTTGATCTGGAGCTGTGGGAGAGCCGGGGGGGCACAGGGTGGGCACAGGGTGGGCACAGGGTGGGCACAGGGTGGGCACAGTCCCCCCCCGGGCACCCCCTGCCCTTCCCCAGCCCCTCCTCACCTCCTTGAACTTGTGCACCAGCTTCTCGGGGTCCATCTCCACGGGGGACAGCGCGTCCTCGTTCTCGGCCAGCTCGAACACCTCGATGGCCATCTCCCCGCTGGGGAACATGGGGCTCATCTCCTCCTCCTCGTCCGTGGCGTATTCCCCGGTCTGCGGGGGGCACGGGCCGGCCTTGGCACCTGGGGGTCCCCAGCGTGCCGCCCCCAGCCCCGTGTCCCCTGTCCCCTCACCTCCTCGTCATCCTCGGTGTACTGGGTGTAGCGCTGCTCCATCATCTCCCGCTGCCACCGCTCCTGCTCCAGCGTCTGCTGGATCAGCTGCGCCACCTCGCTCTGCTCGCCCGGCTTCTCCCGCCCGATCAGGAACCTGGGGGGCACCGCGGGTCAGGGGGCACCGGGGCAGGGGGCACCGGGGGACACAGGGGGCACCGCGGGTCAGGGGGACCATGGGGCAGGGGGCACCGAGGGTCAGGGGGCACCGCGGGTCAGGGGGCACCGAGGGGCAGGGGGCACCGGAGGGCACAGGGGGCTCTGAGGGGCACTGGGAACATCCATGGGACACAGCCCGGGGACACCTGGGGGGCACAGGGACACCTGGGGGGCACTGGGAACATCCATGGGACACAGCCAGGGGACACCCGGGGGACACAGCCAGGGGGGACAGGGGGACATCCCTGCACCTCTCTGGGAGCGCTGGGTTCAGGGGGCGTTCTGGGGGCTGGGGATGAGTTGGGGGCACCACGGTGACACTCTGGGGGGAGATGGGGCACTCTGGGGACAGGCTGAGGGGACAGACCGTGGGGCAGGGATCCCCAGGGCGCTCAGCACACACTGGGGGGGTCTCGGGGGTCTCGGGGGTCTCGGGGGTCTCAGGGCTCCTACCGGACGCGGCCCTTGGTGTTCCTGAGCACGGAGGCGGCGAAGCTCTGCGTGACCCCCACCAGGCTGGTGCCGTCCACCTCCACGATCAGGTCGTTCACCTGGATCCTGGGGACAAGGACAGGTCACAGCCCCTGGGCAGCCCCGGCAGGGCTGCGGCAGCCGGCAGCTCCCGGCCCTACCTTCCGTCCCGGTGCGCCGCCCCTCCTTCCGTCACCGTCTTGACGAAGATCCCCAACTTCTCCAGGCCCATGTCGGCCCCTGCGCCCATCCCGATGATGCTGATCCCGAGCCCTTCCGAGTCTGTGGGGACACAGAGCCGTGTCCTGCCCAGCTGGCACCTCCAGGGCACCCTGGGGGTCCCCGGGGGGGGTTTGGGGGGCAGGACCCACCTTTCTCCAGCTCCACGGGGAACAGGTCGAGCCGCTCCACCCTCTTCTCCAGCTCGTACTCGGCCGAGGCCGCCATGGGATCCACGTCCTCATTGCGGCGGTCGTAATCCTCGTTGGAGTAAGTGCTGAACACCTGGGGGGCGAGGGGGGCTCAGCTGGGGGGGAAAACCCCCTGGGACCCCAAAATCTGGGGTGGGAACCCCAAAACTCTGGGCTGAAAACCCCAAAAATTTGGGCCTGGAACCTTAAAAATTTAAGATGAGAACGCCAAAAATTTGGGATGAGAAGGGTAAGGGTAGGAACCCCAAAAATTTGGGCCTGGAACCTTAAAAATTTAAGATGAGAACCCCAAAAATCAGAGCCAAAACCCCAGAATGCTGCGCCTAAAACCTAAAACACAGAACCTAAGACCCCAAAACTCTGAGTCTGGAACCTAAAGAACCAGAATCTAGAACCGAGTCCAGAACCCGATCTAGAACCGAGTCTAGAACCCAATCTAGAACCGAGTCTAGAACCCAATCTAGAACCCAATCTAGAACCGAGCCTAGAACCTCTAGAACACAGTCTAGAACCTCTAGAACCCAGTCTAGAACCTCTAGAACCCAGTCTAGAACCTCTAGAACCTCTAGAACCCAGTCTAGAACCCAGTCTAGAACCCAGTCTAGAGCCGGAGTATAGAACCCCAAAAGTTTGAGCCTGGAACCCAAAAAATTGGGAAGGAGGGAGGGAGGGAGGGAGGGAGGGAGGGAGGGAGGGAGGGAGGGAGCGAGGGAGGGAGGGAGGGAGGGAGCGAGGGAGGGAGGGAGGGAGGGAGGGAGGGAGGGAGGAAGGGAGGAAGGGAGGAAGGAGGGAAGGGAGGAAGGGAGGAAGGGAGGAAGGGAGGAAGGGAGGAAGGGAGGAAGGGAGGAAGGGAGGAAGGGAGGAAGGGAGGAAGGATAAGATGGGGTGCCCAAATCCCTGGGGTGACCCCCAGAGCCTCCCTGGCCCAGCTGGGATGTGCCACCAGGCCGCTGTCCCCAGGCTGGTGACATTCCCTGTGCCCTGGGGGCTGTCGGGGAGGGGCTGGCAGATGTCCCTGGAGGGGGCCCGGCCCCTCGGGGCAGCGGAGCGCTGGATTAGGGACAGCACAGGGGATAAAGCCTGGCCACAAAGGGCATTAGGGATGAGTGTCAGGGGACAAAGGCCGGTGACACCAGGGGGGTCCTGCCCCCCCCGTGTGGCACCCAGGGACGGGCAGGGGACACACCAATGTCCCCCTGGCCACAGGAAGGCCCCGGGGGGCTGTGGGGGTCCCCAGCGGTGCCCCCCATCCTGTCCCTGGGGGATTTGGGGTGTGGGAGGGGCCTGGAGCGGGTGCGGGGGGAGGGGCTGGAATGTGCCCCCAGTGTGGGGCTGGGAGGGGGTCCCCAATGTCACCCACCCCCCTCCAGTGGGTTTGGGGGGCTCAGCATCACCCGGGCAGGGGTCTGGGGTGCTCTGACACCTGGGTGCCCACCCCACCCACCCCCACAGGTGCCCCCCAGCTGAGAGGCTTCGGGTCGAGCAGAGCACCCCAAAACCCCCCATCCGCGGGGTGAGAAAAGCACCCAAAAAACCCCAAAATCCCCATCCACGGCCAAGGCACCTTCCCCAGGGCCGGGCCGGCTGCATCCCCCGAGGCCACCCTGGGCACGCAGCCCCGCAGCTCAGGGCCACCGCTGTCCCCTGGCCGGGCCACGGCAGCGCCTGTCCCCCGTCCCAGGTGGGGCCACCCACCCGCTCTGACTCAGAGCCAGAATATAGGCCGGGCTCTAAAAATAACCCGGCTCCGGCACAAAGCAACCGCTGCTCCTGCGGTCGGGGGGATCCGTGCGGGAGGGAACACCCCAAAATAGCTGCACGGCCCCTTTATCCCCCCCCGATCCCGGGTGGAGACCCCCGAACCCCGCAGGATCCCTGCCGGGAGCGGGGGGGGGGCTGCCGCCCACCCGGCCACGCTGCCGAGGCACTTCCCCTTCCTCCCCATCCTCCCCTTCCTCCCCATCCTCCCCTTCCTCCCCATCCTCCCCTTCCCGAACCGTCCTGGGCTCGGCTTTGGGCACGGGGGTGGCACATCACGGCCACCGTGTCCCCAGGGACCCCCGGCAGGGAGGAGCCCCGGGCCCGGGGGGTGCCGAGGGTGGCCCAGCCCCGGCCCCTCGCACCGGGCTCTTTCGGGCATCCCCACCCAAAATATCCAGAGGTTTTGGGCCTGCCCGGGGGTGGCACCGGCTGCTGTGCCTGGCACACCGCAGGGTCCCAGCGCCACCTGTCCCCATCACAGCGGCCCTGGGGCGTCCAGGCACGGCCCTTCTGTGAGCAGCTCATCAGCCAGGCCCTGCTTCCCCCAGCACGGGGACAGGGACAGGGACAGGGACAGGGACAGGGACAGGGACAGGGACAGCCCTGTCCCACGGGGGGCACGGGCACACAGACCCCCAGACCCTTTTTCTGTCCCCACCAAAGGGGTCATTCTATGGGGGTCACACAGCCCATCCTGGGCTGGCCATCACCCTGGGGTACCCCTCACCCTGGTATCCCTCACCCTGGTGTACCCCTCTCCTTGGTGTACCCCTCACCCTGGGGTACCCCCTCACCCTGGTACCCTTCACCCTGGGGTACCCTCACCCTGGTACCCCTCACCCTGGTGTACCCCTCTCCTTGGTGTACCCCTCACCCTGGGGTACCCCTCACCCTGGTACCCCTCACCCTGGTGTACCCCTCACCCTGGTGTACCCCTCTCCCTCGTGCCCCTCTCCCTCGTGCCCCTCTCCCTGGGTTCCCTCCCCTCTCCCCAGCCGCCCCCATGCCCAGCCAGGCTCACCTGGATGGGGGCCGTGCTGAACTGGATCTTGCGGTTGGGGACGGGCTCCTCTTCCTCGGACAGCCCGGGGATCTCCACGCAGCCCGACTCGGGCTCGTACAGCCCTTCGGCCTCCTCCTCCTCCTCCAGCCCGCTGCCCCCCGAGTCCTCCCCGAGCCCGCTGTAGGCACTTATGTCCACCAGGTCCGCCTCGGAGAAGTCCTCCTTCTTGGCCTCCTCGGAGCCATCGCCCTCCTCCGCCCGCTCGCCTTTGACGCCCTCCTCGCCCGCGGCCACCCCCGAGCCCCCGTCCAGCCGGGGGGCTGCGGCCGCCGGACCCTCGTCCCCTTTGGCCGCTTGTGGCGCGGGCACCGCTTCACCCGCCACCGCCGCCGCCTCCTCCTCCTCCTCCTCGCCCTCTCCGCTCTCCTCCACCTCCACGGGCTTGATCTTGCAGACCTCCTGCACCCTCGGCGCGGCCGCCGCCTCCTTCTCCGCCGGCCGCCCGCTCTTCCCCGCCGCTTTCTCCTCGTCGGGCGGCCGTGCCCGGCCCGGGGCGGCGTGGCCATCGCCCGGGCGTGGGGCCTCGGCTCCGGCCGCGAACACCCTGGGCCTCTTGGCCACCACCTTGGCGTTGAGCGGCGCGGCCCTGCCCTGCGCCTTGTGCAGGTTGTTCCTCAGGTCGGCCTTCTCGAAGACGGCGCTGAGCTGGCTCACGGTGGGCGACACGGCGTCCGCGTCCAGCTTGTCCAGGGACTCGGTGCTGCCGTTGAACCTCACCACCACGTCCAGCTTGCGGTCCTGGAAGCCGGCGCGCTCCTTGCGCAGCAGCAGCTTGGTGGTGGTGGCCTTCTCCTGCGGGCTCCTCTCGAAGATCTTGCGGGTCTCCTGCAGCTTGGAGAAGGGTTTGTCGGGCTTGGAGTCGAAGCGGCTGACGCGCTCCGAGACGCTGGTGCCCAGCTTGAGGAGGCTGCCCTGGTCCACGCTGTCGCCGAGGCTGCCGGCTCGGGGCAGGGACAGGCGCACCGGCTTCTCCTTGGCCTTGGCCAGGTCGCAGGCGCCCTCGGGGCCGGGCGCCGTCCCCATCTGCAGGAACATGTTCTTGATCCGATGCACGTTGGAGCCATACTTCTTCCCGCGGCTCTTCTTGCCGTCCTCGCCATCGGCCTCCTTTGTGGGCGCCAGGGCCTGGATGGTGGCCTCGTAGGCGTTCCGGTGCGGGGACGCGCTGCGCAGCCCCCCGGCCCCCGCCGCGCCCCCGGCCGAGGGGGACCCCCCGGCCCCGCCGGCCTCGGTCCTCAGCATGGTCCCGGCGCCCGCATCGCTCGCCGCCACCGCCGCCGCTGCCCCCGGGCCCCGCGCCCGCTACCGCGCCATGGGCGGGGGGCTGTGCCGGGGGGCTGTGCCGGGGGGCAGCGCTGCCCCGGCCCGGTCAGGCCATGGCCATCCCGCGGGCCCCTCCGCCGCGGCGCTTCTTCCTTCCTGCCTTCCTGCCTCCCTCCCTCCTCCTCCTCCTCCTCCTCTTCCCCTTTCTGCGCGCCGGTGATGGAGCCGCCGCCGCCGCCGCCGCCGCCGCCGCGCTCTGCCCGCCCCGCTGCCCGCAGAGCCCTCTGGGTCTGAGCAGCGCTCGCTCTTCCTCTTCCTCAGCCGCGCTTCGGCCTCAGCGCCGCCGCCGCCGCCGCAGCCCGGCCATGGGGACCCCCCTGCGGTCCCCTCCCCACGCCCGCAGCGGGGTCCCCTCCCTGCGGCGGGGCCCCCCCGGCAGCCGCGCTGTGCAGTGTGGGGCCCCCCCCGCCGGCTCGGCCGCTGCTGCCACCCCCCGGCTCTGTCCCCGCGTGTCCCCCGCTTCTGTCCCCGCGTGTCCCCCCCCCCCCGGCTCTGTCCCCCCGTCCCCCTCCCCAGATCTGTCCCCGGATCTGTCCGCATGTCCCCCACCTCAGTTCTGTCCCCATCTCCCCCCAGCTCTGTCCCCGTGTCCCCTCAGTCTCGTCCCTGCACCCCCCAGTTTTGTCCCCAACCCCCCGGATCTGTCCCTACATCCCCCCCATCCTGTCCCCACATCGTCCTTGCCTCACAGCCCCCCGACTTTGTCCCCAGGTCCCCCCATCGTGTCCCCATGTCCCCCCCGGGTTGGTACCCACATCCCCCCGCGCTATCCCCGCGTCCCCCCCAGTTTGTCCCCAGTCCCCCCAGTTTGTCCCCGTGTCCCTTCTGTGCCCGCGTCCCCCCGCTCCCGTCCCCACACATCCCCTGCTCCCCCTCCCCGGGGTCTCCCCACCCCCAAAGCCCCCCCGGTGTCCCCACAGGACCCCGATTGTCCCCCCCACTCGGTGTGGCGGGAGGGGACACTGAGGCAGGCGGTGGGGAGGGTACACTGCAGCCCCCCCGTTCCGCACGGGATATTTTGGGGGGATTATTTGGGGTTTTTTTTATCTTCCCACCGAGTGAGAGGGCGACGGGGGCAGACCCGACCCCTGTGGCCGTGCTGGGGGTCCCCGCTGTCCCCTGTGCGGGGAGGGGGGGACAGGGGACACCCCTGCTCCGCAGTGTGGGGGGCGCGGGGGCAGCAGGACCCTGCAGATGTGTGATTGTCCCCTCCCCGTGTCACCTCCGGCCCTTTGTGCGTGACGAGCGGTGACGCGACACGGGGGGGCGGCCCCCCCACGACCACCGCTCCCCTCCCCTTCCGCCACCGCCCCCCCCGCGGGTCCCGCTCGTGTCGCCGTCCCCACGGGTGGCCACACGCGTGTTCCCGTGTGGCTACTGTCCCTGCCGGGGGGGGCCTCCGCTGTCCCCAAGTGTCCCCAAGCGTCCCCCCCATCCCTCTGAGAGGGGGCACCGGGACAAACCCGCCCTGGGGACACCTCAGGGTCCCTCCGGGGGACACGGGAGCCCCTCGGCAGCCCCGCAGCTGCCGGTGACGGGAGGTGGCGGTGGAGGGGTGTCCCCTGCGGGACCCCCCCGAGGCCCCCCCGGCCCCGCTGGCTCCGTCAATCAGCGCTGGCCCCGTTCCGGGAACATGGAGGGCCCCGAGCTGCTCCGGCTCTGGGCGCTGGCAGGCGAGTGACAGCCCTGTCACCCCCGGGGGACACGGCCCGGGACCCCCGGCAGGGACGGGAGGGGAGGGGGGACCCCAGAGTGGGGAGGGGTCGCACAGGGGGTGCAAGGGGGGGGAGGACGGGGGGGAACGGGGCTGGGACGTGACAGAGCTAAAAAAAACCCTCCCTGTCCCGGGTGCCAGCGGGGTCTGGGACAGGGTGGGGACAACGAGAGGGACTTTGTGTGACGGCCAGGCCGAGGGAAGGTGCTGGGCCCATCCTGTCCTTGTCCCCATCCCCTCCTGAGCTCCTCCGGCTCTGCCTGGGGTCACCTGGCCCTGCAGGGACCCCTCCTTGCCCCTCCGAGTGTCCCCAGGGCTCTCTGGGCACCTGCGGCTCGTCCCGGCGTCCCTGGGCACTGGGGAAACTGAGGCAGGGAGGAGCCCTGGTCCCAGCCCTGGCCTCAGCCCCGTGTGTGGCCGCAGCCCTGGCCCTGGGGGTGTCCCGGGCCGCTGTCCCCGAGCACCGCGTCCTGCCCGACCTCCGCCTCTCCGCCGAGACCGGAGCCCTCTTCGTGCACGAGCTGGAGCGGGAGCTGTTCCTGGAGGCCTTCTCGGGGAGCGAGGATGATGATGGTGAGGGATGGGGGGCTGGGGGTGGTAAAATGGGGGGCACTGGCCAATGGTCCCCACCAGGTTTGCCCCAGCTGGGCTGTTCGTCTGTCCATCCGTCCATCCCTCCCTTCCACACATTCGGGGCTCCCCGGGCAGGGTGGGGGGCACAGCCGGTGACCTCCGTGACCTCTCCCCGCGTGTCCCCGCAGCGCCGGTGACATTCCGTGACCTCTCCCCGCGTGTCCCCCCAGCCCCGGTGACATTCCGTGCCCACCTGTGGGACCACCCGGACCTGCCGCGGTGGCTTCGCTTCGTGCAGCGGGACCCGGGCCAGCCCGGCTTCCTGTACGGTTGCCCGCTGGCCCCCGAGCTGGGCACGCACCGCATCCAGGTACGGCCCCCGCGGGCTCTGGGGTGACCCGGGGGCAGGGGTGGCCCATCCCAGGTGTCCCCGTGTCCCCTCAGGTGCTGGCCTACAACCGGCGCACCTTCGCCACCGCGTCCCGGCTCCTCCTCATCAGCGTCACCCCCGCCCCAGGTAAGGCCTGGGCTCCCCGAACCGCCTGGCCCTGCCCAGGGATGTCCCCGAGGGTGCCACTCGTGTCCCCGAGGGTGCCACCCGTGTCCCCGCAGGTGGGGACGCGCCGTTCCAGGCCGAGTTCCTGGTGGGGAACAGGAACGTGGAGGAGCTGCTGCCGGAGGCGGCTCGGGAGCTGTTCCTGCAGGCGGCGGTGGGGCTGTGGGAGCGCGGGGACCTGTCCCTCATCAATGTCACCTCGGCCCTGGACCGCGGCGGCCGCGTCCCGCTGCCCATCGAGGGCCGCAGGGAGGGGTACGGCGGGGCCTGGGGGGGCCGGGGGGGTTCCCGGGACATCCTCGGCCTCCCCCGGGGGTTTTGGGGTCTCACGCAGGGTGAAGGTGAGGGTGCGGGGGTTTCTCACCTCGGGCGGGTTTCGGGGTGCCCTGCCCCGCAGGGTGGAGGTGCGCGTGCGGGGGTTTCTCACCTCGGGCGGGTTTCGGGGTGCCCTGCCCCGCAGGGTGGAGGTGAGGATGGGGGGTTTTCTCACCTCGGGCGGGTTTCGGGGTGCCCTGCCCCGCAGGGTGGAGGTGCGGGGGTTTCTCACCTCGGGTGGGTTTTGGGGTGCCCTGCCCCGCAGGGTGTTCGTCCAGGTGGGCTCGCACAGCCCCTTCTCGCCGTGCCTGGTGTCCGCCGTGTCCCCGCAGAGCCGCTCCCGCTGTCACCGCGGCCAGCGACCCCTCGCCTCCTGCTACGACACCTTCGCCCCGCACTTCTCCATCCGCTGGTGCAACCTCACCCTGGTGAGACCCCCGGAGTGTCCCCCCAGCCCCCCGGAGCCCCCCGGAGCCCCCCCAGCCCCTCCTGACCCCTCTTTCTCTGCAGCTGCAGGTCTGGCCCAGCCCCAGGACGCCGGGGCCGGAGTGGGGGTCGGGGGTGCTGGAGGAGGGGGGCGGTTTCGAGCCCCCCAGCGGGGCTGTCCCCCGGGAGCTGCTCCCCGCTTTCCTGGTGACGCTGCTGGTGCCGCTGGCCGTGGCCGCGCTGCTCTGCCTGCTCCTGGGCCACCTCATGTGCTGCCGCAGGGAGGGACTGTGAGTCTGGGGTCCCCCCACCCTGTCAGCACTCGGGGACCCCGGCCCGGCTGTCCCTTCCCCCCCGCCGTGACCCCGGGACAGCCCGGGCGTGGTGAGAGCCCTTCTCACCCCAATTATCGGCGTTTTCTCTTATTTATTTTCTGTTTTGTAGGGAAAAACGGGACCTGCAGACGTCTGAGTAAGTCCTGGTTGAGCTGTGGGGGTGCTGGGGGCTGCTTTGGGGGGTGTTTTGGGGGCTGCTTTGGGGGGTGTTTTGGGGGGTGCTTTGGGGGGCTGGTTTGGGGGGATGCTTTGGGGGCTGCTTTGGGGGGTGTTTTGGGGGGTGCTTTGGGGGGTGTTTTGGGGGGGATGCTTTGGGGGGGATGCTTTAGGGGGGATGCTTTGGGGGGATGCTTTAGGGGGGGCTGTTTTGAGGGGCTGCTTTGGGGGCTGCTTTGGGGGGCTGGTTTGGGGGGATGCTTTGGGGGCTGCTTTGGGGGCTGCTTTGGGGGGTGCTTTGGGGGCTGCTTTGGGGGGATGCTTTGGGGGGATGCTTTGGGGGGGATGCTTTGGGGGGTGCTTTGGGGGCTGCTTTGGGGGCTGCCTTGGGGGCTGCTTTGGGGGGCTGCTTTGGGGGGCTGCTTTGGGGGCTGCTTTGGGGGGTGTTTTGGGGGCTGCTTTGGGGGCTGCTTTGGGGGCTGGTTTGGGGGGCTGGTTTGGGGGCTGGTTTGGGGGATGCTTTGGGGGGGATGCTTTGGGGGGGATGGTTTGGGGGGATGCTTTGGGGGATGCTTTGGGGGGGTGTTTTGGGGGGTGTTTTGGGGGGTGTTTTGGGGGGATGCTTTGGGGGCTGCTTTGGGGGGATGCTTTAGGGGGGATGCTTTAGGGGGGATGCTTTGGGGGGATGCTTTGGGGGGGGTGTTTTGGGGGCTGCTTTGGGGGGCTTTGTTATGGCCGGGCGTGGGGGCGGGGGTGGGGGCGGGCAGGAAAGGGGGGACAGGGATCAGTGGTCTCTCTGGGGGTGTCACACCGCTCTGTCCCCGCTGTCCCCGCAGCCTGCAGCTGCTCCATCACAGCTCCATCGCGGGGGACACGCGGGAGCTGCGGCTCATGGCCCGGAGCCGGGACGTGCCCCGGCCGCTCTCCACGCTGCCCATGTTCAACATCCGCACGGGCCCGCGACCCCCGCCCCGCGACGGGGCCCGCGACCCCCTCATCCCCCACCCGGCAGCTTCTGGGGGGGCCCGGGCCCACTGAGGCGCTTCTGGGGGGGGCCCGGGTCCATTCAGGAGGTTTTGGGGGGTCCCGGGTCCATTCAGGAGGTTTTGGGGGTCCCGGGCCCATTCAGGAGGTTCTGGGGGGTCCCGAGCCCGCTCAGGAGGTTCTGGGGGGTCCCTGGGTCCGTTCAGGAGGTTTTGGGGGTCCCCGGGTCCGTTCAGGAGGTTTTGGGACAGCCCCAGGCTGGGAAAGCGGGGTCTGGGTGGGTTTTGGGGGGATAAAAGCCCGGCAGAGAGAGGAGGAGGAGTTGCCGACCCGGCCGGGCTCTGGCGGGAGGATTTGGGGTGTCCCCGCTTTAGGGTGAATTTTGGTGTGGGAATAATTAACCCTTTAGTGACGAAATGAGGCTTTTCTGCTTTATTTACGGGGTGGGTTTGGGGGTGCCCCCTCCCCATCAAAACTCACAACCCCCCCAAAGACTGGGGTGACTCCGAGTGCCCCCCCCAGCCCTGCGGGGGGACAGGGGAGCGCGATGGGGCCGGGGGTCGGGACAGAGGGGGGGACACACTCCCAGAGCCCCCCCGGACCCCCCCAGCTCACCTGGCCGTCCGTGTCCGCCTGGATCCCGCCCGGAGCCCCCAAACGCTGCGCTCAGAGCCGGGCGCCCCCCAGGACCCCTCCCCGCAGCCAGGGCTGCCCCCGGCCCAGCCCCTCGGAAGAAAGAGCCCCTTTGACGGAGCCCCCCCGGCAGCCGGGGGGGGAGGAAGGCTCGGGGGCCCCGCGGAACAAGGGCAGCCATTGATGGAGCGGGACAGGGGCGGCACCGAGGGCTCGGCCCCGCCGCTGGGGAGGGGTCCCCGCGTGCCCCCCGCCGTGGGGAGGGGGCACAGAGTGGGCACAGCCCCCTCCTCCCCCCGGACACCCGTCACCAGCCAGGGGCGCGGGCTGGGGGGCTCGTGGTGGGGCACCCCCAGGCTGGGCCAGACCCTCACCCCTCTGCCCCAATTCTGGGGGTCTCCCTGTGCTCACCCCACTCCCCAACTCTCCCTTTCGGGGGTCACTCTGAGCTGAGCCCCCCCAAGCTGCCCCCCAGCCCTTCCTCCCCTCGAGCCCCCCTGATCTGGGGACACAGACCCCCCCGATCTGGGGACACAGACCCCCCCGATCTGGGGACACAGACCCCCCTCACAGACCCCCCCGATCTGGGGACACAGACCCCCCCCACAGACCCCCCCGATCTGGGGACACAGACCCCCCCCACAGACCCCCCCTGATCTGGGGACACAGACCCCCCCCCACAGACCCCCCCACAGACCCCTCCAGCCCCTTCCTTTGGGGGGTCCCGGCCGCTCTGCCCCCCCCAGCCCATCCCAACCTCCCGCTGGGGGTGGGGGGTGGATCCCCCCTTCCTTCCTCCCCCTCCTCACCCCGGGAGGAGGAGGAGGAGGAGGAGGAGGAGGAGGAGGAGGAGGAGGAGGACGGGAGGGGAGCTCAGAACTCGCCGGGAGCAGAGCGGGACCGGCCGGGCAGAGAGCGGGATCGGGGATGAGGAATTCCCACCATCGCCCACCCAGGACCCCCCCCGAGCCCCCCGAGAAGCGGCGCAGAGCAGCCCGAGGTTGGTTGGATCATTTCACATGCCTTTATTTCAGCAGTCAGGAAAAAAAAAAAAAAATATAAAAAAATCCATTCAGATTCTCTTTTTTCTTTTTTAAAAAAAAAAAAAAAAAAAAAAAAAAAGGAAAAGAAGGAAAACCCCCAAAACCACTTTAAAATTATTAATTAATTAGTTAATTATTATAATACATTATACAGACTAGGTACAAACCCCGGGAAAAACCGGGAGCTGGGCCCGGCAAAGGGAGTGGGTTCGTGCCCCTCCGTGCCCGGGGAGGACGCGGGGATGGAGGGAGGGAGGGATGGAGGGATGGATGGAAGGATGGATGGAGGGATGGAAGGATGATGGATGGGTTGGATGGATGGGTTGGATGGATGGATGGATGGAGAAAAAGCTGCTGGAAGATGATGAGCGGAGCTGAAGTTCCACCTGCCCAGCCTGGAAAACCCACGGATTCCTTTTCCCCCTGGAATTTTGTGCCTCTTGCTTTGCGGGATTTGCTGGTGGGGTGAAGGACGGGGGGGTCGGGGGGTGGAATAGCACCTTTGGAAAATTCCCCAGCGGAGCTGAGCAGCAAAAAAAAACAAAACCGGGGGGAAACAAACCATAAAACAGAGGGGAAATAAAGGAGAGCAAGCTGAGACCTCTTTGGAGGTTGTAGCACCAGGCGGTCCCGGGGTTGAGTGTTCCGGGACCAAAATTAAAGAGAATATTTAAAAATAATAATAACTAAAAAATGAAAACACAAAAAAAAACCCAAAAAACCAAAAAAACAGGGTAAAAATCCTGAGGGAAAGAAACCTCCAAAGGAAAATGGAAATAAGAGAACAACAGAGCAACCAAAGAGAGAAAAAAGGGAGAATCAGGAGGGGGGGAAATTAGCACCTTTGCTCTGAACCTGGCAGGAAAGTCCCGGCACGGCTGAAAAGCTCCAAACGAAGCTAAAAAACAAACAAAAAAATAAAAAAAGAACCCCAAAATTCCGAGTGAAAAAGACGATGAAGCACCCCGAGAGCGGTGAGGTAGCCATCCGGACAGGGGCGTCAGCGCAGGGCCGGAGCTGCTCCGCGGCTTGGGAGGGAATGGGTTTTGCTGCCTGAATAAAAATAAAATCAGCGACAAACAACGAACAAAACAAAACCCCCAAAAAAATAAAAAATCACGATAAAAAATAACCAGAAGGAAAGGAAATGGAGAGAACTCAAAATCAGCGTTATCCGAATAAAAACGTAAAGGGGAGAGGGGAGAGAAAGAGGGGAAACAAGGGGGGGAAAAGCAAATTATAGCCAGGAGTTCAACATCTTCCTCGCAGCAAAAATTCAAATTCTAATGAGATGCAAGAAGCGAAGGGGCTGGCGGGGAGGGTCCTGGGGGTCCCGGGGGGCTCGGGGACCCTTTGAGGAGCTTTTCCATCTCCGGGGCTGAGGAATGAGGGGGGGCAAGCAAGCGAACCCACTTCCTGGTGATTTTGTTTGAAAAAGTCATTTATTTGGTTTTTTTTTAATATTTTTTGGGGGTTGAATGTTTTTTTTTTGTTTTTTGGGAGGGTTTTTGAGGTTTTTCTCTTAGGGCAACGCAACCGGAGTTGTTTTAGAGACGCTGGATAGAAACCGACACAAATTCAAGTCCATGTGAAATTTTCTCCTTTTTTTTTTTTTTTTTTTTTTGGCTGTTTTTTTTTTTTGTGTGTTTTTTTTTTTTATTATTATTATTATTTTTATCATTATTATTACTCTCTCCTGTCACGCGTGGGGCGTCCGGGGTTACAAGAAGCACACGGGGCCGATGTCGATGCCGAATTCCTGGTCCGGAGCGCCGACGTCCATAGGAGCCAAATCGATGATGGGCAGGCGCGAGGTCTTCGTCGTCTTGTACTCGATGACTGTCTTGCCCCAGGCGCCCGTGTGACTCTGCGGGGACACCACGGTCACCCCCCGTCCCCAGGGGGTGTCCCCCGTCCCCCGGGGGCTCCCCGGTACCCACCGTGCAGCCGTCCTCGGTGACGCCGTAGGTGAAGCGGCTGTTGCCCTCGGCGCGGATCTCGATCTCGTTGGCGCCCTGCAGCAGCAGAGCTTTCTTCAGGTTGCCGCTGGCCTGCTCCATGTAGGCCACGCTGTTCTTGCAGTGGTAGGTGACGTTCTGGGAGGCCTCGGTGGCCATGAGGCGCAGGAAGGTCAGCTGGATGGCCACGTCCGCCGGGTCCGAGCCCTCGCCGCCGTACTCGAACTGCGGGCAGGGACGGGGGTCAGCGCGGAGCCGAGCCGGACCCCGAGACTGAGCCAGACCCCGACCCTGACCCCAACCCTGACCCCAACCCTGACCCCAACTCTGACCCCGAGACCAAGCCGGACCCCGAGACCGAGCCAGACCCCAACCCTGACCCCGAGACTGAGCCAGACCCCAACCCTGACCCCGAGACCAAGCCAGACCCCGACCCTGACCCTGACCCCGAGCCAGACCCCAACCCTGACCCCGAAACCGAGCCGGACCCCGAGACCAAGCCAGACCCCAGCCCTGACCCCGAGACCGAGCCAGACCCCGAGCCGGACCCCAACCCTGACCCCGAAACCGAGCCGGACCCCGAGACCGAGCCAGACCCCGAGCCGGACCCCGAGACTGAGCCAGACCCCAACCCTGACCCCGAGACCAAGCCAGACCCCGACCCTGACCCCGAGACCGAGCCGGACCCCAACCCTGACCCCGAGACCGAGCCGGACCCCGAGACCAAGCCAGACCCCGAGCCGGACCCCGAGACTGAGCCAGACCCCAACCCTGACCCCGAGACCAAGCCAGACCCCGAGCCGGACCCCGAGACTGAGCCGGACCCCGAGACCAAGCTGGACTCCAACCCTGACCCCGAGACCAACCCTGAGCCTGACCCCAACCCTGGCCCCGAGACCGAGCTGGACCCCGAGACCGACCCTGAGCCTGACCCTGAGCCTGACCCCAACCCTGACCCCGAGACCGAGACCGAGCCGGACCCCGAGACCGACCCCGAGCCCACCTGGAAGCCGTCGCTCATGCTCTCGCCGAACCAGACGTGTTTCTTCTCCTTGGGGTTCTTGCTCAGGTACCAGTTCTTGCGGGCGATGGACGCCTGGGTCGGGTACACGCACGTCTCGCCCGTCTCCAGGTTGCAGAAGACCTTGATGGCGTCCAGGTTGCAGCCTTGGTTGGGGTCGATCCAGTACTCGCCTGAGGGGACAGGGACAGGGTCAGGAGAGCGGGAAGAGGGGACAGGGGAGGGACAGCCAGGAGGGGACAGGGGAGGGACAGCCGGGAGGGGACAGGGGAGGGACAGCCAGGAGAGGACAGGGGAGGGACAGCCAGGAGGGGACACAGGAGGGACAGCCAGGAGGGGACAGGGGAAGGGACAGCCAGGAGGGATGGAAGTCAGGAACAGCCGGGAGGGATGAAGGATGAAGATGAGGAACAGCCCCAGGGGATGGAGAATGGAGGTGAGCAGCAGCCAGAGGGATGGAGCTGAGGAGAATCCAGGAAGGAACAGGTGAGGAAGAGCCAGGGGATGAAGGATGAGGCTGAGGAACAGCCCCGGGGATGGAGAATGGAGGTGAGGAGCAGAGGATGGAGGGGTGGGTGAGAGATGAAGGATGGGAGATGTTGAGGATGAAGGGAGGAAGGTGAGGAGCAGCCGTGGGAGATGAGGAGGGAGGTGAGGAAGGGAAAGGAGGGAGCCGGGGCGGAGCGTGGAGCAGGAAAAGGAGAGGAACAAACCGGGAGAGGGACGGAGGAGGGAGGATGGAGGGGAGAGCAGCCAGGACAGCCAGGACAGACCAGGAGAGGCGCGGGGGGTGGGAAAAGGACAGAGGTGAGGAGCAGCAGAGGGGACAGAGGCGGGGTGAGAGAGCCCCGAGGGGTCGGCGGGGACCGGGGGGACACGGACCGCTCTTCCAGTCGCCGTGGCACATCTTGAGGTCGCGGCAGGTGCGGGCGGGGTTCTTGCGGGTGCCCTCGGGGCTGCGGATGTTCTCGATCTGCTGGCTCAGGCTCTTGAGGGTGGTGTCCACCTCCAGGTCTCGGTCGCGCATCACGTTGGCATCATCGGCCCGGTAGTAGCGGCCGCCGTCGTGAGCCTTCTCCTGGGGCGGCTGGGGCAGGAAGCTGAAGTCGAATCCGCCGCTGGGAGGGCCGGGAGGACCGGGGGGCCCGGGGGGGCCGGGGGGACCCTGCGGGAGGAGAGGAGGAGGATGGTGACGGAGGAGCGGGCGCTGAGGGCGGCGGGCTCTGGGAGGGCGGACGGCTCGGGACGTACAACGGGACCGACGTCTCCGGTGCGGCCGCGGGGGCCGGGGGGGCCGATGGGGCCGGGCAGCCCGTTCAGACCGTCCTTGCCAGCAGCACCGGCGGAGCCGGGAGGACCCTGCGGGACGGGAGAAAAGGGTGAGCGTGGCCGGGCAGAGCCGTCCCCTCCAGCCCCGACCCACGTCCCCACGGGGTCGCCGATGGCGACCGGGCCCCCCCGCGGGGCCACAGCCGTGACCGGATGCCGCAGCTCGTCCCGGGACTCACTCGGGGACCGGCGGGACCAGAAGCACCAGAAGGACCTTGTTCACCAGGAGAGCCCTGTGACAATGGAGGAGGAAGAAGAGGCGACATCAGAGGTGACATCAGCGTGTCGCGCTGCCTCCAGGACGCGGAGCAGCGCCCGGGGCCACCGGCACCGCACGGGACTTACGGGAGGACCAGGAGGGCCCTGGAGACCGGAGAAGCCTCTGTGACCCTTCATGCCTCTGTCACCCTGTTCGCCGGTTTCACCTTTGTCACCACGGGGACCTTGCGGACCCTGCAGGAGGAGGAAGAGGAGGAGGAGGAGGAAGATGAGTTGAGCCAGTCCCTGTCCCCACGCCTGTGGGGACACAGAGGCACCGAGGAGGACAGAGCAGAACATCACTTACAGCAGGACCACGAGCACCAGCAGGACCAGGGGGGCCAGCGGGACCTTGGGGACCCTGGGACAGGAGAGAAGGGGACAGGTTAGAGCATCCTGAGCCTCCTGCTGCTGCCGGCTTGGGGCAGAGCCACCCCGAGAGATGCTGAGCGGGGCTGGTGGCACCTCCAGCTTGCAGGAGCTGAGCCCGGGGCCAGGCCCCAGAACCGGATCCCTTTCGGTGTCCCCGGGCCGGGGGGTGCAAGGGGGGCTCAGGGCAGAGCGTCACTTACGGTCTCACCGCGATCTCCGTTCTTGCCAGCAGGACCGACGGGGCCGGGGGCACCGGGGGCACCGGGAGCACCGGGAGGGCCGGCGGGGCCGGTCTCACCACGATCGCCCTGCGAGGAGGAGGAGGAGGAGGAGGAGGAGGAGGAAGAGGAGAGGTCAGTGTGGGCCAGCACAACCCCATCACCCCTCCCGCACCCCTCAGAGCCCGCTCACCTTGGGACCAGCAGCACCGTCACGGCCGGGGGCACCTTCAGCACCGGGAGAGCCCTACGGGGGGCACAGACCCTCGTTAGGGGTGGGGGGTCACGGGGGGGTCTCACCGAGACCCCACCTGAGGGGGCACACCCTCAGCACGGGGGGTCCGTGCCTCCCAGCCCCGGCGGTGGCCACGGGCTCTCACCTCGCGTCCGGCTTCTCCGGGGGGTCCGGCCAGGCCGGGGGGGCCCATGGGGCCGGGGGGGCCGCGCTCGCCGGGGGAGCCGGAGGGACCTTGTTTGCCGGGTTCACCCTGCGGGGGGACACAGCGGGGGCTCACACACCGCCGGACACCCGGCCCAGGGGGTGACAGAGCCCGCAACTCCCGGGAGCCCCCCGCTACTCACGGAGGGGCCGGGCAGCCCAGGGAAGCCTCTCTCGCCTCTCTGGCCGGGGAGACCAACGACACCGCGCTGGCCGGCGATACCTTGGGGTCCGGGAGTGCCGGGAGCGCCCTGCGGGGACAAACGGAGCCTCAGCGGGGACAGCGGCGGGGTCACCCTCGCGGCGGAGGGGACAGCGACAGCGGCTGAGGAGCGGAGGCTCCGGCCGGGGGGTGACTCACGATGGGGCCGTCAGCGCCGGGGGCTCCCTTCTCTCCGGGGGGACCGGGGGGACCGGCGGGTCCCGGCTCTCCGGGACGGCCGGCGGGGCCGGTCTCACCGCGGGGTCCTTTGCCGCCTTCCTTCCCGCTGGGGCCGGGCGGGCCGGGGAGGCCGATGTTGCCCTGAGCGGGGGGGAGGAGATGGAGTCAGGCCGGGACCCCCCCGCTGCAGCTGAAGGGCGGCCAGGGGTGGCCCCGTGCCAAGTGGGACAGGGCGGCCACGTGCAGCGGCTGGATGGTGGCTCCCGTGTCCCCAAAACCTCCAGGGCAGTGTCCCCAGCACCTCCCAGACAGTGTCCCCAACACCTCCAGGGCAGTGTCCCCAACACCTCCTGTCCTGTGTCCCCAGCACCTCCAGGGCAGTGTCCCCAGCATCTCCTGAGCAGTGTCCCCAACACCTCCTGTCCTGTGTCCCCAGCATCTCCAGGGCAGTGTCCCCAACACCTCCTGTCCTGTGTCCCCAACACCTCCTGTCCTGTGTCCCCAGCACCTCCAGGGCAGTGTCCCCAACACATCCCGGGCAGTGTCCCCAGCACCTCCAGGGCAGAGTCCCCAGCACCTTCAGGGCAGAGTCCCCAGCCCCCCTGTCCCGTGTCCCCAGCCCCCCACATCTCCCCAGGGGCACTCACTGAGGGGCCGGGGGGTCCAACTCTTCCAGCAGCACCAGGGAAACCAGTAGCACCCTGCAGGGGAGGAAAGCTGCCGTCAGTGGGGTTTGGATCCAAAGGTCCAGGGACAATCCCCCGGCTGGAGTCACTGCAGGGATCCCGGGGTTGGTGGTCAGCAGGAAAGTGCCCCCCTGGGGGGCTGATTTGGGGGTATAAAGCAGAACCCCCCCTTTCCCCTCTGCTCTGGGCCCTGCTGGGATGAAGCCGCCCCACCAGACGATTTTGGGGGTGCAGGGCCGGAGATGCCCCAGGGTGTGGGGGGAGCAGAGCCGGAGTTAAAGCACCTCGGGGTTGTTCACACCCGGGGGTGTCCCCAGACTCCCCCAAACGCCCCCTCCCCACAATAGCGGTACTTACAGGGGGTCCAGCACTTCCGCGAGCACCTTTGGGACCGGGAGCACCAACAGCGCCCTGGGCAGGAGGAAGAGGAGGAGGAGGAGGAGGAGAGGGTTGAGCTGCTGCACTGTGAGGCTGCAGCCCGGGCAGTCGGGGGGCTGAGGGGGGCACTTACAGCAGGTCCGGGAGCACCAGTGGGGCCAGCGGGGCCGGGGGGACCGGCGTCACCCTTGGCTCCAGCATCCCCAGTTTCACCTTTAGCACCAGGCTGGCCATCAGCGCCCTGCGGGACACGGGGCCGGGGTGAGCCCGGGGGGCTCCGAGCCACCCTGGGGGGCAGGAGCGGACCCCGGCCCGGGGGGGGGACAGGCCGCCGCACTTACGGGGGGGCCAGCAAATCCAGCAGGACCGGGAGGGCCGGGCTCGCCGCGGTCACCCTGGAACAGACGGGAGGGAAGGGCGTGAGACAAGCGGGGCGCGGCCACCACGGCCACCAAGGAGCGGCCACCCACGGCAGGGCCATCACCGAGGGTGGGGGACACTTACGGGAGCACCACGGGCACCAGTGGGACCAGCAGGACCGGGGGGACCGGCTTCACCCTGGGAAAGGGGAGGAAAAGGGAAGAAAAGGGATCAGGGCTGTGGCTCGGAGGTGGCGGTGACTGCCTGGACACATCTGTCCCTGCGGGATGTCCCCACCTTGTCACCAGGAGCACCAGCGGGGCCGGGGGGGCCGATGGGACCGGTCAGGCCTCGGAGACCGTCCTTGCCAGGAGCGCCATCAGCACCTTTGGGACCGGGGTCACCCTGCGGGGGGGACACAAGGGTGGGTTACGGGGACAGGTCCCTTGCAGGGGTTCACCCCTCTCTGCACTGAGACATCCCCGGTTCTTCATCCTCCCTGAGACAGGCTGGGACCATCCTCCTCCTCCTTCTCCTCCTCCTGGGCTCTCAGCTCGGGATTGTCCCCGAGGGATGGGGACAGAGGTGCCACAGAGCATACCCTCCCCAGGACGCTGCTGCCCACCAGCCCCGGCTCGGGGGCACTTCCAGCCCCGAGGGGATGGTGAGGGGGGCACAGGGACAGAGCAGCTTACCGAGGGGGACCCCGGGATTTGGGGACACCGGGGATTTGGGGACACCTACTCTGTCACCCTTGGCGCCTGGCAGGCCGGCAGCACCACGCTCTCCGGGCATACCCTGCAGACCGGGGGGCCCTTGGTTCCCGGGGGCTCCGGGAGCACCAGCATCGCCCTGGCAAAGAGGGAAAACGGGGATTAGTGAGATCCCGGCACAGCAAACCCATCCCGGCTTCAGCCTCGGGGGCCAAAGCCTCAGCCGTGCCCCACAGGCTGGGGACAGTCCCCTGCCACCCCCGCCTGGCACCCACCTTAGCACCATCGTTACCGGGAGCACCGTTAGCACCACGAGGACCTTGGGGACCGGGGGGACCTTGGACACCGCGTTCTCCAGGGAATCCTCTCTCACCCTGGGGAGGGGAGGCAGGACAGGCCCCGTCAGGGCCGTGGGGGGCACTTTGGGGTGCCAAGAGTCGAGGGGACACGCAGGGGTTCAGCTTACCCTGGCACCGGCGGGACCGGGGGCTCCGGCGTCTCCGGGGACACCCTGGGCGAGAGGGGGACGGTGACGAGTCAGAGGGGAACGGGTGGCACTGGGGAGGGGCAGAGGGGTCCCCGGGGTGCCCCAGGGGTCCCTCACTCCCTGGGCAGGGCTGGGATGCCCGCTGCTCCCCCAGTGGAGCAGCCGGGGTGCCCCGGGGGGACCCCAGCAGCGATGGGGAGGGGACAGGAGGGTCCCCAGTGCCCACACTCACCTGCTCACCGGGCTTGCCAGCCTCGCCGGGGGGGCCAGCGGGGCCGGGCAGACCCTGGCGAGGAAGAAGAGGAGCCGTGAGCCACCACGGAGGGGACAAGGGCAATGTCACCCCCACTGTGGGCGCTTTGTCCCCCTGCCGGGGAAGGGGACACCCCTCACCTGGAACCCAGGAGCACCAGCGGGACCTTGTTCACCTCTTTCTCCAGCGGGACCCTGGGGGACACAGGACAGGCATGGAGGGGGGCGCGTGGCTCCCGAGCCCCTTGCCCGGTGGCCGGGAGTGGCCCTGGGTGGCCGCGGGCCGGGGGATACTCACGGTGGGGCCGGGGGGACCTTGGGCACCGGTTTCACCGTCTTTGCCAGCAGCACCCTGGGGAGGAGGGACAGGAGGGCGCTCAGAGCAGCCCCCGCAGGCCTCCGAGCCCCCCCCGAGCTGGGCGTGGGCCTGGACACGGCCACGGCGTCCTTCGAAGGCCGGGAGACACCGCGGCGAGCTGCCCGCAGCCGCGTCACCGCCGCTGTCCCCGCTCCAACAGCGCCGGGAGCCACCGGGACCGCATCCCAAACACCTCATCCCGCTGCGGCCTCGGGCCGGGAGCCTTCCCTGGCTGCCCTCGGCCACCTCACACCGCATTCACACCGCACTCACTCACATTCACACCCCACTCATTCACACCCCACTCACATTCACACCCCACGCACGTTCACACCCCACTCATGTTCACAGCCCATCGCGCTGCCCTGTGCCAGGGCGGGCCTCGCTGGCCCCATCCCTGGCACCATCCCTGGCACCATCCCTGGAACCATCCCTGGCACCATCCCTGGATCCACCCCTGGCACCATCCCTGGATCCACCCCTGGCACCATCCCTGGATCCACCCCTGGCACCATCCCTGGCACCTCAAGCTGGGGCGATGCTCTCTGGCCCCATCCCTGGCACCATCCCTGGCACCATCCCTGGCACCCCACACTGGGGCGATGCTCCTTTCACCCTCCCTGGCACCCCACACCACCGTGACCCTCTCTGTCACCTCCCACCAGGGTCACCCTCCCTTGTCACCTCCCCCGGGCTCTCTGGGCCGCGCCCCACACTCACCACGGCTCCGGGGGGACCGGGAGCTCCTCTCTCGCCAGGTTTGCCGGGTTCGCCCTAAAACCAGAGCGGGATGAGCCGGTGAGGACAGCGGGGAGGGGGGACAGGTCCCCTGAGCAGGGAGCGGGGGGCGGCAGGACCCCCGGGGAGGGTGACACTCACCGCAGCACCTTTGGGACCGGGGAATCCCATCACGCCGGCCTGGCCTCGGGCTCCGGGGGGCCCGGGGGGGCCGGGGCGACCGTCTTGACCAGCGGGACCCTATCGGGGGGAGCCAGCGCTCCGTTAGCGGAGCCCGAGGAGAGCCAGGGGAGGAGGGGACAGCAGCGGGGACAGGACTTACAGGGGGGCCGGTCTTGCCGTCGGGCCCGGGGCTCCCGGGGCTTCCAGTCAGACCCTGCGGGGCAGCGGGAGGGGCGTCAGGAGCTCAGGAATTCCAGGGGATGCTCCAGACACCGGGAGCATCCTGGAAAGCGGCTCCTCCGCCGGCACAGAGAGCAGGACAGCCCTGCGGCCGTGCTGTGTCACCGTGTCACCGTGTCACCGTCTCACCGTCTCACCGTGTCACCGTGTCACCGTGTCACGCTCACCTTGGCACCGGGGAGTCCGGGTTCCCCGGGGCGTCCAGCTTCGCCAGGAGATCCTTTGGGGCCGACGGGGCCGGGGGAGCCGCGCTCGCCGGGGGGACCCTGGGAAGGGGGGACAGAGGTGACCCAGCTGCGGGACAGCAGCCGGGGACCGGGACAGGGCCGGGTCCCCGCAGGTGGCAGCGACACAGAGCCGCTGTGGCCGCCGTGTGGGCACAGGTGACAATGGCCAGAGTCCCCACGGCGCCGCTGACGCGATTTTCTCCCGCAGACGGACGAGGGCACCCACCTTGGGACCGGCGATGCCATCGGCGCCAGGGAAACCGCGGCTGCCGGGAGCACCCTGAGGGGCACGGCACGGTCAGTGTGGGGACACGGGGGGACCTCGGTGGACAGGAGAGGGGTGTGGACACAGCGGGACACGGCCACCAGTGAGAGCAGCGTGAAGGGACTGCGGTGTCACCGCGGTGTCCCCAGACATGAACGAGGTTCGGCCGCTGGACACGGGGAGATTGGAGGAGGACGGGGATGGGGACAGGGGACAAGGCAGGGGTGGACACAGGGACAAGGCAGGGGTGGGGACAGGGACAGGCAGGGGTGGGGACAGGGACAAGGCCTGGGATGGGGACAGGGACAGGCAGGGGTGGGGACAGGGACAGGCAGGGATGGGGACAGGGACAGGCAGGGGTGGGGACAGGGACAAGGCAGGGGTGGGGACAGGGACAGGCAAGGGGTGGACACAGGGACAAGGCAGGGGTGGGGACAGGGACAAGGCAGGGGTGGACACAGGGACAAGGCAGGGATGGGGACAGGGACAAGGCAGGTGTGGGGACAGGGACAAGGCAGGTGTGGGGACAGGGACAAGGCAGGGATGGACACAGGGACAAGGCAGGAATGGGGACAGGGACAAGGCTGGGGTGGGGACAGGGACAAGGCAGGAATGGACACAGGGACAAGGCAGGTGTAGGGACAGGGACAAGGCAGGGGTGGGGGACAGGGACAAGGCAGGGGTGGGGACAGGGGACAAGGCAGGGATGGACACAGGGACAAGGCAGGTGTAGGGACAGGGACAAGGCAGGTGTAGGGACAGGGACAAGGCAGGTGTAGGGACAGGGGACAAGGCAGGGTGGGGACAGGGACAGGCAGGGGTGGGGACAGGACAAGGCAGGTGTGGGGACAGGGACAAGGCAGGTGTGGGGACAGGGACAAGGCAGGGGTGGGGACAGGGACAAGGCAGGTGTGGGGACAGGGACAAGGCAGGGATGGGGACAGGGACAAGGCAGGGATGGGGACAGGGACAAGGCTGGGATGGACACAGGGACAAGGCAGGAATGGGGGACAGGGACAAGGCTGGGATGGGGACAGGGACAAGGATGGGATGGACACAGGGACAAGGCAGGAATGGGGACAGGGACACTGCTACTCACACGTTCGCCAGCGGGGCCGGGCAGGCCGGCGGGGCCGGGCTCACCACGGGCTCCTCTCTTGCCTTCCTCGCCAGCGGGGCCGGGGGGGCCTTGGACACCAGCGGGACCCTGGGGAAGGAGGGCGGAGGGATGAAGACCCCCGGGAGGGGCCGGAGCAGCCAGGGGCCGCGCCCCCAGGGACACATCGGGGGGTCACTCACGGGTTCGCCTTTGGCCACCGGTGTCGCCCTTGTTGCCTGGAGCACCGGGCTCACCTGGAGGGGAGAGAAGACAGAAAAGGTTTTAATGCCGGGCTGAGGAGCACAGGACCCCCCGAGTCGCGTCCCGATGAGCCCCCAGAGGAACGAGGAGCCTGCACCTGCCACCCCCCGCCCCGGCAGAGCTGCAGGGACCGTGGGACAACCTCAGGAGGCGCCTCCAGGTGGGAGCGCAGCAGTTTCCTGGAGCAGAGGGAAGGATCCCAGGCCGGGAAGGGGCAGCTGGAGGAGGCCGCGGATACTCACGGTGTTACCCTTGGGGCCGGGGGCAACCGCTGGGACCCTGGGGTCCGGAGGGACCGCGGGCACCGGGGAAGCCGGGAGCGCCAGCAATGCCGGGAGCGCCCTGCAAGAGGCACAGGAGGCCGTGAGGAAACAGCGCGGCCCTTCCTGCCCCGGCCGGAGGGACACGGGGGACACTCACGGTGGCGCCCTTGGCACCGGGTTGGCCGTCAGCACCGGGGTTGCCCTGCGGAGAGAAGGAGGAAGAGGAGGGTCACGGCGGGGCTGGCAGGACGTGAGGCCGAAGGACAGGGAGCGCTCGGATGTCACTTACAGCAGGACCGGCAGCGCCAGCGGGGCGGGGGGACCGGGCTCACCACGAGCACCTTGGGGACCTTCGCTGCCACGAGCTCCCTGGGGACCGGTCTCACCCTGGGAGGAAGAGGAGGAGGAGGAGGAGCCGTGAGCGCCAGGGCTGCCCTGGCCCCCAGCAGGGCCGGTTCCATCAGCGGCTCCTTCCCCCGGAGCCGGGAGAGGTGCCGGGACACGGCTGGGGACACCCCAGCGGGTGGCAGTGCCAGCCCACGGCACCTCGGCCTCGGAGACCCCTCCCCTGCCCAGAGCCCCCCACCCCACGCTCCCCTGCGCCCCCCCAGTCCCTCCCAGTCCGGCAGGCCCTACCTTAGCACCAGCGGCACCGGGGAAGCCGGGGGACCGGCGGGACCGGTGGGACCCTAAACGGGAGAAGAGGGCGGGGGGTCAGCGGGAGGATCCCGGGGCCCATCCCGGGGGGATCCCCGGGCAGCAGAGCCCTGGATCCCGGCCAGGATCCCCCATCCGGGCTGGGATCTCCCTCCGGAGGAGGGTGGATGGGGCCCGGGGGTACTTACGGGGGGACCGGCAGCACCGGGAGCACCGTCATTGCCGCGAGCGCCCTGCGGGACAGGGGACACGGTGAGTGACCCGCACGGGAGGGACAGGGACAGGTGACCCCCACGGCAGGGACAGGTGACCCCCAGCCCCCCGTGCACGGGCAGGGGTCTCAGCCCTGCCCATCCCAAACACTCACAGCTGGGCCGGATGGGCCGGGACGGCCTCTCTCGCCGGGAGACCACGAGGACCCTGGGGAGGGGACAGAACACGTTTAGGACACGTTTGGGTCACCTGGCTGGACACTCCCCCCTTTCTGAGCCTCCTCCCATCCCTGCGCCCCCCGCTGCTGCCCACGGTGACGTTTCCGAGGGGTCAAAGCCCTCCCGCCCCATTCCCCCGGTGGATCCATGAGGAGGAGCTGGGTCCCCTTCAGGGGTCGCCCCCCGTCCGTGTCCCCTCCTGCCCAGAACCCCCCGCACCCCCCGCTCCTGCGCTCACCATCTGCCCAGGAGCTCCGTTCTCTCCGGGCTGCCGGGCTCTCCCTAAGGAGGAAGGACACCATGAGGGACCTCTCTGCAGGGAGGGGACAGCGGTGACATCGCCAGGACAGGGGTGACACTGCCACCGCTCCTCACCTTGGGGCCAGCAGGTCCAGGCTCACCCTTGGCACCATCCAGACCACTGAAACCCTGGGGGGCAGGACAGAGAGGGGGTGGGGGGTCAGGAGGGGACCCTGGGTGAGTCAGGGGTCCCTCGTCCCCTGGGTGTCACCAGCACGGAGGGGGGACTCACTCTGTGTCCCTTCATGCCCGGCAAGGCCGGCGGTGCCGGGGAGACCTCGAGCGCCCTGTGGGAAACGGGAGGAGGTGACGGGGGCGCCGGGGGGGCTGTCCCCACACCAGAGCCCCCCTTTCCCGAGGAGGGGGACAGCTGGGGGTGTCCCCTCGTGTGTCTCACCTGGGGGCCGGGGGGACCCCGCTCTCCGGGGCGGCCAGGCTTGCCAGCTTCACCCTGAGGACAAGGACACGGCCTTGGTGGCACGTCCCCAAAGCAGGGAGCTCCTGCTCACCTGGGGGGGCCACCAGGCCCCAAAGTGGGGGGGACCCCATGGAGAGGCCACTTACGTCATCTCCGTTCTTGCCAGGGGGGCCAGCGGGACCTCGGGGACCCATGGGACCCTAGGAGAGAGGGAGGGCAGGGGTGAGGGTGCTGAGGTGGCAGCTGTCCCCTGTCACCCTGCCAGCCCCACTGCCATGTCCCAGAGCAGGGACAGGGTGGCCACAGCCAGGGCTGGGAGCAGCAGCAGTGTCCCCATCCCCGGGGGACATGGTCTGGAGCAGCAGGTGGAGCACTCACAGAAGCACCAGGCTCTCCAGGTTCTCCAGGGGGACCTTGGAAACCTTGAGGACCCTGTGGAGAAAAAATAAAGGGAAAAAAATGGGTCAGAAAGTGAGAGGCTTGGGCCTGGATCCCCCAGTGGCAGTGATGGTGTCCCCCCCATACGGTGGCATCAGGACTTTGTCCCCTCGTGCTTCTGCAGCTGCCAGGAAGGGTGTGACACCCTCTGAGCTGTCCCCCCAGCACCCAGAGGGGCTGTTTGTCCCCAAACCCAATGGAAAGGAAGAGGTGACACTCACGGGAGCACCGGGAGGACCGGGGAGACCACGGGGACCAGCTGGGCCCTGGGGGAGAACAGAAAAGGTCATCAGTGTCACCCTGTCCCCATCCCCACCACCCTGCCCCTACTGCCACCCCAACACCGTGTCCCCATCCCTGTTCCCACCTCCAGCCATTCCTTGTCCCCACTGCCACCCCAGCCCTGTCCCTATTGTCACTCCATCTCTGTCCCCACACATTCCCTGTCTCTATTGTCACCCATCCCTGTCCCCATCCCTGTCCCTGTCCTTGTCCCTGTCCCTGTCTCTATTGTCACTCCATCTCTGTCCCCACACATTCCCTGTCTCTATTGTCACCCATCCCTGTCCCCGTCCCTGTCCTTGTCCCTGTCCCTGTCTCTATTGTCACTCCATCTCTGTCCCCACACATTCCCTGTCTCTATTGTCCCTGTCCCTGTCCTTGTCCCTGTCCCTGTCCCTGTCCCCATCCCTGTCCCTCTCTATTGTCACCCCATCCCCGTCCCCTCCAGGTCCAACATCCCCCCCAAGTGCTGGTGCTCGGTGACATCCCCAGCACAGGGAGCACTGCTGTCCCCCCTGCCCAGCTTCACCCCCCGGTGTCCCCCCCCCCGTGTCCCCCGGTGTCCCCCAGTGTCCCCCAGTGTCCCCCATGTCCCCCCAGTGTCCCCAGGCTCACCATGGGCCCGGGCACGGCCATGCCTCCGGCCTTCTCGTCGTAGCCGTAGGACATTTGGGGAGCGAAGTTCTGCGGGAGAGGGGGGAGAGCGGGGGGTGAGGGGGGCACGGGACCCCCGGGGGGGGCTGCGCCACCAGGGACCCCCCCACACTCACTCCGCCGAGGCCTGGGGGGCCGGGGGGGCCGGGGGGTCCCGGGAGGCCGGGCTGTCCGGGAATTCCATCTCTGCCAGGGGGGCCGGGGAGTCCCTGGGGAGAGAAGAGAGGGGGGTGAGCATCAGTGGGGTTGGGGTGAGCCCAGAGGGATTGGGGTGAGCATCAGTGGGGTTGGGGTGAGCCCAGAGGGATTGGGGTGAGCATCAATGGGATTGGGGTGAGCATCAATGGGATTGGGGTGAGCCCAGAGGGATTGGGGTGAGCATCAGTGGGATTGGGGTGAGCCCCAGAGGGATTGGGGTGAGCCCAGAGGGATTGGGGTGAGCATCAGTGGGGTTGGGGTGAGCATCAGTGATATTGGGGTGAGCCTCAGTGGGATTGGGGTGAGCATCAGTGGGGTTGGGGTGAGCCTCAGTGGGACTGGGGTGAGCATCAGTGGGGTTGGGGTGAGCATCAATGGGATTGGGGTGAGCATCAGAGGGATTGGGGTGAGCATCAGAGGGATTGGGGTGAGCATCAGTGGGGTTGGGGTGAGCCCAGAGGGATTGGGGTGAGCATCAGTGGGGTTGGGGTGAGCATCAGTGGGGTTGGGGTGAGCCTCAGAGGGATTGGGGTGAGCATCAGTGGGGTTGGGGTGAGCCTCAGTGGGATTGGGGTGAGCCCAGAGGGATTGGGGTGAACCCAGAGGGATTGGGGTGAGCCCCAGAGGGATTGGGGTGAGCCCCAGAGGGATTGGGGTGAGCATCAGTGGGATTGGGGTGAGCATCAGTGGGGTTGGGGTGAGCCCAGAGGGGTTGGAGTGAGCCTCAGTGGGATTGGGGTGAGCATCAGAGGGATTGGGGTGAGCATCAGAGGGATTGGGGTGAACCTCAGAGGGATTGGGGTGAGCATCAGAGGGATTGGGGTGAGCATCAGTGGGATTGGGGTGAGCCCCGGTGGGATTGGGGTGAGCCCCAGCAGGATTGGGGTCCCTGTAGAGCAGGGGGGCTCTGAGGGGTGGGCGACACCCACCCTGTCTCCTTTGGGGCCGGTGTCTCCTTTAGGACCCTGTGGGGCAGAGACAGAACAGGTTAGAGAAGGCCAGGGGGGGTTGTGGTGACATTTGTGGGGGCTGCGTTTTTTGGGGGACCCTTACCTCTACTCCAGCACTCTCTGGGTAGGCAGGGGAGGCTGTGGGGGGAAAAAGGGGGTTCAGAGCAGCTCAGCATCACCCGCCCCGCACCCAGCCCCAGAGGGGGGGACACTGAGCCCGGGGGGGGGGGACAGCGGCGGGCGGGGGTCGCGGCGGTACCGTCGGTGTCGGGACAGATGGGGCAGCACTCTCCGAAGGGGATCTCGGCGTTGGGGCAGTCGGAGGTGTCCTCGCAGATCACCTCGTCGCACAGGATGTTGCCGCTGTCGCAGACGCAGATCTGGCACGGTTCTGGTTTCCACACGTCCTTGTCGTTGTACGTGAGCCCATCCTGGATGCAGCTCCCGGTTTGGACTGGGACGGGACGGGCGGCAGCGTCGGGAGGGGCGGAACGGAGCCAGCCCCGGCTCTCCCCCCTCCCCTCGGCCCCCTCCCCGCTCCCGCAGCGCTTCTCCCTTCATCTGGTTCTCATCAGCCCCGCGCGGTGACACAGGAAAAGCTCCACAATAAACTCTTCCCACATCGGCTGGAATTTAAACAAAAAATCCCCGCAGCCGCTCGCTCCGGCCGCCCGGGGCCAAGGCAAACACCCCCGGGCAGGGCAGGGGGGTCCCGGCACCCGCGGGGGGCGCGGCGGGACCGGGCCCGGCCGGGCTGGACCCGAACTCGGAGCTGAAATTGGATCCGGGCGGCTGCGGGATGGGGCTGGATCGGGCCGGATGGGATCGGGGAATGCGTGGGGAGGGAGGGGAGGGCAGGGCAGGGCGAGCAGCCAGGCCCGGGGGTGGCCCCCAGGTGGGGAAGGGTCCTGGAGTGGGGAGGGGGCGCCAGCTCATGAAGCACCCCCCTCCTTAAAATAAAATTTAAAAAAAAAAAAAGGCAAAGAATTTTAAAAAAAGGGCCAAAAAAGGCAAAAGAAAAGAAAGAAAAAGGAAAAAAAGAAGTTAAAAAAAAAAAAAAAGACAAATGGAAAATGCAAAATTCTTCTGGGGAAGAAAAAAAAGAAAAAAGGCAAAACGGGAGTGGGAAAGGCAAAATCCAGAATGGGAAATGCAGGACGGAGAACGGGGAATGGAAAAGGGGAAAAGCAGGACCGGCATTGTCAATGCAAAATGCATAATAATAATTATAATTAAATAATATGATAATGATCATGATAATAATAATAGTAATAATAATAATAAAAATAATAATAATGCATTTAAGAAAAGTACCCCAAATAAAAACCCCAAAAAGGACAGAATTGGGCAAAAAGCGATGGGCGGCGGCCGCAGGGTCCCCCCGTGTCCCCCCGTGTCCCCCCTGGCGCAGGTGGCACGGGGGTCGTGGCGGGGGGGTGACCCCAGCCGTGCCCCCGGCCCGCGCCGCTGGCAGCCCCCGCTCCCCCGGCTGCCGAAACATTTTGCTTATGAATCATCCGAGACTTTTCTAATTCTTTCCTGATGGCTTTCGCAGATCCCGGGGCTGGGCCCCCCCCTCCTCTCCCCCCTCTTCTCTCTCCCGCGCTCTTTCCCCCCTTTCCTTTCCCTTCCCGGCCTCCTCCTCCTCCCCCTGGTCCCGGCTCCCTCCTTCCCCGCCGGCTCCTCTCCACCCTTCCTTCCCTCCCCGCTCTTGGCAGGGCGCCCCGACTCCTCACCCCCACAGTCCCCCTAAACCCCAATTCCCCCAACCCCAAATCCCCGCGGATCCTCTTCTCTTCTGTAGAATTTCCCCCTCATTTCCCCGCTTTTCCCCCTAATTCCCCTCTCGGCTCCGCACGCCCACCCCGAGTTGTTCCTTGCGGAGCCCGGGGCAGCCGGGCCGGGCTCTGCCGGTGCTGCCGGTGCCGGTGGCGGTGCCGGCCCAGCCCCGCATCCCCCCGGGGTGAGGAGCATCACCCAGCGCCCCCTACTCACTGTCTTCCTCTCCTTGCCCGCGGGTGAGTAGGACGGTCGCTGCTATCAACAGCAGTGACCGAGAATCCACAAAGCTGAACATGTCTAAATATTAGACATGTAGACTCTTTGGGGTCTCTTTTGTTCTTAGCTTGGGGTCATACGGGGCCGATGCAACCCTGGAGCTCCAAATCCAGACCCCAGCAGAAACTTCCTACTGCCCTTTGCCCGCTTCTCCTCCGGCCCTTTTATTCGATGCTCCGCCGCGGGGAGGTGGGACCCGGCTGGAGCAGCGGATTTTGGGCGGCCCCCTCGGCCAATCAGAGGCACCCAGCGAGTCGGGGGGCACCCCCTGTCCCCCCCCCGGCCCGTGTGGCCGTGCACACGCAAACACGGCCGGGCACACGCAAACACGGCCGGGCACACGCGAACGCGGCCGGGCACACGCGTGTGCTCCGCGGCGGGGCCGGGGGCCGGGATCGGGGTTTTGGGGGGTTTTAGGGGGTTTTAGGGGGTTTTGGGGTGCGGGTTTTTGAGGGGGGTGTGGTTTTTTGGGGGGGTTCTGCACACTCGGAGGTGTCCGCGGGGCTGGCTGGGTGGGGACAGCCGATGTGGCACGTGGCGCTTTGGGGACCCCGGTGCCACGCGACGCCGGGGGCTGCAGCGAGGCCCTGCCACCCCCTCCCCAGAGCCGCCCCCCAGGCTGGGGCACCCCAAAACCCACCCAGGGCTCCCCACCCCCCCTCCAGCCGGACCAAACCCCCGCACGCTGCAAGGCCAAGGCCAGCAGCCCCCAGAGCATCCCTTGGACGGTCCCCAGGAGCATCCCCGGGGGGACCCCAACCCCAAAACCCCTCCAAGAGCCACAGACGCCCCCCAGCCCCTCCCCAAACCCCGGCACTTTGTGTTTTCAGCCTTTTCTTTCCCTTTTTCCCCTCGCTTTCCCTCGCTCCGCTCGCTCCCCTCGCTCCCCCCCTGGCACGGCTCCACGGCCGTTTCCACATTTGAAGGAGCCACGTTGGTTGGAAAAAGCAAAAGCTCCTGGACAATGATCCACAACCTACCGTGCAATTTGGGGAGGGTGTAATTACCCAAAAACATCCACGTCTGTCCCAGGGCCGGCCGGGAGGGGCACGGCCACTGTGGCACCGGGGGAGGGGGGGCTCCCCACTCTCCGCCCGGGTTTTTAGGGATCGGGGTGGGAAATGGGGCCGGGGAAAAGGGAAAAGGTGGGATCAGCCCCGGTGCCCCCCAGGCTGCGCTGAGGGGCTGTGGGCTGGCGGGATACTGGGAGCACTGGGAGCACTGGGAGCGCTCCGTTTGTCTCCATCGGCTCGGTGATGAGAGCTTGAGGGCTTAGTGGGATACTGGGAATACTGGGAATGCTGGGAATACTGGGAACACTGGGATCGCTCCATCTGCCACCCCCCCCGCTACGCTGAGGGTTTGAAAGCTCGTTGGAAAGCTGGGAATACTGGGAGAACTGGGAGCACTGGGCTCGGCCTTCACACCTTGTCCCCACCGCCAGGGTACGGAGGGCTTGGGGTTCCACTGGGTTACTGGGAATACTGGGAGCACTGGGAGCGCTCCGCTCGTCCCTCCTGCCACTGCGCTGAGGGTCTGCAGTGGGACTGGAATTCTGGGAATTCCGGGAATTCCGGGGATTCCGGGAGAGCTGGGCTCAGCCCTCACACCTCTGCCCGCCCTCCCAGCACCGCGCGAGGCTGGGAGTACTGGGAATACTGGGAACACTGGGAATACTGGGAATACTGGGAATACTGGGAACACTGGGAATACTGGGAATACTGGGAACACTGGGAGCACTGGGAGCACTGGGAGCAGTGAGAATACTGGGAGCACTGGGAATACTGGGAATACTGGGAGCACTGAGAATAGTGGGAGCACTGGGAATACTGGGAACACTGGGAATACTGGGAATACTGGGAACATTTGGAATACTGGGAACACTGGGAGCACGGGGAATACTGAGAGCACTGGGAATACTGGGAACACTGGGAGAACTGGGAATACTGGGAGCACTGGGAACACTGGAGCATTGGGAGCACTGGGAACACTGGGAATACTGGGAACATTTGGAATACTGGGAACACTGGGAGCACGAGGAATACTGAGAACACTGGGAATACTGGGAGCACTGGGAGCACTGGGGACACTGGGAATACTGGGAGGACTGAGAACACTGGGAGCACTGGGAATACTGAGAACACTGGGAATACTGGGAGCACTGGGAGCACCAGGAGCACTGGGAGCACTGGGAGTACTGGGAGCACTGGGAGCACTGGGAGCACCAGGAGCACTGGGAGCACTGGGAGCACTGGGAGCACTGGGAGCACTGGGAGCACTGGGAGAACTGGGAGCACTGGGAGAGCTGCCCCACATCCATTCTCCATTCCCGTATCCATTCCCGTATCCATTCCCGTGTCCGTGCATCCAAGACACGTTGCAGGCGAAGCCTCCTCCAATCCTGCCCCGGCGACTCGAAAAGCCCTGGCCGGGCTCCAGGCTGAAGATGTGTCTTTAATTTTTGCAGCATGACAGAAAAGAAAAGAATGTCATCGGCTTGGGTGTTTTTTTCTTTTTTTTATGTATATATGGAGAGGGAGGGGAATAAAAAAAAAAGGGGGGGAAGGACGGGATGATGCCACCTCATCAACCCCGGCCGCCCGCCCCAGGAATGCGGGACAAGGGGTTGGGGGCTGGGAAAAGGGAAGAATTCCCACTTTGAATAAGAAAAAAAAAAAAAAAATTATAAAGAAGAAGGAGAATATGAGAGGGAAAAAAAAAAAAGAAAAAAAAGGCTGGAAAAGTCGTTAGGATCCTCGGAAGCAGAACGGGAGACGGCGAGCGCAGGCCTGGGCTCCTGCAGGGCTTTGGGTGTTCAGGAGGGGGGCACCCACCCGGGACCCTCCCGCTCCTTGGGGGTGTTGGGGTGTCACACTCGGCCCCCCTCAGCTTTTGGGGGAATCCCAGAGCCTTTCCTGCGTGTTCCAGACTGGTTTTTACTGGTGCGAACTGGGCACGTGGCCAGAGGGGTGAGAATGGAGGCAGCCACCCCAAAAAGATGAGGGTCACCCCAAAAACTTGGGGGCCACCCCAAAAATGGGTTCTTTTAAAAAGAAACCACAGTGGTCGTGCCAGAAAGTTGGGGGATGTCCAAAAATGCAGGGGGTGCCCCAAAAGTTTGTAGGTGTCCCAAAAATCCCTCAACCAGCTCCGGGCCGGGGGTGGGGGGCGAGGATGAAGGGGGGCAGCCCCCCACCCCTTTTGGGTAGGAATCAGCTGAGAAGGGGGTTCGGGGGGTTCGGGGGGTTCGGGGGGAGGCGCGGGGTTTGTTTGCCGAGGAGCTGGAGCAGACAGCGGCATCTGGAGCGAGTTAACTCCCCGCGGCAGCCCAGACACATGGATCGGATTAATTCCCTGCGCTCTCCCCCCGCTCCGCTTCCCTCGGCAGCCCCGGGAGCCGCTCCCGGGCCCTGCGCCCCCCATCGCCCCCTCCCCATCCCGCGCCCCTCCCTGGCCCTGCCGCGGGGACGGGGAGGGTCCCCTGGCAGGTGCTGACCCACACGGGGGGTCCCCTGCCGCTGTCCCCCGTGTCCCCCCCCAGACCCACCGAGAAGCCCCTTGGGGCGGGAGACACCCCCCCCCAGCACGGACCCGATCCCTCCCGACCCCCCCGACCCCCGCCGTGGGGAGGCGGTGGGCGCGCGGTGCCTCAGTTTCCCCCGCGGCGGCCGCAGCCTGGCACCGCCCCGGCTATTCCTGGTGGCCTCCGGCCCTCGGCGCCCTCAATTGTGGCGTCCGGGCAGAACCCCGTAATCACGGCCGCGACTCCCCGGCTATTTCCAGGGAAAATTGCTTAAATTGGCCTCCGGGATGCCAACGCCGCCCTCGGCGGGGGCACCGCCGGCCCGGGGGGGCTGCAGAGGGGTGCTCGTGTCCCCACCGGGGACCCCCGGCTTGAGGAGGGGACCTGGTCCTGCTCGGGGGGCCCACTGGGATGGGGAGCTGGGGTGCGACCCCTCCCAGGGGCTGGGACCCCCCTGCGGGGCTCATTTCCCCCTCTGCACCCCCACATTCCCCCCACACCCAGGGCTGGGACCCCCCCGGGGGTCTCATCCCCCCCTGCACCCCCTCACCCCAGGACTCGGGTCTGGAGCAGAGCTGGGGGTGGGCGGGGGGAGTTTTTGGGGGTCGAGGGGGGCTCTGGAGGGGTCCCAGGCCGGGAGCAGCCGCCCAGCCCAGGCCCCACTGTCTGGGCTCGCAGAGCCGGGATGGAAACTCTGAGGGACGAGCTCCACGCCGAACATTTTCCGTTCCCGACTCCCTTTTTTTCCCCTTTCTATTCCTCTTTTTATTTTTTTTTTCCCTTTTTGTATTTTTTTTTTTTTCCTTCTCCTCTTCAGTTTCATTGAAGAATTTGCTGCCCCCCGCCAGCCCCCGGGGCACTCTGGGGAGGGGGCGACGCTGCCCAGCCCGACCCCGGCCGGGGCGTGGGGACACCCCGAGAACCCCACAGCCCCCCAAGAGGGGATTCCTCATCCCTGAACCCCCAGGAAAAGAATCTCGGGGAACCCAGTCCTTGTGGGAGCGGGGACAGGACAGGGGACAAGGATGGGGTGGCGAGGGACGGGGATGGGGGCGGGGATGGGGACACGGACCGGGACAGGAGTGACAGGGGACAGGAGGGACAGGGAACAGGGGACAGGAGGGACAGGGGACAGGAGGGACAGGGGACAGGGGTGGCAGAGGACAGAAGTGAAAGGGAACAGGAGGGACAGGGGACAGGAGGGACAGGGGACAGGAGGGACAGGGGTGGCAGGGAACAGGAGTAGGAAGGGGAGAGAAGTGGGAAGGGGACAGGGGTGACAGGGGACAAGAGGGACAAGGGACAGGAGGGACAGGGGACAGGAGTAGGAAGGGGACAGAAGTGACGGGGACAGGAGGGACAGGGGACAGGGGACAGGAGGGACAGGGGACAGGAGGGACAGGGGACAGGGGACAGGAGGGACAGGGGACAGGAGTAGGAAGGGGACAGGAGGGACTGGGGACAGGAGGGACAGGGGACAGGGTGGCAGGGAGCAGCAGTAGGAATGGGACAGGAGGGACAGGGGACAGGAGGGACAGGGGACAGGAGGGACAGGGGACAGGGGTGGCAGGGGACAGGGTGGCAGGGAGCAGCAGTAGGAATGGGACAGGAGGGACAGGGGACAGGAGGGACAGGGGACAGGGTGGCAGGGAGCAGCAGTAGGAAGACGAGCGCTCCCGCGCTGCCGGAGGCTCCGGAGCCTGGCTGGGAGCTCTCCCGGTGACCTCATCGGCCGTGGCTGGCCCGGTGCCCGCGGCCTGGCGGGGACGGTGGCCCCGGTGCCACGTGGCCGGGCCGTGGCGCTGCCAGCACCCGCCTCGCACCCTCCGCCACCGCCCCCGCTGGACAGGGGGGGTCCCGGGGGTCCCCGGGGGGAGGGCTGTACCCCAAAACCTTCCTGTGAGGGGCTGGAAACCCCCAGAGCCCCCCAGGAGGGAGGGGGTGAAGGTTTGGTGGCTTTGGGGGGGCAGAGCTGTGGGGTGTCCCCTGGATCCCAAAGGGCTCCTCTGGCACCGACCCCTCCCCAAAAACTGCCGGTTTGAGGGGGGGTCTGAGCCCCAGTGGGGAGCCGGGCTTGGGCTGGGGGATTGGATTGGGGTTGTGGTATTTGGGTTGGTGGGAGGAGCTGTTGGGGTGGGGTCCTCAGGTGCTTTGGGTTCTTGGGGTAGAGCGGAGTTTGGGGTGGGGGTGTTTGGGTCGGGGGATTCATGGGTCAGGGATTTGGGTCGGGAGGTTCATGGTTGGGGGGTTCATGGGTCAGGGATTTGGGTCGGGGGGTTCATGGGTTGGGGTATTTGGGTCGGGGGGTTCATGGTTGGGGTGTTTGGGTCGGGGGGTTCATGGTTGGGGTGTTTGGGTCGGGGGGTTCATGGGTTGGGGTATTTGGGTCGGGGGGTTCATGGTTGGGGTGTTTGGGTCGGGGGGTTCATGGGTTGGGGTGTTTGGGTCGGGGGGTTCATGGTCGGGGGGTTCATGGGTTGGGGTGTTTGGGTCGGGGGGTTCATGGGTCAGGGATTTGGGTCGGGGGGTTCATGGTTGGGGTGTTTGGGTGTTTGGGTTCCTGGGCTGGGGGCTGGACCCAGCTGAGGGCTCGGGATCCCCTCACCCCAAAGGAAGGGCCAGGGAGGGGGGGGGTGGTCCCCGCGCCCCCCCGGCCCAGCGAGGGTCCCTCCAGCTGGAGCTCGGCCCAGCAGCAGCAGCAGCAGCAGCAGCGCTGCTCCAGCTCTTCCTCCTCCTCCTCCTCCTCCTCCTCCTCCTCCTCCTGCCCGGCCCCACGTCAGCACCTTCCTCCCGGCCCTCCCTGCCCGCTCCCCCAGTTCATCCCAGTTCCCTGCTGGGGGGGGTTAACCCTTCCCTCCCCGCTTTGGGGTGTCCCCCCAGCCCCACGGAATCCCCCAAACCGCCGGGGATCCCCCAGCGCCGCCGTTATCGCACGGGGTCCCCGTTCCTGATGGGGTGTCCCCCGTCCCTTCCCTGCCCCCCGACCCCCACAGTGCCCCCCCCGTCCCTTCCCTGCCCCCGACCCCCACAGTGTCCCCCCCGTCCCTTCCCTGCCCCCCGACCCCCACAGTGCCCCCCATCTCCACGGGATCCCCATTTCTGACGGGGTCCCCTCATGCTTCCCATGTCCCCCCATCCCCTCGGTGTCCCCCCCATCCCCTCGGTGTCCCCCCCATCCCCTCGGTGTCCCCCCCATCCCCGCCACGTCCCTTTGGCCGGGGGACGCGGCCGTCGTGGAAACAGAGCGGGGGGGCGGGGGGGGTTGGGCGTGGCCGTGTGGGCGTGGCCTGCGGGGAGGGGGCGCGGCCACCCCACAAAAAGTTTTCAAAGGGATGAAATTGGGGCAAAGCCAAAAATCTATAAAAGTCTTCCCCCCCTCCCCCCCAAAGAAAACCAACCCACCCACCCCCACCCTGGCCCTGCACACGTGTGAGGGGAAACTGAGGCACGGCGCGGGCGGGGGGTGGCCCGCGGTGTCCCCATGTCACGGGCGGTGCCGGGGACCCCAGGAGAGGCGGCAGAGGGGAGCGAGGGGGGCTCCCCCACCTCAGCCCCCCCCCCGCGAGCCCCCCGGGAGCAGCCGTGTCCCCACACGGGGACAGCGACAGTGGCGGGACCCGGCGGGTGCCGGACACATCCCCGGCCGCTGCCTCCTCCCTTGGCGGGGCCGCCGGGGGCCCGCAGCCCCCCCGAATCTGGGGCAGGCGCAGGATGCCCTTGGCTCCCTCCCCACCCCTGACACGTCTCCGGCGCAGCCTCCACGTCGGCAGCGGGAGGGGGCCCGGGGGCTGAGCCGGGGGGGCTGGGGGGGGTCCCCGCCTTGTGCCGGGCCCGGCCCCGCCCTGCTCACCCCGGGGGGGGCTCAGCACGGGGACCACCCGGCCGGGCAGCGCCCCTCGGGGCCACAGGGCACCGGGCAGGGCTGCGGACACGGCCACGAGCAGGGCTGGGGACAGCAGGGACACAGCAGGGACACTGTGCCATGGGCAGCACTGGGGACAGCAGGGACACAGCAGGGACGCTGTGCCATGGGCAGCACTGGGGACAGCAGGGACACAGCAGGGACACTGTGCCATGGGCAGCACTGGGTGCCACCCCCGAGGGCTGCGGGACACCGGTGACACCTGTGGCGCCCACGGGCTCACCCCCGAGGGGCCAGGACTGCTCCGCAGGGCTGGGGGGGATAAAAGGGGCTTGTGGTGAACCCAAGGGGGGCTTTGGGGGTGATGGTGCCACACTGTGGAGTGTCCCTTGGCTGTGACACTGTCCCTTGTGCCAGCTGTCTGTCTGTCCCTTCGCCCATGTAACCTGTCATCCATCCATCCATCCATCCATCCATCCATCCATCCATCCATCCATCCATCCATCCATCCATCATCCATCCATCATCCATCCATCCATCCATCCATCCATCCATCCATCCATCCATCATCCATCCATCCATCCATCCATCCCATTTGACTACTTTCCACTCTCTGTATTTATTTCTCCCCCGTCCCTCTGTCCTTCCCTCCCTTCTCTCCCCGACGGGGTGCCCGGTGTTCAGCCCGGTGTGTGTAACCGGTGTCAGGGTGTGCAGCCCGTGTCACGCCCGTGTCACACCCGTGTCACACCCGTGTCACTCCCGTGTCACTCCCGTGTCACTCCCGTGTCACGCGTGTGCTCTCAGGGCAGACCCCCAGAGCCACCCCCGAGCCCGGGCGATGCGGCGGTGGCCCCGTGATAGCGCTGCCGGTCCCGCTGGAGTCCCTGCTGTCCCGCTGGAGCCCCGGCTGTCCCGCTGGAGCCCCGGCTGTCCCGCTGGAGCCCCGGCTGTCCCGCTGGAGCCCCGGCTGTCCCGCTGGAGCCCCGGGTGGCCGCGCTGCCGGCGGTGTCCGGCTCCAGCCCCCGGCCGGGAGCCAAATTCCTCCGCCTCCGCAGGAAGCCGTCGGCGCTGGCGGCGCAGCGGGGCCGGGCCCGGCCGGAGGGATGCCGGAGGGATGCCGGAGGGATGCCGGAGCGGGAGAGGGCTGGAGGAGAGAAAGCAGGTCAGCCCCGAGCCGCCAGCGTCACCCTGGCAGCGGCAGCGGCGGCTCCTTCGAGGAAGCAGGGCGAGGATCCGGCCCCGTGACGTTCCTCCGGCTCGGCCTGGCCCGGGCTCGCTCGCTCGAGGAACCCGCCCGGCCCCGGGGAGCCCCAGACAGGGGGGTTTGCTCCCCACATGAGCATGAGGAGGGGGCGTCTCCCGGCGTGGGGCTGGTTCGGCCGTCGCTGTCCCGGGTGGGATGAGAGAATGTTCAGCTCGGGCAGTGCCGGCTCCGTGTCCCTGTGATTTCCATCCCTGGGGGCTGCTCCCATCCCTGGGCATCGTTCCCGTCCCCAGGTACCGTTCCCGTCCCCAGGTGCTGCTCCCACACCCCTGCTGTCCCTCGAAGGCCGGGCGATGTCCCCGTCCCTGGGTCCCGCTCCGGCTCTGAGCTCACCCTGATCCGCGCTCCCGTTCCTGGGTGCTGCTCCCACCCTCGCTCCCGACCCTTCCCTGGCCGGAGTCCCTCTCCCATCCCCGCCTCCATAAACCCTTCCCCCCACCCTGTCCCCCTCCCCGCGGTGGGAATCGGGGGGTCCCTGCCCTTCTCCCGCGCTCCCTCCCCTCCTCCCGGCGCTGCAAACACAAACAGGGCTCAGTGGAAAATGTGACCGGCCGATAACTGGGGCCGGGCCGGGGCCAACTGGAACAGCCCGGGCTTGGCTGCGGCCCCGGGGGCGGGCGGGGGGCCGGGGGAGCCGGCGGGGGGACAGCTCGGGACTCCCTCGCACCTCTCTGGCACCCGGCCTGGCCACGGGCACGGGACACGGGCCAAGAGGGGACACAGAGCTGCTCAGAGCCTGGTGGCACCTGGCCCCGGGCCAGCCCTGCCCTGCAGCGGGGTGGAGACCCCAGGGATGGTGGCAGGATGGAAATGGGACCCCAGGGATGGTGGCAGGATGGAAATGGGACCCCAGCGATGGTGACAAGATGGAAATGGGACCCCAGCGATGGTGGCAGGATGGAAATGGGACCCCAGGGATGGTGACAGGATGGAAATGGGACCCCAGGGATGGTGGCAGGATGGAAATGGGATGGTGACAAGAGGAGAGGATGAGATGGCCGGGGATGGTGGCACACGGAGATGCCCAGGGACAGGACAGAGGCGCCCGTGGGTGATGCTGGGTGGACAGGACAGAGATGAGCAGGGATGGTGCAGGATGGGGAGGTTGGTGACACCCTGGGATGGTGACAGATGGGGACAGGTAAGATGCTCAGGGATGGTGACGTGAGCAGGACAGAGATGCCCTGGGAGGATGGAGATGCCTGGGAATTGTGCTGGATGGGGGCTGGAGATGTCTGGGGTGGTGGAACACGGGCAGGACAGAGACACCCGGCGATGGTGGCACGTGGGTGCCCAAGGATGGTGCCCGGGGATGAGGCCGGACAGGGAGGATGGAGGTGCCCAGGATGGGGCCGGACAGGGAGGATGGAGGTGCCCGGGGATGGTGGCCGGGGACAGGGCTGATGGCGAGGACGGCGGTGCCAGCTGGGCAGGAGGCAGATGCCCGGTGCCGGTGCCAGATGGGGAGGATGCAGGTGCCCGGGGCCGCTGCCAGGAGGGCACCGGGAGGTGCAAGCCCGGCCCCGCGGCCGGAGGTGTGTGGGCCGGGAGCAGCCGCGGCCGAGGAGCCCGTTTGTTTCTCATTAGCGGCTCTTGGCAGGAGCTGTGGAAAAAATAGCTTCAAACAGGGAGCTGGAAGGGAAAAGGCTGGGCCGAGGGAGGGGAGAGGGGCCGCGGTGGGGAAGGGGGGCACGGGGCCAGGCGGGGGCGGGGAGGGGGCTGGGGGGACGGTGGCCTGGATGGGGTGTGGGGATGGGGGGACACCCGGGGTCCTCTGTGCAGCGTGGCGGTGCCCGGGGAGAGCAGCGGGGTCCGTGCGGGGATCTCGGTCACGCCAGTGCACACTCGGGCCTTGCACACGCGTGTGCACAGGGCAGCGAGGGCGTGTGCACACCCCTGGCCCGGGCGGCCCCGGGGAGGGGACAGGGACACACGGCCGGGGACCTCCATCCGCATCCCAGGGAAACTGAGGCACCGCGGGAGCGCCTGCAGGCCCCGCCCCGCCCCGCCGTGGGGTTCCCCCCGCAGCACCGGCGGTTCTCACGGTTTTGGGGGGCCCCGTCTCCGCCGCTCACAGAACCGCGAGCGCCGGCAGCGCGGCCCGGAGCGGGCGGGGGGAGCGCGGGGCCCGGGGTCCTCCTGCCTCGTGCCGGGACCCAGCGGTGACAGCGGCGCGTCCCACCCACGGGTGGCCGTGCCCGGGTGGCACCGGAGCCCGGCTGTCGCGCGTGTCCCCGCCCGGGACCCCGCCCTGGGCTGGGAAACGGGAGAGCGGCGGGACGGGGTCACCTGGGGACACGGGCGGGGATGGCGCCGGTCCCTGAGCCGGGGCCGGTGGCACCGTGGCAGCCTTGGCAGCGGGAGCGGGGCTGGCACAGCCGTCCTGCAGGCACAGGCTGAGAGTGCCGGGGGATGATGGGCGTGTGTCCGTCTGTCCGTCCGTGTGTGTCCGTCTGTCCGTCCGTGTGTCCGTCTGTCCGTGTGTCCGTGTGTCCGTCCGTGTGTCCGTGTGTCCGTGTGTCCTTGTGTCCGTCCTTGTGTCCGTGTGTCCGTGTGTGTCCGTGTGTGTGTCCGTGTGTCCGTGTGTGTCCGTGTGTCCATGTGTGTGTCCGTGTGTCCGTGTGTGTGTGTCCGTCTGTCCGTGTGTCCGTGTGTCCATGTGTGTGTGTCCGTGTGTCCGTGTGTGTGTCTGTGTGTCTGTGTGTGTCCGTGTGTCCGTGTGTGTCCGTGTGTCCGTGTGTCCGTGTGTGTGTCCGTGTGTGTGTCCGTGTGTCCATCTGTCCGTCCGTGTGTCCGTGTGTGTGTGTCCGTGTGTCCGTGTGTCCGTGTGTCCGTGTGTGTCCGTGTGTCCATGTGTGTGTCCAGGTGTGTCCGTGTGTCCGTCCGTGTGTCCATCTGTCCGTCCGTGTGTCCGTGTGTCTGTGTGTCCGTGTGTCCATGTGTGTGTCCGTGTGTCCGTGTGTGTGTCCGTGTGTCCGTGTGTGTGTCCGTGTGTGTCCGTGTGTGTGTCCGTGTGTGTGTCCGTGTGTGTGTCTGTGTGTCCATGTGTCCGTGTGTCCGTGTGTGTGTCCGTGTGTGTGTCCGTGTGTCCGTGTGTGTGTCCGTGTGTGTCCGTGTGTCCGTGTGTCCATGTGTGTGTCCGTGTGTCCATGTGTGTGTCCATGTGTGTGTCCAGGTGTGCCCAGGTGTATCCAGGTGTGTCCAGCTGTGCCCAGCTGTGTCCAGGTGTGTTCACCCTCCGTTCCCGCTCCCACCTGCCCCCGCAGATGTTTCTGTCTCCAGCTGGGATTTCACTCCGCCCTCCCCGTGCGGGATCAGGAGCGCAGGGGAGCCCCGGGCAGCGTCCCCTCCCCCGAGGGACACGGGGGGACACCCCCCCAGCGCCCCGGGCTGCAGAGACCCGGCTCACCTGCTTCGGGGGGGGGCTCTGCCTCACCGGGAGGCCGATTTTGGGGTGTCCCCAGCAGGGCACGGGAGGACACGTGGTGGCCAATCCTCCGCTAAGCCCTTGAGCCAATTACGCGGCCGGAGCCGCTTGTCCCGTGCGGCCAAGCCCCGGTGCCCCGGGCAGCCCTAAACCCCTTAGGGGATGATCCTGCTTAGGGCAGGCCGGATCCCCTCAGCCCTCCGGGGCTTCAGCTCCCCCTCCCAAACCGTCCCTTGTCCCCCCGGCAGCCTTGTCCCCTCCCCGCCGCCTCCTCACCCCTTGGTGGCCGCTCACCCGCTCCGTCACCCACTGCCACGGTGTGGGGCGAGTCCAGATCACTGGGGGTCACCCCCGGGTCACCCCCGGATCCCCCCTGGGTCACCCCCGGGTCACCCCCGGGTCCCCCCCGCTCTCCCGCTGATGGGATTTGGGGGTTTACGGTGCTGAGCCGGCGGCTCTTCACACCCGCGGGAGGATCCCGCTCCTTCGGCCTCACCGCTGGCTCCTCGCCCTCCCCTCGGCCCGGGCACGGCTCCCGGCAGGGTCAGGGGTCCCCTGCGGCACCCTGAGCACCCCTTGTGTCACCCCAAGCACCCCTGGTGTCACCCCGAGCCCGCCCTGCCCACCCAGGCCACCCTCCCACCCCCCCGCTTGGGGACAGCCCCCCTCAGCAGGGCACCAGCCCCCTTTGGCACGGTCCCACCCCTGAAACAAACCCCAAAGTGGCCTAAATCACCCCAAAGTGACCCACGGCGGGGTGCCCCGAGGCCCCCCCACCCAGGGCAAGGTCCGCAGTGGGGCAGGGAGGGTGCAAAGGGCGGCGGGCGTGGGGCGCAGGGCGCGGGCCGTGGGGTGTCCCCGGTCCAGAGTGCGGCTGTGGCACCGAGGTGACGCGGCGGTACCGGGGGACACCGGGTTCGTTGTGGGGGGGACCCGGGGGCCACGGCTGGGAGGGGTCCCTGGGGAGGGGGGCGAGGGGACGGGGACATGGAGAGACCCTGGGAGCCCCGCGGGAGCGGGGACAGGGCTGGAGGGGACAGACACCGCGGGGTGCCGGGGAGGGGGGGACGTGCCAGCCCCCAGCACGCACCTCTTGGTGTCCCCAGGGCCATGTTCTTCATCATCGTCATCACCTTCATAGCCATCATCGTCCTCCTCCTCATCTTCCACCTCTTCCGCAAGCTCTGCCAGGACCCGGTGCCGCCCCCCGCCTACCGGAGCCCGCAGGGCCCCGCTCCGGGCCCGCCCTACGGAGACCCCCGGGGCCCCGCGCCCCCCCCGCTGACCCTGCTGCCCACCCTGCCCAGCCTGCCCAGCGGGACCCTCCCCCTGCCGCTGGAGCCCCCGCCCTACAGCGAGGTGGGTCCCGCCCGCCCGGGGGGGGCCTGGGCTGAGCCCGGAATGGGGGTCGGGGTGGGGTGTGGGGTGATGGGGGATGGGATGTGGGGTGGGGGATGCTGGGGCTGCCTTGCCCCCCAAGGGGGACACCCCCCTTCCCTGGGGCACCCCCTGAGTGTGCCACACGTCCCCCCACCCTGACCCGCCCCCCCCTCGCCCTCAGGTGACAGCGAAGCCCTTCCTGTACCCCCTGCCCCAGGGGCCGTGCCCCGAATGTGGCCACGACCCCACAGCTCAGCCCCCCTGCACCGCCCGGGCCTAGAGGTGACAAGCTGGTGACAACTCCAAGGACAGCTAGTGACAACTCTCTGCTCAGGGGGACATGGACCCTTTGGGACCACCCGGGGCCGTGTCCCCCCCTTTCCCCAAACCGTCCCACTGAGAATTCCCCTATTTATTATATTTAAAAGCGTAAAGAATTCTGGGCTCTGCTGGTGTGGAGGGCTGGGGAAGTACAGAGGGAGAAGGGGGGGAAGTTTAAGGGGGGTTCTGCACCCCATATTCACCCCCAGCTGTGGGTGCTCCCTGTGCCCATCCCCATCCCACCCCCATCCCATTCTCCATCCCCATCCCAACCCTCTCCCTGTTCCTGTCCCATCCCTGTTCCTGTCCCTATCCCCATCCCATCCCTCTCCATCCCCCCAAAGACAGGTGCAGGCTGCTGGGACATCGGGGTGGGACATCGGGGTTTATTGAGCCGGGAGCCTCTCCCAGCCTGGGGCCATCCCCGAGGACAGATGTCCCCAAGGACAGATGTCCCCCAGGCCCGCTGACCCCAGGCCCGCTGTCCCCTCACGCCGTGTGCCGGCCCTGGCGCCGCTTGATTTTCCTCTTGAGGAGCAGCAGGTCCAGGTAGAGCAGGCGGCCCAGGATGGCCGAGGCGCAGAGCAGCCCCCCGTGCACGGCCCCCGCCAGCCCGCAGGAGAACACATCCTGCCCTGGGGACAGCCACCGTGGCACAGGGCCACCCCCGGGGGACACAGGGCCACCCCCGGGAGACACAGAGCCACCCCCGGGGGACACAGAGCCACCCCAGGGGGACACAGAGCCACCCCCGGGAGCCACAGAGCCACCCCCGGGGGACACAGAGCCACCCCAGGGGGACACAGAGCCACCCCCGGGGGACACAGAGCCACCCCAGGGGGACACAGAGCCACCCCAGGGGGACACAGGGCCACCCATGGGGGACACAGAGCCACCCCCGGGGGACACAGAGCCACCCCAGGGGGACACACAGCCACCCCCGGGGAACACAGAGCCACCCCAGGGGGACACAGAGCCACCCCAGGGGGACACAGAGGAGCCACCACCGTGGGGCGCGTGGCCACAAGCACGGGCGGGAGGGGACCCTGGGGACAGCGTCCGGAGCTGGTCCCGGGGACAGCGGGACGCGGGGACACAGCCCCTCACCTGTCAGGTAGAGGTTCCTCACGGGCGTGTCGGGTCTCAGGGCGGCCACCACGGCGGGGCTGAAGCGGCGCAGGTCGTGCTCGGTGCCGTACATCTCCCCCCGCGCAGCCCCCAGGTAGTGCTGGTTGGTGAGCGGCGACGCCGCCTCCACGAACTCCACCTGTGACCTGCGTGTCAGGGGGCACGGGGGGCACGGCCGGACCCCCCTGGGGCACCCCGAGCCTGTGGGACACCCCAGCCCGTCCCTCGGGGCACCTTGTCCCGCAGGTGCGGGAAGCGGAGCAGGGCCCGCTCCAGCAGCCGCTGGGCGATGTCCATCTTGTAGCGCTGGTATTCGGGGCCGCGGTGCCGGGGGCGGCTCCCGGCCCACTCCTCGAACCACTCGAACCGCGCCATGGTCAGGATGGTCATGCAGGACCTGCCTGCGGGGCGAGGACAGCCGGTGACATCCCCGGGGCGGTGGCGGTGGCGGTGCCCGCCCCGTGCCGGAGGGACCGCGGAGTCTCTGAGCCCGCGGACGGGAGCGGGGGGGACACGGGGGTCCCCCCGAGCCCCACCTGGGTGCCGCTGCTCGTACGTGGGGTCCTTGGCGGCGGGGAAGGTGATGAACATCATGGCCAGGTTCTCGGGGACGTCGTCGCGGCTCAGGGCGGCGTACCGGGTCATCCTGCGGGAAAACCGGGACGTGACCCCCCCCGAGCCCCCCCGGCGGCCGCCGCGCCCCGCCCGGGGTGCCGGGACCCCTCACATGGCATCCAGGTCGTTGTGGGGGTAGATCCAGAAGTTGGTGGGGGGCAGCCCCAGCTCGGCCGCGCTGCCCCGCAGCCCCACGAACACCAGGAAGGAGCCCATGGCCGGCCGGACCATGGCCAGGAGGGAGCGGACACCTGCGGGGACAGCGGGTGACACCGACCCTGCCCGGGCAGGGGACACGGGGGTGACACCGACCCTGCGTGTGCGGGGGGCACCGGGGTGACACCGACCGTGCGTGTGCAGGGGACACCGGGGTGACACCGACCGTGCGTGTGCGGGGGGCACCGGGGTGACACCGACCCTGCCCGGGCAGGGGACACGGGGGTGACACCGACCCTGCGTGTGCAGGGGACACGGGGGTGTCAGGAAAGACGAGGACGTGGAGGTGCTGGGGACACCAGAGATGCTGGGGACACGGGGACACGGGGACACAGGGACAGGGGGACACGGGGACAGGGGTACACGGGGACACGGGGACACGGGGACACGGGGACAGGGGGACACGGGGACACAGGGACACGGGGACACGGGGACACGGGGACACGGGGACACGAGGACACACGCGCCGCATTACCGGGGTGGCTGCGCACGTGGGGGGGCAGAAGCTTCCCGAAGGTGTTGAAGACCCCCGCGTCGGAGATGACGAGGGGGGCGCGGATCTCCAGCTCCTCCTCGCCGGGCCCCGCCCTCACCGCCACCCCTGGGGACCGAGGCGGGGGCTCAGGGGACACTCGGGGCGCTGTCACCGTGTCCCCCGGAGGGCGGGGGGCGGGAGGGAGGGGGGTCCCGGCGCTCACCCAGGGCGGTGCCGGAGGCGCTGACGAGCACGCGCGTGACGGGGGCGCGCACGAGCACGGCCCCCCCCGCGCGCTCGATGACGGGCACGGCGTGGAACGCGACCTCGCTCGCCCCCCCCCGCGGGTACCAGGCCCCGCGCTGGTAGTGGTGAACCATCAGCGCGCTCACCAGGAAACTCGAGTCCTTCGGGGCCGTGCCTGCGGGGACAGGGGGACAGCCCTCCCGTGTCGCGACACGGTGCTCCTCGTCACCACATCGCCTTGCCTTGTCGCCACCCAGCCCTGCCCCGTCACCACGGTGCCCTCTCCTATCGCGGCGCATCCTTCTACTGTCACGACACGGCCCTTCCCACCCGCGATACAGCCGCCCCCATCCCAGCACAGCACCGCTCGTATCGTGACGGTGCCACCCCCGTCGCGACACAACCTCCACCGCTGCAGTGCCACCCTCCGCCTGGTGCCCTCCCTATCGCCACAGCCCCTCCCTGTCGCGACAGGCGCTCCCTGACCGTAGAAGAGGTATCCGAGCAGGGCGCGCAGGTCGGGGTTGGAGGTGAGCCGGGCCGTGGCCTGGCTGTGGCTGGTGGTGGCCATGCGGAACACGGGGGACAGGCGGGGCAGGAGGCCCGAGCGGAGCACGAGGGTGACGAGCCAGCGCGGGGACAGCTTCAGCAGGGCCAGCAGCGCCGCGTGCCGCGAGGCCACCTGCGGGACAGCCACCGTGTCACCGTCACCACCCACGGCAGCGGGGGACAGCTCCAGCACGGCCAGCAGCGGCACGAGGCCACCCGTGGGACATCACCACGTGCCACCGGCGACACCGTCCTGAGGACCGTCACTGCTGTGACCCCAGGGCACCAGGGTCACCATCCCGAGCTGACCCCTCCTTGGGGACATGCCAGTCCCACGGGGAGGTGACCCCGGGGCCGCACCTTGGAGAGCTTCATGAACTCCCTGATGGCCTCCTTCTCGTCAGGGAACTGCTCCTCCAGCGCGGTGACAAAGGCCACCTTGCCCGAGCGCAGCAGGTAGCGCTGGGGTCCCAGGGTCACCTCGTCGTAGGGGTCGGGCAGGCGGTGCCAGCAGAGCTGCCCGTCTGTCACCTGGTCCAGGGCCACCCGCAGGAGGCTCCCCTCGTGCAGCTGCCCCACGTAGTGGATGCCTGTGGGGACAGGGACACGGTGTGGGGACACCGGGGACATGGCACGGACACACGGTGGGAGAGAAGCGTCTGCCTTTGGTGTGTCACACTGAGGGGTGGGGGTGACATCTTGGCGTGGCAGGGACACGGCAGGGACATGGTGGGGACATGGTGGGGACACGGCAGGAACATGGCAGGGGCACAGCACACAGGTACTGAACACACCGGGGCTGGTGGCAGGTTCACAGTGTGGCCGCAGGGACAGGGGGGTGACAGGGGCTGACAGGGGGTGACAGGGGGTGACAGGGGGTGACACAGGGGGTGACAGGGGCTGACAGGGGGTGACAGGGGGTGACAGGGGGTGACACAGGGGGTGACAGGGGGTGACAGGGGGTGACACAGGGGGTGACAGGGGGTGACAGGGGGGTGACAGGGGATGACAGGGGGTGACAGAGGGGTGACAGGGCTGCCCGGGGGTGACAGGGTGACAGAGGGGGTGACACAGAGGGTGTGACAGGGCTGCCCGGGGGTCGGGGGTCCTTACCCACGTCGAACTCGAAGCCGTGCTGCTGGAAGGTGTGGCAGCACCCCCCGGCCTGGTCGTGCTGCTCCAGCACCAGCACCCGCCGGCCCGCCTTGGCCAGGGTGGCGGCCACTGCCAGGCCCCCCACGCCACTGCCGATGACCACAGCGTCCAGCTGGGCCGGCACACGCTGGACACTGAACCCTGCGCATGGCGTGTGACAGTGACAGCCAGGGGACACCGAGCCCTGTGCCCCACAGGAGCCACACACAGGACACAGGACACACGGACACACGATGGACACTCACCCTGCTTCAGGACCCTGTCCCGGGCGCGCTGGTCAGTCACCAGTGGCCGTGGTGGCTCCAGGGGTGGCCCTGAGAAGGGGTTGCCAGACGGGGCCAGCAGCCGATGGGCCACCCTGCCCAGGGCCAGCACAGCCAGGGTCACCGGCAGCAGCAGCAGCAGCAGCAGCACGGGCCACATGGCTGTCACTGCGTGTGGCTCTGGACGGACACGGCACGGACACGGCTCGGACACGGCACGGACACGGCTCGGACACAGCACGGACACGGCACGGACACGGCTCGGACACAGCTCAGACACAGCACGGACACGGCACGGACACGGCTCGGACACGGCACGGACACGGCTCAGACACGGCTCAGACACAGCTCGGACACGGCACGGACACAGCACGGACACAGCACGGACAGAGCACAGACAGAGCACGGACACGACTTGGACAGAGCACGGACACAGCTCGGACACAGCACGGACACAGCACAGACACAGCACGGACACGGCTCAGATACAGCTCGGACACAGCACGGACACAGCACGGACACAGCTCGGAACTGCCCAGGCCGGTGTGTGCGGCCCCAGCCCTTATAGCCACGGCAGCTTAGGGACACGGGGATTATGGACAGGCCAAGACAGCGGCTTTAGGGACAGCAGCACTTAAAGACACAGAACCCACGGACACAGAGCATGGACACAGAGCACGGACACAGAGCTCTGGACACAGAGCACGGACACAGAACCCACGGACACAGAGCACGGACACAGGGCACGGACACAGAGCATGGACACAGAGCATGGACACAGAGCATGGACACAGAGCATGGACACAGAGCACGGACACAGAGCACGGACACAGAGCATGGACACAGAGCACGGACACAGAGCATGGACACAGAGCACGGACACAGAGCACGGACATGGAACCCACGGACACAGAGCACGGACACAGAGCATGGACACAGAGCACGGACACAGAACATGGACACAGAGCACGGACACAGAGCACGGACATGGAACCCACGGACACAGAGCACGGACACAGAGCACGGACACAGAGCACGGACACAGAGCACGGACACAGAGCATGGACACAGAGCACGGACACAGAGCATGGACACAGAACCCACGGACACAGAGCTCTGGACACAGAGCACGGACATGGAACCCAGGGACACAGCTCCGGACATGGCACCCTGTAGGACCCTATGGCACCACGTGTCACCCCATGGTCCCGGCACCCCATAGCACCCCGTGACACCTGTGACACCTGTGACACCCCTCTGCACACCCCCAGAGCCCCCCCGTGCCCGCGGCTCTGCTGGCCCCTCCCGGCAGCACCAAGAAAGGGTCCCGTGTGTGTGAAGGTGACACGCGTGTGACACACTCACCGCCCTGCACCCCCAGCCCTCCCTGCGCCCTCACACCGCTGGGAAATGGCGATTTACAGATAAAAAATGGGTGACAGGGGTGACACGGGTGACACAGGTGACACGGGTGACACAGGTGACACCAGCTCCCAAGCCACCCTCGCGTTCACCACAAGGGACAAACCCATTTTTCTCTCCTTTAATAAAATCCACAGCAAAGTACCAAAAAGGAGCAAATGGCGGCAGGGACGGGGGGGACACGGGGGGGGCTCTGGGCAGGGGGGACACGGGGCACACCCTGCACCCCCTGTGTCCCTGTCCCTTGGGGACACCCCGTGTCACCACCCCAGACCCCCGCCAGCGAGTCCGCAGCCACAGCCCCCCGCTGGGTTAATTACAGGGTTAATTACAAGGTCAGTTAAGGGTTAGTTAAGGGTTAATTACGGGGAGGGGGTTATTGCTACCCGGGAAGGGGTGACAGAGGACACGAGGGACAGTGAGGGACCCCCACCCTGGTATCGGGAGAACCCCCCGGGGAGGGGTTGTGGCCTGGGGGACAGGAGGGGACACCCGGGGCCAGGTCAGGGCTGGGTGTGACCCCCCAAACCCGCACCCCCATCCCCAGTCCCCAGCTGGAACAGGGGGGCTCCCCCAGGCTCTGGCAGTGACTCAGCTGGGTGGGGGCTGAGCCCCCCTCGGGACCCCTCCGGCCGCCTCTGCCCCTCCCCACATTTGGGGCGGTGTGGGGGGGACACAGGGGTCGGGCTTGGGCCGGGGGGGGTCTGCAGAGAGCCGCCCCCCGCCCCCCGCGGGGCTGGGCACGGCGAGCTCATCGCACCTCCGGGTGAGACACAACCCCCTGGGCCCCCCCGGCCCTCCTGGGTGGGTTCGGGGGGTCGAGGGGAGGGTTTGTGGGGTCCCTAATAGACCCAGGTGACGGGGACCCACTGGGGCTGCACACGCAGGTGCTCCATGGCCTCCCGCAGCCGCCCGAAGGTGCGCTCCAGGTCATCGTTGGTCAGGCTCAGGTCGAAGTAGTGCCCGTACCCGCGCTGGATGCGGCTGCTCTCCTCCACCGTGCGCTGGGCGTCCGCCTCCTGCACCCCAAAACCTGCCTCAGTTTCCCCATCGCCCGCAGGGATGGCGGGGACCAGCTACTGCGAGCCGCCTGCACCCCAAAGCCTGCCTCAGTTTCCCCGCCACCCCCGGCCCCTGGCGGACCCGCACCGTGAGCTGTTTGGTGGCCACGCCGCTCTCCAGGGCCGCCCGGTTCATGGCTCGCAGCCTCTCGGGCCCGGGGGCCTCGATGAACACCACGTAGGGCACGAACTCCGCCGTCCTCAGCACCTTCACGGCCTGGCCGGGGGTCACAGCGCTCAGCCCCGCGCCCGGGGGCTCCGGGCTGTCGCTGTCCCCCCCCGGGCCGTGTCCCCACCTGCGGGTTCACGTCCAGGATGCACATCTTGCCCGCCTCCAGCACGGCGCGGATGGAGTCGATCCTGGTTCCGTACAGGTTCCCCTCGTACTCGCCGTGCTCCAGGTACCGCCCGGCCTTGATGTCCGCCTCCATCTCGCCCCGCGACACGAAGCGATAGCCCTGCCCGTCCCGCTCGCTCTCCTTCGGCTTCCGCGACGTGTCTGCCCCGGGACACCGCAGTGACACCGCAGTGACACCGCCCGCCACCGCGTCCGGCCCGGAGCGAGCCCGGGGACACGGCTGAGGGGACGGGAATGGACACAGGGGACAGGGATGGACACAGGGGACAGGGATGGACACAGGGATGGACACAGGGGACACGGATGGACACAGGGGACAGGGATGGACACAGGGGACGGGAATGGACACAGGGGACGGGAATGGACACAGGGGACAGGGATGGACACAGGGGACAGGGATGGACACAGGGATGGACACAGGGGACAGGGATGGACACAGGGATGGTCACAGGGGACAGGGATGGACACAGGGGACAGGGATGGTCACAGGGGACAGGGATGGTCACAGGGATGGTCACAGGGGACAGGGATGGACACAGGGGACACGGATGGACACAGGGGACAGGGATGGTCACAGGGATGGACACAGGGGACAGAGATGATGCGGGCGGGGACCGGGACACTCACAGGGGATGGTGGTGCCGTAGCGCGCCTGGTCAGACATGATCAGCTTGTTCTTGAGGCTGCGGCGCCCCACGCCCTGAGCCCCGATCAGCACCAGCGTTTTCCGGCGGAACGGCGGCATCCGCGCCACCTCCTCGTAGATCAGCAGCTCGTGCCGGTCGAACTCTGGGCGGGGGACAGGGCTGGCACCATCCCCGGGGACCCCGGGGCACCCTGTCCCAGCGGGTGCCACCACCGCCCCCCCGGGCAGTGCCCCGGGACACTCACCCGCGTTCTTCGTCGTCAGGTACATCATCCTCTTCTTCCTCTTCCCGCTGAGGCTGCCGCACAGGGCCCCTGCGAGGGCGAGGGGCTGGCTGAGCTGGGGACAGGGACAGGGACAGGGACAGGGACAGGGACAGGGACAGCGACAGGGACAGGGACACGGGAGCTGGGACCTTCCGGAGCGCCGTGGGGACATCACCCTGTGAATCAGGGACTTCCTGCGGGACAATGCCCTGGGGACAGGACCCTGGGCCGATGGGGACATTGTCACAGGGCGCAGGGGACCCGCCGTGCTCCCCCCTCGGGAGGCGGCCCTGCCACCCCCCGCCCGGCCAGGTGTGTCCCTCGCGGCCAGGCCGATGTCCCCGTACCCGACGTGGGGGCCACCTCCCCGTCCCGCTTGACGAAGGCCTTGCGCTTCTCCTCCAGCAGCTGGCTGGGCACCAGCCCCGCGCTGCCGCCCTCCACGTGGCACGCCTGGGGACACAGAGCCACGCATGGGGACCCCCCTGGGCTCCAGAGACCCCTCCGACCCCACAGAGAACGCCCCCAGCTGCGGGAACCCCCCCAAGTCCCACAAGGAACCTCCGGAGTTCCAGGGACTCCCAATTTCCAGGAACCCCTCAGCTCCAGCCCCCCCAAATCCCAGTGGGGACACACATCCAGGAAAGCCCCGAATTTCCAGGGACCCTCCCCTGCTCCAGGGATTCCCCCAGTTCCCAGGTAGCCCCTCAGCTCCAAGGACCCCCCCGAGCTCCAGGGACCCCCCACTTTACAGGAATTCTCCCAGGCACACCCCAAATCCACAGGGACCCCTCCATCTCCCCCAGAAGCTGCCAGCCCCGGCACCCCCTCTCCCTCCGTGGCCCAGGATGGAGCCAAGGAGCCACAGTCCCCCCAGAGCACCCCCCAGGACCCCCCTGACCTGCCACCAGTTGGGGTCATCCTGGTTGACGATCTGCAGCAGGTCCCCGGCCATGAACTTGAGCCCGGCCTCCTTGCAGGGGATGAGGCTGTCGGTGGCCGGGTCGTAGTCGAAGTGACACTTGACGAACACCTGAGGACCGGGGGATCAGCGGGGGGGACCCCCCCTCACCCCCGGGATCCTCCCTGTGCCCCCCCCGGGCCGCTCCGCGGTGCCTCAGTGTCCCCAGCGGCCGTGTCACACGCCCCCCCCGCCGGGGCGTCCCCGCCGTGCCCGGCTCAGCCAGGCCCGCACGGCCCCCGCGCACACCCAGAGGGCTCCGGCCGCCGCCGCCGCCCCCCACGCCACCACCACGGCGACCCCCAGGCACAGCCCCACGGCCACGGCCAGGCACAGCAGGGTGCCCAGCGCCGCCAGCGCCGCGCCCGCGATGGCGCACATGGGGACGGGCAGGGACACTCGCCCGTGTGGCCACAGAGGCAGCGGGGGGACAGCGCTGGAGGGGACAGCCCTGGATGGGACAGCGCTAGAGGGACAGCCCTGGAGGGGACAGCGCTGCTTTGTCCCCTCGGAGACGGGGGTGGCTGGCACGGGGTGGGGAGCGGCAGCACAGGGCGAGTGTCACCCGGCACCCAGGGCTGTGCGGGGACGGGGACAGGGCAGGGACCAGCAGGGGCCGCAGGGAGGGCACGGGGGGGGACACGGGGGTCCCACCAGCCAAGGGACACGTGGCACGGACAGGGGGACAGCGGCTCGTGGGGCTCGGGGGACAACACGGGGATGGGGACACAGGGAGGGCAGGAGGAGCTGTGGGCAGGGTGGTGAGTGCGGGATGCGGGGAGGGATGCAGGGAGGGATGCAGGTGGGATGTATTTTGGGATGTAGTTTGGGATGCAGTTTGGGATGTAGCTTGGGATGGAGTTTGGGATGCAGTTTGGGATGTATTTTGGGATGTATTTTGGGATGTAGTTCGGGATGTAGTTTGGGATGCAGTTTGGGATGTAGTTTGGGATGCAGTTTGGGATGTAGTTTGGGATGCAGTTTGGGATGTAGTTTGGGATGTAGTTTGGGATGCAGTTTGGGATGTAGTTTGGGATGGAGTTTGGGATGTAGTTTGGGATGTAGTTTGGGATGTAGTTTGGGATGGAGTTTGGGATGTAGTTTGGGATGCAGTTTGGGATGTAGTTTGGGATGCAGTTTGGGATGTAGTTTGGGATGGAGTTTGGGATGTAGTTTGGGATGTAGTTTGGGATGGAGTTTGGGATGCAGTTTGGGATGCAGTTTGGGATGTGTTTTGGGATCCAGTTTGGGATCCAGTTTGGGATGTAGTATGGGATGTAGTTCGGGATGTAGTTTGGGATGTGTTTTGGGATGTGTTTTGGGATGTAGTTTGGGATGGAGTTTGGGATGTAGTTTGGGATGTGTTTTGGGATGTGTTTTGGGATGGAGTTTGGGATGCGGGGCAGTACCTGGCGGGGCGGGTGGGGCTCCTGGTAGCTGGGCAGGATCTTGAGCACGACGCTGCCGCTGGCGTGGCGCAGGCTGTCCTGCAGCGCCCGCGGGTCGCTGCCCACCTCTCTCCCGTTCACCTCGCGGATCACATCCCCCACGTGCAGCAGCCCCTGCTGCGCCACCATCCCCCCGTGCAGGATGCGGGCGATCACCAGCTCCCCCCGCTCCACCCGGAACGTCACCCCCTGAGGGGACAGCCCCGCTCAGCCCCCGGCGGGGACACACCGCGGCACCCCTGACACCCGCCCGGCACCCAGCAGGAGCCCCGCTATCATCCCCGCACCCCAAAATGCTCCCAGACACCCTAAAAAAGCCACCCGGCACCTCGTCATGCCCAGGGCACCCCGAAATGCTCCATCACCCCCCAGTGCCAATGCCCCACAATGCTGCCGCCGTCCCCAGCTCCCTGCAATGCCCCAACACATCCCAGGACCCCGAAATGTCCCACCCTCCCCTCCTCATGCGCCCCGCAGCCCCCCCCGCCCCGCTCAGCGTCCCGGCCGGGCTCACCAGGTTCTCCCCGGCTGCCTTGCGGATGCCCACCATGCGCACGGCATCGGGGGGCACGGGCTGCGAGCCCAGGGACGCCTCCGGGCCGGGGCTGCTCGGGGGAGGCTCGTAACTCTTGGCAGCCACCGAGTCGTGGGTCTCCAGCAGCGACTGGGACAGGCGGGGCGGGGAGCGGGGGTCACCGCGGTGTCCCACACCCCTGGCACACCGTGCCACCCCGCCTGGCACGGGACAGAGGCTCCCGCTCGTGTCCCACGCACCTGGAAGTGAGGTTCCCGCAGGATCCTGGCCAGCTCCGCCGCCGCTGCCTGCACGTCGGGCCGCGCCAGGCGCCCGATGTCCCGCAGGATCTCCTGCACCAGCGCCAGGTTGTCCCCGCGCACCGCCTCCAGCTTCCGCTCCTCCAGCCGCTCGTGGGCCTGGGGACACCGCGGGGACCCCCGGGACAGCCGGGTGAGGGCAGAGACCCCCAGGGGCTGGGGGGATCAGGGACCCCCGGCGGGACAGGGTGTCCGGGACCCCTGGGGAGGATTAGGGACCCCCAGGTGGAGCGGGGGGTGGGGATTAGGGACGGCAGAGCTGTTTGGGACCCTCAAGGCCAGGGAGTTTAGGAACCCTCAGGGCCAGAGGGATCTGGGGGTGCTGGGGGCGATTAGGGACCCCTGGGGGTAGGGAATAGGGACCCCCAGGAGGTGACAGAAACACTGGAGCCTCCCCCCACTCACACGCGGGGGTCACCCCCAGACCCCCACACGGCCCGGGGGTGCCGGGAGGGGACCCGCGCCCCCCGTGGCCCCGTACCTTGGCCAGGGAGCGCACGATGGGGCTCTCCATGATGCCGCGGAGGAAGATGAGGTCAAGGTCGGCCACCCCCGGGGTCCCCGGGAGCCCCATTAGGTTGTCCAGGACCTGCTGCATGGCTGGGGGGGGGACACGGGGGGGACACGGGGGGGACACACACAGGGACACGGCGGGGGAGGGGGAGGAGGAGCAGCAACGTGGGTGAAAGTGCAGGCGGGGGTGCTCGTGTCCCCCCCGTTCCTGTCACAGTCACCCCTGGCCCCCCGCCCCCATCACGGGGACAAGTGTCGGGGTCCCCTGGGACAGGGAAATGTCCCCTCCTGGTTCAGCCGCAGGGATGGGGGACGGACCCCCGCAGCTGTCACCGCGCAGCCCCCCGGAGCAGAGTAACGGGAGGGGGCTGCAGGGGGGGCGATGGGAGGGGGGTGGTGCGATGGGGGGGCGGTGAGATGGGGGGCGATGCAATTGAGGGGGGGCCGCATCCGGGGCCGCGGGGGCGGGAGCGGCTGCGCGGCTGCGCTGCAATGGCGGGGGACGATGGCGATGCACCGGGGGGGCGGGGGGGGGACATCCATCAGCGTCCCCCTCAATCCAGGGGGATCACAGCACCACCCGAACCCCCCAACCCCATCTCCCGCCGCCCGTCTCATCCCCCACCGCATCCCCGCCCCACGGCGCCCCCCGAGCGGCATCACCGGCCCCGGGGCATCGCCCCCGGCCCCTCCCAGCCCCCGGTACCTGGGGGAGCCGGGGGGGCGCGGGCGGGGCCCGGGGCGTGCGGCGGGGACCCTGGGCCGGGGCGGCTCATGGCTGCGGGGCCGGGCTCCCCCGCCCCAGATCCGGGTACCGCCGCCCCCCCGCAACCCCCCGGCCCCGCGTGGGGCCCCCACCCGCGCCGGGCCCGCGCCCCCCGCCTCGCACACGCGTGTGCCCCGGGCGAGCTCCGGCCGCGCTGCCCCCCCGGCGGCGGGGAGGGGGTCGGGGGTCGGGGGGGGGGCCCGGCATGAGCTCAGGCGCGCGGCCACGGCTCGTGCACGCGCATCTCCCTCGCGTGCACACGCACGTGAGCACCCACGCGTGCAAAACACCCGAGCGCGCTCACGCGCGCGCGCCGACCCCGCGCGCACCCCCCACCAACGCCGCCGCGCGCCCGCGTGCGCGCGCCCCCGCTGACCCGTGCGCTCCCCGCGTGTGCGCGCCCCCGAGCGTCCCCCCACGCGCGTTCCCGCTCGCGGGCAGAGCCGCGGGCGCGCTCCCCGCGGCCCCCCCGCCGTGCCCGCTCACCCTCGCTCCACGGCCGCGCTCGAGCACCCGCCCCGCTCGCGGGTGGGACCCCCCGGCAGTGGGGAGGGGGACGGCGGGGGCTCGGCCCCTTTAAGGGGGCGGTGGGAGGGGGGCGGGAGCGCGGATTTAAAGGGGCCGCGCCGCTCCCGCGTGCAAGGAACGCGCGCCCCCGCCCGCGGGAACCGAGAGCGCGCGCGGGGACGAGGACGCGCGCTCGGGTCCCTCTGGCGGGGCGCGCCCCCCGCACACGCGCGTGCCCGACACCCCCCCCCCTCCCCCCGCCGAGCCTGCCCCCCTCGCGCGTGCACGGGGGGTGTTTGCACGCGCGCGTGCCCGCGCCAGCCCCTCCCGGTGCGCGCTCACCCGTGACCGAGGCGGGGGCGGCCGCCGGCATCGCTGCGGAGCCGCGGGACACTCGCGACTGGCACAGACCGGACGGGGACAGGGACGGGGACAGCGACAGGGATGGCCCCGTAGGCGTGTCCACAGTGCCAGCACCCCCAGTGTCCCCAGCACCGCCACCCGGTGTCCCCAGAGTCCCCAGCACTGCACCCCCAGTGTCCCCAGCACAGCAGCCGTGTTCCCGACACCCTCAGTGGCCCCGTGTCCCGTGTCCCCAGTGTCACCGCGGTCCCCCAGATACCCCCCGTGTCCCCAGTACCCCCATTGCCTCCAGCCCAGTGTCCCCAGTGTCCCCAGTGTCCCCGAGCAGGCAGAGGCAGGACAGACGGTGGCTGCAGGGGGGGATTTATTGCCGGGGGTCTGTCCCGGCCCCGCGGTGCCGGTTCTGGGGGGCTCGGGGGTGCAGCGGGGGGGGCGGGGGTGCTGCACCTTCTCGGCTTCTTCACCCACTCGGCCCCGGCCGTGTCCCTGAAGCAAAAGGGGGGCTCACGCAGGGTCCCCAACCCCTTGTCCCCTTCCCCACAGGGCCCCCCCGGATCCCCCCGGTCCCATTTCCCCCACCCCGACACCCTCAGGTGCCCCCCGAATTCCCCCGGCCGCACCGCCCAGAGCGCCCCTTCCCCCCGGGCTGTCCCCGCTGGGGACACTGAGGCAGGGGCGGCCCGGGGGGCTCCTCCCGCCCCCCCAGTGCCTCACCTGGGGCTCAGCACCCCGGGGCGCCCCGGGGCTCCTCGGCCAGCGCTCGCCCGCCCGCCCGCTTCCCGTACCTGCAACGGGGACGCGTTATGGGGACAGGGGGACACCACGGGAGCGTGTCCCGATAGGGAGCGTGTCGCGACAGGGAGCGGCTCGTGCTGGGGAGCGCATCGGGACGGGCAGAGCGTCACGGAGGGGAGCGCATCCCGACGGGGAGCACATCGGGACGGGGAGCAGCATGCCGTGATGGGGAGCATGTCGCGATGGGGATGATGCCGTGATGGGGAGCATGTCGCGATAAGGGAGCATGCCGTGATGGGGATGATGCCGTGATGGGGAGCATGTCGCGATAAGGGAGCATGCGGTGATGGGGATGATGCCGTGACAGGGATGATGCCGTGACGGGGAGCATGTCGCGATACGGGAGCACATCGTGACGGGTGGCCCTGCTCACCGCGGGCGGGTGACCACGTTCAGGTACTGCTGCAGGTCGTTGTAGAAGCGCAGCAGATCCTCCACGGGCGCGTCGTCCCCGGGGTACGCGGGCTGGGCCGGGGCCGCGCGGGGCCGCAGCGGCAGCAGCGCCAGAGCAGCGCAGGCCACCAACAACAGCGGCGGGCGCGGGGCCATGGCTGCGACAGCGACAGCGACACAGGCAGGGACAGCGACAGCGACAGGGGCACGGACAGGGACAGCGACAGCGACAGGGGCACAGACAGGGACAGCGACAGGGGCACAGACAGGGACAGCGACAGGGGCACAGACAGGGACAGCGACAGCGACAGGGGCACGGACAGAGACAGGGGCACAGACAGGGACAGGGGCACAGACAGGGACAGCGACAGCGACACAGGCAGGGACAGCGACAGCGACAGCGACAGGGGCACGGACAGGGACAGCGACAGCGACAGGGGCACAGACAGGGACAGGGGCACAGGCAGGGACAGCGACAGCGACAGGGGCACGGACAGGGACAGGGGCACAGGCAGGGACAGGGGCACAGGCAGGGACAGGGACAGCGACAGGGGCACGGACAGGGACAGCGACAGGGACAGGGGCACAGACAGGGACAGCGACAGGGGCACAGACAGCGACAGCGACAGGGGCACAGACAGGGACAGCGACAGCGACACCGACAGCGGCACAGACAGGGGCACAGACAGGGGCACGGACAGGGACAGGGGCACAGACAGGGACAGGGACAGCGACAGCGGCTCACACCCGTGCGCACCGCGCAGGGATGGGAACAGGAGAGGCTGTGCTCTGACACAGAGCACACACACACACCTGTGCACACCTGGACACACCTGTGCACACCTGGACACACCTGGACACACCTGTGCACACCTGTGCACACCTGGACACACCTGGACACACCTGTGCACACCTGTGCACACCTGGACACACCTGGACACACCTGGACACACCTGTGCACACCTGGACACACCTGGACACACCTGTGCACACCTGCACACCCCTGCACACCCCGTGTCCCAACCCCGCACACCTTCAGCCTTGCTCAGTTTCACACGGGTGCCCCACGCGTGTCCCCCGTGTCCCCTGCACACCCCGCTTGCCGCGCACCCACTCTCTGCTCACCCCGCCCGCTCCCCGTCCCCTCTCACCTCCTTCCTGGGGCGAGGGGACACACGCGACACGAGGGGACTGTGCCTGGCACGCGGGGTCTCGCTGCCGCTGCTGCCGCTGCCGTGCCGGCCCTTTTATCCCCCCGTGTCCCCGCTGATGTCACCCTGCTGCCCCCTCGGACTGGGAGGGGGGGACAGGGGCCAGCGTGGGGGGTGACAGGGCCAGCTGGCCCCTGGTTAATGTTTGACCCCGCGCTGAGGGGGCTCCCGGAGGGGACAGGACGTGGACACGGGTGTCCGGCCCCACGGAGGGAAACAGGGACAGGGGTGGGGACAGAGGGACAAGAGGGACACGGTCAGGGGGGCTGGGGGCGTGCAAGGGTGGCAGGAGTGGACAGAGGGGTGGGGAGTGGGACAGGGGGACAGGGGAGGACCCTGGGGTGAGGGAGAGGGGCCACAGCCACCCCCAACCGCAGCCGTGGGGACGGGGCTGTCCCCAGACTCCCACCACGGCCGCGTGGGGGGCAGAGGGACACGGGACCCCCACAGTCCTCACACGGGGGGTCCCCGATGGTGTCAGCACCCCCTGCCAGGGCACCCCAGCACCCCCACGAACGTCCAGGCCCGACATTCATCACTGCTGGGTGCCCCCACCAGTGCCCCCCGACCAGTGCGCCCCAGTATCCAACCCCAGTGTGCCGCAGCCCCCAGCCCAGCCCACCCCACCCTCCCCTACCCACCCTCTCCAAAATCCCCGCCCCTCACCCAATTCCACTCCTCTCCTTTCACCTCCCAATCGCTCCCCACCCCCGACCCCCGTCCCTGCACCCCAGCACCTCTTGTCCCTTGTTCTTCCCACCCCCCCTGCCCCCCTCCATCCCCCCCTGCCCCCCTCCATCCCCCCTCCATCCCCCCGCGCCCCCCGCGCCCCCCGCACTCAGCGGACCCGGCCGTGCCCACGAGCTGCTCTTTTATTGTCGCCGTGCAGGGACCACGCGGGGCCCCCCCGACAGCGGTGGGGAGGGGACGGGGTCGGGGGCTCCCCCCGACAGCGGGACGCCCCCGGGCCGGGTTCTGGGGGTCCCCGGCCCTCCAGCGGGGGGTCCCGCGCTGGCCCTGGGTCCCCTGGGGGGACCTGGAGAGATGGGGAGGATTTGGGGGACGGGGGGGCTGGGCGGGGCGGTCACCACGAGGAGTCGTCATCGAACCTGCGGGAAGAGCGGGTGTGAGAAAAGGGAGAACGAGACCCCCGAACCCCCCCGAGACCCCGAACAGCCCCGGGACCCCCCCCCCCCCCCCCGGGGTGCGGGCGACAGCGCAGCCCCTGTGTGCGGCCAGGGAGGGGGACGGCGACAGGGACACTCACCGTGACCTGTCACTGCCGGCCCCCAGGAGCAGCTCCGCCACCGCGGCGCCGGGGCTGGAGCGTTTCCCGTACCTGCGGGACACGGGAGCGCGCGTGAGCAACGGGGACCCCGCGGGAGCGCGCGCGGAGCCCGGGGGTGCGCGGGGACAGGGACGGGGGCACCAAGGGGGACGCGTGTCCGGCCCTGTCGCTCACCTCTGCCGCGTCACCAGGTTGATGTAGTGGCGGAGGGCCGAGAAGTACCGGGCCATCTCCTCGGGGGACGCGTCGTCCCCGGGGCTCTCGGGTTTCGGGGGGTACGCGGCCGCCAGGCACAGCAGGACACAGAGGGACACGGCCACCAGCGCGCGCCACGGCCGCGGGGACATCACCATCTGCGGGGGACGGGGGCGAGGGGCGGCTGCGGCTGCGGGTGGGGGCACCCCCATCGCCCCCGGGACCCCCGACCCAGCTCTGCCCCCCACCACACCCCGGGACCCCGTTCCCTGCGGGAATGTCACACCCTCAGAGCACCCCCAGCTCCCCAGAGGATTGTTTCACCCCCCACCCGGGACCCCAGCCCCCCTGAAGGGACATCTTCACTCCCGGGACCCCCCCATATCCAACGGGGACATGTCCCTCCCGGAGACCCCCCCGCAGTGTCCCCAAGGGAGCTGTCCCACCCCCAAGGACCCCACAGACCCACTTGCCCCCCAAGGGACCCCACAGGTCCCCAAGGTGATTGTCCCTCCTGGGGTCCCGACCTCCCCTCAGGGACCCCCCGGGACCCCCCGGGACCCCAGCCCCGTCCCTGCACTCACGATGGCGGAGGCAGAGGTGACAGGTAGGGCCTGGCAGAGGGGTGACAGTGCCGGGGACACGGCGGCTCCTGCACCCGCCCGGGGTTTTATAGCCCGAGGGGGGCTGGTGGCTCCTCCCTCACGCGTGACAGACCCACGGGCACGCAGGACCCTGCGGCCCCCCCGCCACGGGCAGGCGACACGTGCCAGCACCTTGTCACTGTCCCCCGGCCCGGGGCACTGGGGCTGGGGAGGACAGAGCGGGGCGGGGACACGGAGGGGACACACGGACACGGGGACAGGGGGACACACGGACACGGGGACACACGGACAGGGGGACACACGGACACGGGGACACGCGTGTGGCCACAGGACACGGACACGGCAACGCCAGACGGGCACGGGACATGGGCACAGATGTGTCACCACGGCACAGGCAGGTGTGACAGGCACATGACAGATGTGACAGGCAGCAGTGGCACAGGGACACAGGACAGGGACGCGGGACAGGGACACGGGTGTGACACAGCCCTGGCACAGGGACACAGGACAGGGACACAGATGTCACACGCAGCCCTGGCACACAAACCTGCCCTGGGACAGCCTCGGGGTGTGACAGGGGGACGCAGGGACATCAGCCACACCCAGGGACACAAACACGGCACATGGGACAAGCCACCCACGGGGGACAGTGAAGGGGACAGACACACCCGCAGCCACGGCTGCCTCAGTTTCCCCAGACGGGGCACGAAGCCGCCACCACGGCCCTGTCACCGCAGCCCCCGCCAGCGCCATCGATCGCTGTCACCTCCCCAGGACGGATGAGGTGGCCTTTCCAGCCCCCCAGTCCGTTATGGATTTACCATTAAGGAGCAATCAACGGCTCCGGGGGAAACTGAGGCACGGCGGGACGCGGCGGGGACGTGCCCGCCGGGCAGGGGCCACCAAAGCCACCGTGGGGCTGCGGCGATGGGGAGAGGGGGCAGAAGGGGGTCCCCAAAAACACCGGGATGGCCCCACCCAGCCGCAGCCGCATCTCCGGCCGGTGGCGAGGAGGGGCCGGGCTGGAGGGGACACGGCCCGTGGGGACACCGGGGGGACACCGGGGGGACACCGGGGGGACACCGGCCCCTGCCGGAGGGGACACGGGAGGGTGCCAGCCCCGGCCGGAGGGGACGCGCTCCCCACTCGTGCCCCGGCTGTCACCCGGCGAGCGGCGGCGGCGGGGACGCGGCTGGTGGCGGTGGCGGGGGCTGTCCCCCGTGGCGTGGCCGCTCTGTGACACCCGCCGGGAGCGGGGGACACGGGCGGGGGGTCCCGGCCGAGCGGCGCCGGGCTCGGGCAGCGCTGGGAGGGGGGAGCGGCCCCCGCAGCCCCCCCAGGCACGAACCTCTCACGTCCCCGCGGTCGATGCGGAGCTGACGGGACCGAGGGGGCTGCGGGGACCCCCCCGCGGGACCTGACGCGTGTCCGGGGAAACTGAGGCAGAGGGGATGGGGCGGGCTCCCCCCAGCCCCGGCGCAGGGGGGGGATCTGCCCCATCCCGGGGTCTGGGGGGGGGGATCCTGCCACAGCGACAATGTCACCGCGTTGTCCCCGGCCCGGGGGGGGGATCGGGGCGCGGGTGGCCCCCAGCACCCCCCGGCAGCCGCGGGGGGGTCGGGGGGAGCGGGAGCTTTCTGCCCCATTTATCCGAGTGACAGCAAACAGACATTTTCCAAAGGTCACAGGATGGCTCTGCCGGCGGGGGGGCGCGGGCTGCACCCCCCGGCACAGGGGGGACACCGGCGGGGACAGGGGGGTGTCCCCTGCACGCCCCCACCGCTGCAGGGGCAGCCAGGAGGAAGAGGAGGGTCTGGGGGTGAAGGCGGGGGGCTGGAGCAGCCGGGGGGGTCCCGGGGGGTGAGGAGCCGCGGTGGCCCCCCCGGGCAAACACGGCTCTGCCGCCTGCCCGCGTTTTATGGCCCCGGTTCCGCCGGAGGCGCATTAGGGCCCCCCGCAGGAAGCCCCTTATCAGCCCTGTTTGCTTTTCCGGCCAGCCCGGGACACACGGACACCTGTCCGGGCCGGGGGGGACACACGGACACCTGTCCGGGCCGGGGGGGACACACGGACACCTGCACAGCCCTGGGGACACACGGACACCTGTCCTGCCCTGGGGGGGACACACGGACACACCTGTCCTTCCCTGGGGGACACACGGACACCTGTACCGGCCGGGGGGGACACACGGACACACCTGTCCTGCCCTGGGGGACACACAGACACCTGTCCTGCCCTGGGGGGGGACACACGGACACCTGTCCGGGCCAGGGGGGACACACGGACACCCCTGTCCTGGGGACACACGGACACCTGTCCTGCCCTGGGGGGGACACACGGACACACCTGTCCTGCCCCGGGGGGGGACACACAGCCCTGCCCAGCCCCGGGGGGGACACACAGCCTGGGGACAGTCTGGGGTGACACACACAGCCTGGGGACAGCCCGGGGACAGCTCGGGGACAGCCTGCGGGGACCCCGGGGGCTGCCAGGCCCTCCCCGTGTCCCCCTGGGACCCCCACCCGTGCCAGAACACCCACAGCTCCTCCACCGGCTCCCCCCCAAGCAGCTCCTCATGTCCCTCCCCAGACCTGTCCCCCCCAAAGTGCCTCCCCATGAAGGTCCCCCAAATCAGCCCCTCCACCCCAAGCTGCCAGAGCTCTGCCCTCCAAGCCCCCCAAAGCCTCTCCCCCTGAATCAGCTCCCCCCAAAAGTGACTCCTCTGAAAGCTCTTCCCCCTCGACATCAGCTCCCCAAAGCGTTCCTGCCCTGCAGTCCCAGGACCCCAAAAGCAGCTGCTGCCCCCCGAAGCTGCAGCCCCTCCCCGGCACCCAAAGCCCCCAGGGTGAGACATGAAAGATTTCTCAGTGCATCAGTAAAAATACATTTTTTTGGGGGGGGAGCAGTGACACCCCTCAGCAGGGAGAGGAGCCCTGGCCACACAGTGGCCGCCACCCCCCAGGCAGGACCCCCCACCCGTCCTCCGCCACGATTATCAAATATTTACAAACAACACAAAAAACAAAACAAAACAAAAAAAAATCAACCAATAAATAGTGATGCTCCTTAAAAAACCCCTCCCAGCCCTGATCCCCGCTCGTCCCACGCCGTCCCCTCATCCGTCCGTGGCCAGGATCACCACGGCCCCGAAGATGCCGACGTTCTGGCCGATGAGCTTCATCTGGTTCCAGAACTCCACGCGCCGCAGGGCGTGCCAGTAGCCCAGGTTGCCGTCGATGAGGAGGATGGCGAGGGGCAGCAGCACGGCCAGGACCTGCGCCGCTGCCCGCACGTAGTAACCCGACAGGAAGGCCAGGGCCAGCAGCCCATAGAGCAGGAACAGCAGCTGCAGGGCCAGCTCACCCCCCAGCAGATGGTCCAGGTACGCCAGGCGGTCCTCGGTGCTGTGCTGCAGGGAGTAGGCCTGAGGGGACAGGGGATACTGGGGATACTGGGGATACTGGGGATACTGGGGACACTGGGGACATTGGGGACACTGGGGACAGTGGGGATACTGGGGATACTGGGGATACTGGGGACAGTGGGGATACTGGGGACAGTGGGGATACTGGGGACATGGGACACTGGGGATACTGGGGATACTGGGGACACTGGGGATACTGGGGACAGGGGATACTGGGGATATTGGGGACACTGGGGATACTGGGGACAGTGGGGACACTGGGGATATTGGGGACACTGGGGACACTGGGGACACTGGGGATACTGGGGATACTGGGGATACTGGGGACACTGGGGATAATGGGGATACTGGGGATGGTGGGGACACTGGGGATGGTGGGGACAGTGGGGACACTGGGGATACTGGGGACACTGGGGACTCTGGGGACACTGGGGACATGGGACACTGGGGACACTGGGGACAGGGGACAGTGGGGACAGTGGGGACAGGGGACACAGGACACTGGGGACACTGGGGAGAGGGGACACTGGGGACAGTGGGGACACTGGGGACAGGGGACACAGGACACTGGGGATACTGGGGACAGGGGACACTGGGGACACTGGGGACACTGGCAGCAGGGCGAGTGATGGGGATGAAGCTTCTCCTGCAGGGACCTGTGTGCCCAGCCTGCAGCTGTGGCCACCGGCCCTGGCTGTCCCCTGGCTGTCCCCAGCTATCCCTGGCTGTCCCCAGCCATCCCCAGCTATCCCTGGCTGTCCCCAGCCGTCCCCAGCCGTCCCCAGTTGTCCCCAGTTGTCCCCAGCTGTCCCCAGGCTGTCCCCAGGTGTCCCCAGCTGTCCCCAGTTGTCCCCAGTTGTCCCCAGCTGTACCCAGTTGTCCCCAGCCATCCCCAGCTGTCCCCAGCCATCCCCAGCCGTCCCCAGGTGTCCCACTTTACCTGGCAGATGAGGTAGATGCCCAGGAACACCTGTCCCGTGGACTGCAGGGAGCGGCTGCGCGGTTTCTGCCGGTACAGCTCCCCGGCGCCGCTGGCCAGGATCAGGAAGCCGCCGATGATGGCGATGGTGCGCGAGTACATCCGCACCTGCGGGGCCAGGCCGGCGTCACGGCCGCCCCGGGGCCGTCCCGGGGCCGCGGGGGCCGCGGGGTCTCACCTTGAGCCAGTCCCCGTAGTGCACGTGGCCCCCGACGTGGGCGGCGTAGGTGGCCACCGCCAGCTGCAGCGCGGCCCCCAGCGCGAACCAGCGGCGCTTGACCCCGAAGGACATGAAGCTGGCACAGAGCACGGCCACGCCCATGTCCACGTACAGGTACGGCACCGGGATGTCCGGCTTCCTGCGGGGACGGCAGCTCCGGCACCCCCAGACTCACCCCGGGACCCCCAGACCTTCCCCCGGGGCTATCGGGGAGCCACACAGAGCCCTGCCCCACAGAGCCCCCAAAGAGCCCCTCCCCTGACCCACAGAGCCCCCAAAGAGCCCCTTGTGCCCCACAGAGCCCCCAAAGAGCCCCCACAGAGCCCCTCGTGCCCCTCCCCTGCCCCACAGAGCCCCCACAGAGCCCTCCCCTGCCCCACAGAGCCCCTCTGTGCCCCTCCCCTGCCCCACAGAGCCCCTCCCCTGCCCCTCTGTGCCTCTCCCCTGCCCCACAGAGCCCCTCGTGCCCCACAGAGCTCCCCCGTGCCCCAGAGAGCCCCCACAGAGCCCCTCTGTGCCCCTCTCCTGCCCCACAGAGCCCCCAAAGAGCCCCTCTGTGCCCCACAGAGCCCTCCCCTGACCCACAGAGCCCCCACAGAGCCCTCCCCTGACCCACAGAGCCCCTCCGTGCCCCCCACTGCTGCTGGGTGCCCTTCCCCAGAGCCCAGCGCTGCCCCTCAGCCCCGGGCAGCAGCTCTGGGCTCCACTCAAACCCCTCTGAACCACCCCAAACCCCCCTGAACCACCCCAAACCCCCCTGAATCACCCCAAACCCCCCTGAACCACCTCAAACCCCCCTGAACCACCCCAAACCCCCCTGAACCACCTCAAACCCCCCTGAACCACCCCAAACCCCACTCAAACCCCACCTCAAACCACCCTGAACCACCCCAAACCCCCCTGAAACACCTCAAACCCCACTCAAACCCCCCTGTTCCATCTCAAACCCCCCAACCCCACCTCAAACCCCACTCAAACCCCCCTGAACCACCCCAAACCCCCCAGAACCACCTCAAACCCCACTCAACCCCCACCTGTCCCTGTCCCACCTCAAACCCCCCAGCCCCGGGCTTTTCCCACGCCCCACACCAGGCTCCGGCCCCCTGACCCTCGGGGCTCTCCCCCAGACCCTCAGAGCCCCACACCCGCCCGCGGACTCTCCCGGATCCCCCCCAGCCCCAGCCCCAGCCCCGCGCCCGCCCCGCGCCCGCCCGGGCCCCCTCCCCAGCACCGCTCGCAGGCGCCCCGGCCCGTCCCGAGCCCCGGGCGCGCACCGGCGCAGGTCGGCGCGCTCGGCGCACAGGAGGAGCCCGCTGAAGCAGTGCCAGAAGGGGAAGCGGGTGAGCAGGACGCCGCCGCCCGCCGTGAGCAGGCGCAGCGCCCGCCGCCTCCACCCGCGGCCCGCCGCCATCACCGGGCTGGCCCGCCGGAAGTGCCGCGCCGGAAGTGCCGGCCCGCGGACCAATCAGCGCCGAGCAGCGCCCCGCCGAAGGGAAGCCACGCCCCTTCATTGGGAGCACGCTCAGGCCGCGCCCCTCCGGGCAAAGCGCGTTCCCGGCCCCGGAGCCGCGGCCCCGCTCTGAACCGCCGCTCGCACCGAGCCTCCATCCTCCCCAGGCCGCGCCTCCTCCGCAGAACCCCTGCCGTGCGCTACACCGCGCCAAATCAACCCCGCAACCCCTCATTGCCGCGCCAGGCCCCGCCCCGTTAGAGCAAACCCCGCCCCTGGCCACGCCCCACATAGTGACCACGCCCCCACAAAGCTCCGCCCAAAACCACGCCCACTCCCCGGCCACGCCCCCATAATGACGGGACCGTATCAAAGCTCCGCCCCAAACCACGCCCCTCTCCTGGCCACGCCCATAATGACGTGTCCAATCAGAGCCCCGCCCCTAAACCACGCCCCCTCCCTGGCCACGCCCCCACAATGACATATTCATATCTAAGCCCCGCCCAAACCACGCCCCTCCCCTGGCCACGCCCCCGGCCACGCCCCCATTGAGCCCTCACAGACTCCGGTGATGGTTAAAAAAATTTCGGGTTTTTATTGTTTTTTGCTAAACAAGACTAAAAAATTTTCCTTTTTTTTTCTTTTTTTTTTTTTTAATTTTTTTTTTTTAATCTTTAACCTTCCTAAAGGCAGGGCTTGAATCGTTTTGAGTTTGATCTGCGTTTTTTTTTTTTTTTTCTTTAATAATAATAATAAAAAAAAAAAAAAACAATGAAAGGAAATAAAACGGGGAGAGGGGAGGATCGTGGCAAAAAAAAAAAAAATTAAAATTAAAAAGGAAATTAAAAATTAAATGAAAAAGGGCAAAAAAAAATTTAAAAACATAAAGGAAATGGGGAGAAAACCCCAAATCCAGGTTCTGGCTGCTCCCAGGGGAGGTTCGAGGGATTTTTTGCCACGACCCTGCTAGAACCAGACAAATATTTAAAGAACATTTTAATATATATTCATATATATATTTAAAGATAAGAAAAATAAGACTAATTCAAGCCTTGCCCTGTGCAAACAAAATTAAAACGAGACCACGTAGGTCACAAGGGTCCCGGGTGGGCCACCACAGTCAGCTCGTTAGCTTTATTTTCTGGGGGGTATTTTGGGGAAAAGGGAGGCAGGAATTGGGAGAAAAGGGGAAAAAAAAGGCCAAAAAATAAAATTAACAGAGTCTGACTGGCTGGAGGGAGAAACCATGGCGGAAAAACAAAGTCTGTTAGTCAAGTAATGCGTGAGGAGCTTTAAATTATTCTTTTTTTTCTCGTTTTGTTTTAAAGTCTAAAGTTTGGAATTGGTTGAGATTCCCAAGAAGAGAAAAAAAAAAAAAAAAAAAAAAAAAAAAAAAAAAAGGAAATAAAAGTTGAAGGTGCCCCCAGCGCCACCTCCGGGGAGGGGACACGGGGACGGGGCGAGCCCAAGGTGGCCTCAGGATGAGAGGGACGTGTCCTTCTGTGTCTGCTGTGCTTGTGAACGCTGCAGGACCTTCTGGCTCTCCACGTCCCGAAAGTGTTTCTCCACCTGCAGGGGAACGGGGGCTTAGGGGAGGAGCGGTGCCCAAGGGGGGCTGGAGCCACACACGGAGGGCTGGGGTGTCCCCAGGGAGGTGACACCCGCCCCGTCTGTCCCCTCCTCGCCATTCTGAACACACAGCTGAAGGAAGGAGGGGAGGGGGATGGCCAGGACGGGCTCCTGGATGTCCCCAGGGAGGTGACAGGTCTGTCCCCTCCTCACCATTCTGAACACACAGCTCAAGGAAGGGTGGGAGGGGGATCTGGAGAGGGAAGGGGATGGCCAGGACGGGCTGGAGCCCACCCAAGGACGGTTTCTGGGTGTCCCCAGGGAGGTGACAGGTCTGTCCCCTCCTCACCATTCTGAACACACAGCTGAAGGAAGGAGGGGAGGGGGATGGCCAGGACGGTTTCTGGGTGTCCCCAGGGAGGTGACAGGTCTGTCCCCTCCTCACCATTCTGAACACACAGCTGAAGGAAGGGTGGGAGGGGGATGGCCAGGACGGGCTCCTGGATGTCCCCAGGGAGGTGACAGGTCTGTCCCCTCCTCACCATTCTGAACACACAGCTGAAGGAAGGGTGGGAGGGGGATGGCCAGGACGGTTTCTGGGTGTCCCCATGGAGGTGACAGGTCTGTCCCCTCCTCACCATTCTGAACACACAGCTGAAGGAAGGAGGGGAGGGCGATGGCCAGGACGGTTTCTGGGTGTCCCCAGGGACGTGTCCCCCTCCCAGCACCCCCAGGCTCCCCAGCCCACACTCACTATTTTGCGTACGTGGCTCAGGGCGCTTCCCTCTTTGCCTTTACAGTTTTCCACCTGGTACGGAGGGGCAATGACGACTTCTTCCATCACAACTATGTTCTTCTCCTGCCATTTACAGTCTTTAATGCTGAGGGGAGGGACAACGGGATCAGGGAACGCCACCTGGCCTGGGAAAGCCACCACTGCCCCCCAGGGTGGGTCTGTGTCCCAGTGAGAGGGCAAAGAGCCCCCCAGGTCACTGCAGCTGGAGAGGGGTGGGAGTCCAGGGGGATGGGATGTGCCAGGAAGGGGCAGGGAGCGGGCAGGGAGCCACCCTCCCTCCCTGAGGATCCCATCCAGCACATCCCAGGACACATCAGAGCGTCCCAGAGCGACCCAGCCAGGGGAATCCCCCAAAAAGCAGCCTGGGGACTCCGAGGTGGGCACTGGGGACTCTGAGGTGGGCACTGGGGACCCCGAGGTGGGCACTGGGGACCCCAAGGTGGGCACTGGGGACCCTGAGGTGGGCACTTACGTCTTATGGATGGTCTGGAAGAGCTGCTGCCCCTCCAGAGAGACACCAGCACTAATTGCATATGCCTGGCTCATCTTCTCCTCCTTCTCCGTCCGTGCTTTGTTGGCAAGCTGGGAAAACACAGGGACAGGGAATTGGGCTGGGAGCAATGAGGGGGCACAGGGACCCCCCAACACAGCTCTGTCCCTTGTGATTCCAGCCTGAATTCCCCTGCTGAGGCACCCTCACCACTGCCAGAGATTTGGGGGATGGTGGTGCCACCTTTCCACGTCCCCCTGTCCCTTCCCCTTGGCCTCTTCTGAATCAGTTCTGGCATTTTAGGTGCAAACCACCCTCACTACTCCGTTTACTTGGGAGGGAGATGGGGAAGAGGAGCCTGAAATACCCGACACGCTGGGAGTAAATGCTCCATGCAGGAGTACGAGCAACTTTAGCCTGCAGCAATTGATTTGCTCCCAAAAAATAACCAGAATTGGTTATCTGGGAGTCGCATCCGTGTGTGGGGAGGTGTGATTACACACAGGGTGCTGGAATAGAGATGGAAAACCCCGACCCTGGCATCCCCCATGTTGAATCCCATGGATGTGGGAGGAGAAGGATGCAGCGCCTGGAGGCAGCAGCCCTGGACCAGCTGCCTTTTCCTGGCTGGAGATGCCGCAGTGGAGGAGCCACATCAGCATCATCCCTCCTCTTCCTCCTCCTGGAGCCTCCTCATTCCTGGGAGCACACCCAGAGCTGGACTGGCTTCCTGGCGCTGGCTGAGGGGGTTTCACCCCTCCCAAAGCCCCTCTGGGTGGGGAAAGGCCGAGCTCCCTCTGTCTGGGGACACTTCAGTGCCTCTCCCAGCCGTGTCCCCTCTCGGTGCCCTGGGAGCAGCCACTGCAGGGGCAGGGGGACGTGCTCCCAACAGGGACAGGAGCCTTCCTCACCTTCACAAGCCACCCACCCCATGCCATGGCAGAACTGCTCTCTCCAAGACCACCAGGCAGGCTTCCAAACCAGGCACAACGCTCCACAGGAACTTCCCTGCACCCCACACCCTTCCCTGCCCCTCATCCAGGCAGGGGAGCCATCCCAAAGCTGGAGAACTGGGATCCCGACTTCCACACTGGGATGGGCTGGAACCGTGGGACAGAGCACTGGGGATCCCCTGTGCCGTGTCCTCCCTGAGCAGATCCCCCTTCCCCAGCCTGAGGTTTAGATCCCCTCTGTCCCAAGCCTCTGGCTTTCCCGAGCCTTGGGATGCTCCCACAGCAGCTGCTGCATCCTGGGGACAGCCCTGAGGAGAGGCCACCGGGAGGTGACAGGACAGGAGAGGTGCCAGCAGCACCCCAGCATTTCCACGGGGATCCACCCATCACTCATCACTCCCCTGCAGCACCACGTGCTCCCCCTGCCCATCCACGCCTGCCAAGAGGAAACGGATCAGCCTCCTGGATGTGAGCGCTGCACGGAGCTCCACGGCTCCCCTGCACACACCTTGTGCAGGCGGCATGAATGGATGAGTCACTTCCCCACTCCCTCAGGATCAATGACGGCAGCAGCACGCAGGGAGGGACCGCCAGGGCCACCAAGGTTCATGCCAGGGCCACCAAGAACCACGCCAGGGTCCCCCAGTGCCAGGGTCCCCCAGTGCCAGGGTCCCCCTCATCCCAGCTGGGTGGCGATGGAGGGGATCCCTCCAGAATCTCCTGCAGTGGCAGAGGATGGCTGTGCCGAGCTCCTCTGGTGGCACAGGTGGTGTTCCCAAGTCCCCAACTCTCCGGGTTCCCTGCAGCACCACCAGCACTCCCACGTGCCCACACCTCCTCTTCCTCCTCCTCCTCCTCCTCCCAGTACAACCAGTACCAGCCACCAACATCCCAGCCCCTGAACATCCATGGGGAAGGGGATGTGGGGCAGGGCCCCACAGAACTCCCCTCCTGCCACTGGAGTGGCCCTTCCAGCTCGACTCCATCTGCAATTTCCCCACACACCAAATCCACAATCCCTGGGATGCTGGAGAAGACCAGAGAGCACTGGAATTGCTGAGGGGGTTCCCCTGGGCTGCGCTACCAGCCGTGTCACTCGCTGCAGTGACAGCCAACAGTCACACCTTGGTGGCAGCTGTGTCATCCCGGACCTCAGAGGTGTTAATCCATGGGAAGGGACCCGGGGAGGGGATGGACACCCAGCTGCTGCCACCTGTTGTGACACAAAGCCTCGGGAGAGGTGTCCCTGTGGGACATGGAGGTGACAACTGAGCCCTCCACACCTGGATTCAGCCCAGCACCGAGGGCTTGGGGTCCCCTTCCCTTTCTTTCCAGGATGGGTGAAAAGCAGTTCCTCAGAATTCCATGAGCTCCACATCTTCACCCCTCCTGTCCTCTCCAAAACAGGAGACCATGTCCAGTCTAGACCCAAACCAGCATCATCCAGACCCCAAACACCACCACCCACCCCAAACTACCAAAACCCAGGCTCCAAACCCCTCAAAACCCAAGCCCCAAAACAAGATCACCTTTAGATCCCAAAAATGCCAAAATCCAGGTCCCCAAATGCAAAAATCTAGACATAAAATCCACGCCCCAAAACCACCCAAAATCCAGGCCCTAAATGCCAATAGTCCAGACCCTAAACCCAATAAAACCCAGAGGCCAAACTGCTAAAACCCAGAGCCAAGTGGCCAAAGCCCAGAGCCAGAACGGAGCTGGGGGAAGCTGTGCTGGGAGCAGGCGAGCTCCAGAGGTGAATCCCGCTGGATCCCTGCAGGATTCCCGGAGATCCCTGCGGGAGGGGCTCTCTCACTGCTGGATCCCTGCAGGATTCCCGGAGATCCCTGCAGGAGGGGCTCTCTCACCACTGGATCCCTGCAGGATTCCCGGAGATCCCTGCAGGATTCCCAGAGATCCCTGCAGGAGGGGCTCTCTCACCTTGCTGACGTTGAGGGAGGCTAAAGGGGGAGGCGTTTCCGTGCGGTCATTGATTATTTCCACTTCTGACACGTACTGTAAGTTTACGAGCAGGATGTCTGCGTGGTTGGGCTTGCCACTGGAAGAGGGGCATTCTGGAAGGGGGGGATTAAGGAAAACAAATCCAGAGGGAGGTTTTTAAAGGTGGGACACAGCCCAGGAGCAAACCGGGAGAAGGGTGGGTTTGTGGGAAGCTCCTCTGCTCCCTTGTCCCTTCTTGGGATAATCAGTGATCCCAACAGAGCTGCTTGTCTCTCTCTGGACCCATCTGCTGCTGATCCTGGTCTATCCCAGCTCCAGATTGAGTTTTCCAGTCCTGGTCCACCAGCACCAGCCCACCACCACCACTGGCCTGAACCAGCACCACCAAATTTGCCCTTTTTCCACCAGAACTCTTTCCTCTTGTGGGCAGCAGCCTCCCTGGGAGCGTTCCCTGTTCTGGAAGGAAGGGAAGTGCCAGGAGAGGGACACACAAGGTTTGTTGTTGGTACTGCCCTGTGAATGAAACACCACCCCCCAAAAACACCCCCATCCCTTCCAGAGCTGCCAGGGATCCCTGCACAATCCCCTGCTCCCGTGAGGAGGATGGAGGGATGGAGCAGGGAGCACGGCACGGAGAGTGCCAACGCCATCTCCTCCTGGAACAGATCCTCGTGGGGATCCCTGCTCCCCTCCCAGCACACCTGAGCACAAGCTGGAGCCCCCCCTAAAAAAAGCCAGGGAATTCCAATCTTTCCCTCTGGGGGAAAGCTGGAGCATCCCAGCTCGGGGAGGAAGAGGTGGAGGGGAAGCGCTCAGCCCTCTGTGGGGCAGACAAACAGCACTGGGCAACCTGTTGGACCCTCCGGGATTTTCCTGCTGTCTCTGGAGCTCCCCTGGCTCCAACCACATCCCAGGCACCCAGGGGCCCTTCTCCTATTGTGTTTCCCACAGCTCCAGCCACAAAACCCTCTCCCAGCTCCTCATCCCCTGCAGAACCCACCCCTGGGCCCCCAGAACCCCAACGCCAGCCCTGAGCTCAGCATTCACCTTCCCCCCCTCTCCTGGGTGTCTCCTCTGTTTTCCAACAGCCCTTGGCTTTTCCCATTCCTTGCAGATTCCAAACAAAACCATATCCACATATATTTACACTGGGGGGGGCTGGAAACACCCCACTGCCCCCACACACCCCAATACAGGGTTCCTCACTGCCCCCCAAAAAACCTCCAGGACGAGTCCCCCCCATTCTCCCCAAAACTGGGTGTTCTCTCTCCCCCAGTTTAACCCAGTGCAGGGCTCCCCACTCCCCCTCAAAAGCTCTTTATAATACAGGGCCCCTCAATCTCCCCATTCACCCCAATACAGGCTCCCCAATCCCCCCAATCCAAACCTCCTCACTCCCCCCAAAAACTCCCTCTAGAACACCCCACATCCATTTACCCAGCACAAGACCCCCGCCTCCCCCATTCTCCGGGGCACAGGGCTCCTGAACCCCCCGCTCACCGATCACAAGGCTCCCCCAATCCCTCCTCACCGAGCTCCCCGAACCCCCCGTTCACCCCCACAAAACTCTCTCCAATTCCCCCAAAACCTCCCTGCCGGACTCCCCACTCCCCCCCTCCCTCGGGGGTCTCCCCGCTCCCCCTCAAACCCCTCCCTGTCGCCGCCCACCTCGATCCCCTCACACCCCCTCCCCTCCTTCCCCCCTTTCCCGTCCCTCCCTCACGCCCCCCCCGCTCCCCATCGGGCGGGCCGCAGAGGCCCGAGCGGGCCGCGCCGGGGCCGGGACCAGCGCGGCGAGGCGCGGGCGGGTGGATACTGAGCGCCAGCATCTTGCTGGGGTAGTCGAAGGCGACGACCTCGCCCTGGAGGCGCTGCTCCTGGCAGGTGCGGCAGGACACCTGGCTGCCCACGCTGAAGTACTCGCCCGGCGCCGCCATCTTGTCCGCCCGCAGCGCCCGCGGCTCCGCTCGCCTCGGCCAGGCGCGGCGGGGGCGGGGCCGCGCGGCAGCGAGGGCGGGGATTGGCGCTCCGCCCCGCCGATCTGCTCCGCCCCGCGCTCTGATTGGCTGAGCGCACCCCGGCCGCGGTTTGTCCCTCCCGCCCCGCCGTAGCGCGCCGCCCCGCGGGCGGTGATGGGAAGTGTAGGCGGAAGAGGGCGCTGAGAACGGCGGGAGGGAGTTTTGAGGGGTCCCCGGGATGAAGCCCCCCCCTGAGGTACCTCCCGCCGGTACCGGGGGTTGCGGAGCACCGCGGGGAGGTTTAAGGAGGGTCAGGGCGGCTCAGAGGCTGCTGGTTGGCATGGGGAGGCCGCGGGTCTGATGTAAGGGAGACCCCAGGGAGGCCTCAGGCCTGAGAGCAGAGGGAGGCCCAGAGGGGCCCCAGGGAGGCCCAGGAGCCGCTTCAGGGAGACCCCAGGAAAACCCCAAAGAAAACCCAGGGTGGCTCCAGGGAGACTCCAGGGACACCCCAGGCCTTCTGCAGAATCACCTCAGGGAGAGCCAGGAGGTTTCCAAGGGAAAGCCCCAGGGAGGTGGTGGCTGTTTGGAGCATCACAGCTGCTCCAGCAAATCCCCAGCAATGCCCTGATCCTGCCCAGATCCCAGAGCCACAGGGATTCCACCTGTTCCACCCCCGGGCAGAAACCTGGGAGCCATTTGTGGGCAAACTTCAAGGGGTGAATGAGTCCCTGAATCAGTGCCAAGGGATCCCTGGTGATCCAGCCACCTCCCACCCTGTTCCCAATGAATTCCTGGGGATCCAGCCACCTCCCACCCTGTTCCCAATGAATTCCTGGGGATCCAGCCACCTCCCACCCTGTTCCCAATGAATTCCTGGGATCCAGCCACCTCCCACCCTGTTCCAAATGAATTCCTGGGATCCAGCCACCTCCCACCCTGTTCCCAATGAATTCCTGGGATCCAGCCACCTCCCACCCTGTTCCCAATGAATTCCTGGGATCCAGCCACCTCCCACCCTGTTCCAAATGAATTCCTGGGATCCAGCCACCTCCCACCCTGTTCCCAATGAATTCCAGGGATCCAGCCACCTCCCACCCTGTTCCCAATGAATTCCTGGGATCCAGCCACCTCCCACCCTGTTCCAAATGAATTCCTGGGATCCAGCCACCTCCCACCCTGTTCCCAATGAATTCCTGGGATCCAGCCACCTCCCACCCTGTTCCCAAGGGATTCCTGGGGATCCAGCCACCTCCCACCCTGTTCCCAATGAATTCCAGGGGATCCAGCCACCTCCCACCCTGTTCCCAAGGGATTCCAGGGGATCCAGCCACCTCCCACCCTGTTCCCAAGGGATTCCAGGGGATCCAGCCACCTCCCACCCTGTTCCCAAGGGATCCCTGGGATCCAGCCACCTCCCACCCTGTTCCCAAGGGATTCCAGGGATCCAGCCACCTCCCACCCTGTTCCCAAGGGATTCCAGGGATCCAGCCACCTCCCACCCTGTTCCCAATGAATTCCTGGGATCCAGCCACCTCCCACCCTGTTCCCAATGAATTCCAGGGGATCCAGCCACCTCCCACCCTGTTCCCAATGAATTCCAGGGGATCCAGCCACCTCCCACCCTGTTCCCAAGGGATTCCTGGGGATCCAGCCACCTCCCACCCTGTTCCCAAGGGATTCCAGGGGATCCAGCCACCTCTCACCCTGTTCCCAAGGGATTCCTGAGGGGATGTGTGCGGGGGCTGATGTCCCTCCTGTGTCCCAGCCCAGTGCCATGGATGCCCTGCATGAGGCCGGGATCCACGCAGCCGTGGCCCTGCAGGCTGGGCCGCCCTGGCTGGAGCAGTTCTGGCTCTTCCTGACCTCCCACCTGGATCCTGGTTCCATCTACACCATCTGCTTCCCTCTGGCCCGCGGGCTGGACGAGCACGTGTCCATGATGGTCCTCTGGATCGCCCTCGTGGCCGAGTGGCTCAACGTGGTCCTCAAATGGTGAGGGGGGACGTGGAGGGGGGCACTGGGACACTCCCTGCTCCCTGTCTGTGGAGTTCTGGGCACAGACTCCCCACTCCCTGCCTGTGGAGTTCTGGGCACAGACTCCCTGCTCCCTGCCTGTGGCATTCCACAGGGTCACCGGAGCTGCCCCAAGCATCTGCCAGCAATTCCTGGCAGAGAAAACCCCAGGAGGCGTCAGGGCTGCCAAGGGATCCTGTCCTCCCCCTGTGGATCATCCCTGGATCCCCTGGGATGGGCTGCAGGGATCCTGCTCTCCTGGATCCCCTGGATGGGCTGCAGGGATCCTGCCCTCCTGGATCCTTTGGGATGAGCATCAGGGATCCTGCTCTCCTGGATCCCCTGGGATGGGCTGCAGGGATCCTGCTCTCCTGGATCCCCAGGATGGGCTGCAGGGATCCTGCCCTCCTGGATCCTTTGGGATGGGCTGCAGGGATCCTGCCCTCCTGGATCCTTTGGGATGGGCTGCAGGGATCCTGCCCTCCTGGATCCCCCGGGATGGGCTGCAGGGATCCTGCCCTCCTGGATCCCCTGGATGGGCTGCAGGGATCCTGCCCTCCTGGATCATTTGGGATGGGCTGCAGGGATCCTGCCCTCCTGGATCCTTTGGGATGAGCTGCAGGGATCCTGCCCTCCTGGATCCTTCAGGATGGGCTGCAGGGATCCTGCCCTCCTGGATCCCCGGGATGGGCTGCAGGGATCCTGCTCTCCTGGATCCCCTGGGATGGGCTGCAGGGATCCTGCCCTCCTGGATCCCCTGGATGGGCTGCAGGGATCCTGCTCTCCTGGATCCCCTGGGATGGGCTGCAGGGATCCTGCCCCCCGGGTTTTGGGGCTGTCTGTCTGTCCCACGGCTCCGTGCTCTCCCTGCCCGCAGGTTCCTGTTCGGGGAGCGCCCGTACTGGTGGATCCACGAGTCGGGGCTCTCCAGCCGGGAGCAGCTCCCTCTGCACCAGTTCCCGGTCACCTGCGAGACGGGCCCGGGTGAGTCACGGCTCGGGCAGCCCCGGGATCCACAAGGATTCCATGTGGGAATGCTGGGCTGGAAGCGGGAAAAGCCCTTCCTGAGCAGCGGGGAAGGGCTGGGCTGGACATTCCCAGCTCTTCTCCTGCTGGGACACGCTCCCCTCAGCCCCGTGTTTCATCCCCCAGGGAGCCCCTCGGGCCACTGCATGATCCTGGGGGCGGCCCTGTGGCCGATTGTCACCACGCTGAGCACGGCGGTGTCCCGGTACACGCGGAGGTGAGTGCGGGGTGTGCGGCGCTGGGTGGATCCCGCCCTGCCCCCGGCTGACCCCGTTCCCTTCCAGCCGGCTGCTCAGGCTGATCCCGTTCCTTGCCTACATCCTCCTGCTGGTGGCCATGGGGCTCTCCCGGATCTTCGTCCTGGCCCACTTCCCCCATCAGGTGGTCACCGGCTCGCTGGCAGGTGAGGGGAGGCACCCCAGCTCCTTCCCCTTCCCCCCAGCCCCTTCCCAGTCCATCCCAGCGCCGACCCCGCCTGTTCCCGCTGACAGGGATGGCTCTGGGCTGGGGGCTGCAGCGCTGGCCCCCCAACTTCTTCAAGTGCCGCTTCTTCCTGGTGACGGCCCTGGGGCTGCTCCTGGGCGCGCTGGCCCTGCACGGGCTGGCCACGGCCGCGGGGCTCGACCTGGACTGGTGAGTGCCCGGGGCCAGGGGGTCCCAGGGGTGTCCCAGGGGGGTGCCAGGGGGGTGCCAGGGGGTCCCAGGGGGTCCCAGGGGTGTCCCAGGGGGTCCCAGGGGTGTCCCAGGGGTGTCCCAGGGGGGTCCCAGGGGGTCCCAGGGGCAGGGGGGTCCCAGGGAGTACCCCAGGGATCTGCCCACAGGCAGGATTATCCCCAGGGAGTATAGCATCCCTCCCGGCTGGAGGGAGCTATCCCCAGGAATCTTCTCCCGCAGTATTTTTGGGGGCTGCAGGCACTGACCCCAGGGATATTCCCCAGCTCCAGGGATCCGCCCCCCAGGCAGTTCGGGGAGGGGGCTGTCCCCAAAGCTGTGTCCCCGGAGCGTTTCGGGGGGTCTCACCCCAAGCCCCGCGCACCCCCGCAGGTCGCTCCGTCGGGCCAGCGCCCGCTGCTCGGACCCGAGCTGGCTGCGGCCCGAGACGCGGCCCTGGGCCTCGCTGTGCCGGGTGAGCGGCAGCGCCCTGGGGCTGGCCCTGGCCGCCCGGCACCCCCTGAGCCGCCGCGCTGCCCGGGAGCTGCGGGGGCTGGAGCCGCCGCTGGGCAGCGCCGCGCTGGGGCTGCTGGCGCTGGACGTGCTGCACAAGCTGCCCAAGAGCGAGGACACCGCCCTCTGGTACCTCAACGTGGGTGCCCGCTACACCCTGGGGCCGGTGCTGGTGGGCTCGCTCCTGCCCCAGCTCATCCTCACCCTGCGGCGGCTCCGGGCAGCCCCCTAAACCCGCCCCCCATTGAGAGTAGGGGGCCCCGCTCCGCTCCCAGTTCATGCCCGCCTGTCCCAGGGACCCCCAAATTGAGGAGGGGGTGTCTGCTCTGCTCCCAGTTCATTCTCACACTCCTTTTGCCCCAGGGACCCCCAAATTGAGGAGGGGGTGTCTGCTCTGCTCCCGGTTCATTCTCACACTCCTTTTGCTCCAGGGACCCCCAAACTGAGGAGGGGGTCTCAGTTCAGAGCCTGTCCCGGTTCATCCTCACCTCCCCTTCCCCCCCAAAGTGGGTGGGGGGTTTCTGAGTTCCCGGTTCACTCTCACTCCTCTCCCCACCCAGTTCCCGCTCGCCCCCCCGGCCCAGGGATTGCCCCCCACCCCGGGAAGGGGGTCCCTGCTCCCGGGGGCTCCGTGCCCATCCCGGGGGGCTCCAGGCCAGGGGAACCCCCCCGGGGCAGAGCTGGGGGTGCCCGGGGGCTCTGGGGACACAGGGACAGCCACGAGGGGCACGGAGCTGCCACCCCCCGCCCCAGCCCCCCCAGTTCTCCCCTCGGCAGCAGGGATGGGACCCCCAGCCCCGCCGGGACCCCCCTCTCAGCTCGGTGGGGGGGGGGGGCTCCCCCCGTTTGGAACCAAATAAAGCACCGAAACCAAACCGGGCCCCGAGTCCTGCGGGGGGGACACGGGCAGGGGAACAGAGCCCCCCCAGCCCGGGGGGCGACAAAGGGGACCCTCCCCGGCCCCTCCCTGCGCCTCTTGCGGTGCCCGGGGAAACTGAGGCACGCGGGGAGGAAAAGGGGACAGAGAGAAGGGACGCGGGGACAGAAAAGGGGACACGGGGCACCAGCACCACCCCCCCCCCCGGCCCCCCCAGAGGCAGCGGGCCCGGCGGGTATTGCCAGAAACAGTTTATTTATACAAGGACGAACATCGGTGACATCTTACAAAATACCGAACCGAGACCCAGAGCGAGCGGGGGCACGGAGGGAGCGGGGGGGACACGGGGACACACCGGGGGGGGGACACCGGCACAAAGCAAGCCGGGCACGCTGCCGGGGGGCCGGGACCCTCCTCTCCCCCCGACCCCCCAATCCAGAGGCGCTTCCCCGGCCTGGGATGGGGAGGGGGATCCCCCCACACCCGGGGTGTCCCCAGGGTTGGACCTCGCTGTCATCCCCCCCTCCTCACCCTCAACCAGGCTCCTCCCTCCCCAGGAGAGGGGACAAGGACAGCCTCAGCTCTCTGTCCTAATTTGGGACCACCCCAAATTCCCCCCACCACCCCTGGAATAACTTAACCCACGACGCGCTGTCCCCATCCCCGCCCCCCCATTAAAAAAATACTATTAAATAATCAATCTGTAATAAAATTATATCCCTTTTTTTGGGGGGGAGTTGGGTGGTTTTCTCTCTTTTAAAGCTAAAATCGCTCCGAGGCCCCTCCGGCTGGTGACAAAACAGGAAAATAAAGTGGTTTTTCCTCTTTTTTTTTTTTTATCTTTTTTTTTTTTTCTTTTCCCTCTCCTGTAAGGACAAGTTTGATCCCAACAAAGGCGCCGGGGTGACAAAGGGACGGGGCGGGGGGACAGGGCTCGTCCCTTTGTCTCGTGTCCCTGTCCCAAAAAGGGGAGGCCGAAGGGAAAAAAAACAAACCCAAGAAAATGAAGAAAACCCAAAACGAAGGGAAATTAAGGCATTAAAAAAAAAAAATACTTACTTAAAGGCACGAATATTTCCCATCGCCTCCCCCGGGGGGGACGGATGCCGGAGCCAGGGAGGGAACGAGGGGGGAGACACACAAAAAACAGGCGGAAAATAAGGAAAAACCCCTAAAAAAAAATCTCGAGGAGCCCCGGGGGGGTCCGGGCAGTGCCGGGGGGACCCGACGGACACGGGGGGACACGGGGGGACACGGGGGGACACAGGGGGGACAGGGGGTGCTGGTGGAACCGCTGCTGCACAAGAGACACGACCGCAAACACCGCGGGGAGCCGGGGGCACAGGACGGGCGGGGGGATTTTTTTGTGTTTTTCTCCTCTTTTTAATAGAAAAAGAAAATATTTTCCTCTTTTTTTTTTTTTCTGGTTTTCCTTTCGTGTTCTGCCTTTTTTTTTTTTTTTCTTTGTCTTTTTTTTTTTTTTTTAAGTGGTTTTTTGTGTATTTTGGATTTTTTTTTTTCTCATTTTACTGTGATTTTTTTTTTGTGTGTGAGTTTTTCGTCTCTTCTGGGTGTTCCTCGGTTTTCCGGACGATCCGGGCTGGTCAGAGCGTGGGCTCGGCCTCCATGGGCTCCTCCGCTGGCCTGGGCAGGGCAGGGACAAGTGTCTGTCACCCCCAGTGTCCCCACAGTGTCCCCCCGGCTCCATTCACACCCCCCAGTGTCCCCACAGTGTCACCCCAGTGTCCCCCTGGCTCCATTCACACCCCCCAGTGTCCCCCCAGTGTCACCCCAGTGTCCCCCCCGTTCCATTCACACCCCCCAGTGTCCCCCCAGTGTCCCCACAGTGTCCCCACAGTGTCACCTCTGGCCCCATTCACACCCCCCAGTGTCCCCCCAGTGTCACCCCAGTGTCACCTCTGGCCCCATTCAAACCCCCCATGTCCCCCCAGTGTCACCCCGGCTCCATTCACACCCCACAGTGTCCCCCCAGTGTCACCCCAGTGTCCCCCCAGTGTCACCCCAGTGTCCCCCCCGTTCCATTCACACCCCCCAGTGTCACCGCAGTGTCCCCACAGTGTCCCCACAGTGTCCCCACAGTGTCCCCACAGTGTCCCCCCGGCTCCATTCACACCTCCCAGTGTCCCCCCAGTGTCCCCACAGTGTCACCTCTGGCCCCATTCAAACCCCCCATGTCCCCCCTGTGTCCCCCTGGCTCCATTCACATCCCCCGTGTCCCCCCGTGTCCCCCCCCGTGTCCCCCCGTGTCCCCCCGTGTCCCCCCCGTGTCCCCCCCGTGTCCCCCCGTGTCCCCCGTGCCGTACCTGCCCCGGGGGTCTGTCCCCCCGTGCTCGGCCCCCACGGACAGCAGGGCCATCGCTGTCACCGTCTCGGCCTCCTCGCTGTCCCCTCGCTGCGCCTCCAGCAGGGACCGGCCCACGGCGGCGGCGAAGCGCCGGACGGAGCCCCAGTGCCGGCCTGCGGGACGGACACGGCTGGCAGGGACCCCCGGGACCCCCGGGATCCCCCCGGGACCCCCCAGGACCCCCCAGGACCCCCAGGACCCCCGGGACCCCCGGGATCCCTCCGGGACCCCCCGGGACCCCCCCGGAACCACCGGGATCCCCGGGATCCCCCCGCCACCGATCCGGCCCCGGGAGCCCTCCCGAGCCCCCGAGACCCCTCCCGAGCCCCCGGGACCCCTCCCGAGCCCCCGGGACCCCTCCCGAGCCCCCCGCTCTCACTCTGGATCTCGATGACTTTCTCCAGCGTGGCCACCGCGTTCACGTTGGGCTTCTGCTGCAGCAGCGCCGGGTCCAGCGGCTCCAGCTGGGGGGGGACACACCGTGAGCCCCCCAAAACTGACACCGGCACCCCCAGAGCCACAGCGGGGACACGGGACACACCGTGAGCCCCCCAAAACTGACACCGGCACCCCCAAAGTGACAGCGGGGACGGGACCGGAGCCCCCCACCGAGCAGGGAGGGGAAACTGAGGCACGGCACGGGGTGTGCGCCCCGGAACGCCCCTGGGGCAGGGCTGGGGGGGCTCGGGGGTGTCCCCCGTACCTCGAGGCCGAGCAGGGCGGTGACACACGCCTCGGACGCGTCGCAGATCGCTGTCAGGTCGTGTCCCCCCTCCAGCGCCAGCACCACCCGGCCCCCCGCCAGCATCATCAGCTGCTTCGTCAGGTGCCCGAAACCTGGGGGGCACCGGGGGCGGGGTGAGGGGCGGCCGGGCCGGGGTCCCCGCCCCGGGACACCCCCGGACCCCACTCACACTTGGCGGTGACGGAGTAGCCACCCAGCGGGGACAGGTGGCCTTCGACGGCGTCGAAGCCGGCAGAGACCAGCACCAGGTCCGGGGAGAACTCGGTGGCGATGGGCATCACCACGGTCCTGGGGGCAACGGCGGCTCGGGACCCCCCCAGGGCTGGGGGAGCCCCCCAAGAGGGCAGGGACACCCCCCAGGACATGGGGAGCAGGAACACCCCCCGAGGTGTGCAGGGACCCCCCAGGATCCCGGGGACCCCCCCGCTGCACAGAGACCCCTCCCCAGGACACACAGACCCCTCCCAAAGGACACACAGACCCCTCCCAAAGGACACACAGACCCCTCCCCAGGACACACAGACCCCTCCCCCAGGACACACAGACCCCTCCCCAGGACACAGAGACCCCTCCCCAGGACACAGAGACCCCTCCCAAAGGACACAGAGACCCCTCCCCAGGACACACAGACCCCTCCCAAAGGACACAGAGACCCCTCCCCAGGACACAGAGACCCCTCCCCAAGGACACACAGACCCCTCCCCAGGACACAGAGACCCCTCCCCAGGACACAGAGACCCCTCCCAAAGGACACAGAGACCCCTCCCAAAGGACACAGAGACCCCTCCCCAGGACACAGAGACCCCTCCCAAAGGACACAGACCCCTCCCCAGGACACACAGACCCCTCCCAAAGGACAGAGACCCCTCCCCCAGGACACACAGACCCCTCCCCAGGACACACAGACCCCTCCCCAGGACACAGAGACCCCTCCCAAAGGACACAGAGACCCCTCCCCAGGACACACAGAGACCCCTCCCCAGGACACAGAGACCCCTCCCCAGGACACAGAGACCCCTCCCCAGGACACACAGACCCCTCCCCAGGACACACAGACCCCTCCCCCAGGACACACAGACCCCTCCCAAAGGACAGAGACCCCTCCCCAGGACACACAGACCCCTCCCAAAGGACAGAGACCCCTCCCCAGGACACACAGACCCCTCCCCCAGGACACACAGACCCCTCCCCAGGACACAGAGACCCCTCCCAAAGGACAGAGACCCCTCCCAAAGGACACAGAGACCCCTCCCCAAGGACACACAGACCCCTCCCCAGGACACACAGAGACCCCTCCCCAGGACAGAGAAACCCCTCCCCAGGACACACAGACCCCTCCCCAGGACACACAGACCCCTCCCCAGGACACACAGAGACCCCTCCCCAGGACACAGAGACCCCTCCCCAGGACACACAGACCCCTCCCCAGGACACACAGACCCCTCCCCAGGACACAGAGCCCCCCGCAGGTGCAGCCCCCCCACCTGAAGGCTGTCAGGTACTCCACGTCCCCGATCGGGGGGTCCACGCCGCCGGTCCAGGCGATGTTGATGTTGTAGCCCACGCCCAGCCCGCTGCCCACCTGGGCACAGCCACAGGTGACCCCCCCGTGCCACAGCCAGCGCCGGGGGGGGCACGGGGGAGCCCCCAACCCCCAAATTCCCCCGGTACCTCCTCGGGGGCGCCGCTGCCCGGGAAGAAGTTGCCGTCGTCGTAGCGGTGCAGGGAGATGTAGAGCACGTGGGGGTCGCTGTAAAAGGCCTGCTGGGTCCCGTTCCCGTGGTGGATGTCCTGGGGGGACACCCGGGCGTCAGGGACCCCCCCACGGCCACCCACGGGGTCCCCGAGGCCCGCGGGGTCCCCCCTGTCCCACCTTACCCAGTCCACGATGAGGATCCTGCCCACGCTGAGCCGCTGCTGCAGCAGCTTGGCCGAGATGGCCACCGAGTTGAAGAAGCAGAAGCCCCTGGGGACAAGGGACAAGGGACAAGGGACATGGGACATGGGACATGGGTGGAGGGGGTGGCCCTGCACGGGGGTCCCGACCCTGTCCCTGCACTCACATGGCCGTGGACTCCTCGGCGTGGTGGCCTGGGGGACGGATGACGGCGAAGCCATTCTGGGGGACAGAGAGGGACACGTGTGGCACTGGGACACAGCGGGGACAGGAGGACAGGCGTGGGGCAGAGAGGGACACACACAGGGTGACAGGGTGACATGCAGGGTGACAGAGTGACATGCAGGGTGACAGGGACACACACACAGGGTGACAGGGTGACATGCAGGGTGACAGGGACACACACACAGGGTGACAGGGTGACACAGGGTGACAGGGACACACACACAGGGTGACACAGGGTGACAGGGTGACACAGGGTGACAGGGACACACAGGGTGACAGGGACACACACACAGGGTGACACAGGGTGACACAGGGTGACAGGGACACACACAGGGTGACAGGGTGACACAGGGTGACACAGGGTGACAGGGTGACATGCAGGGTGACAGGGTGACAGGGTGACACAGGGTGACAGGGACACACACACAGGGTGACACAGGGTGACAGGGTGACAGGTACACACAGGGTGACAGGGTGACACAGGGTGACAGGGACACACACACAGGGTGACACAGGGTGACAGGGTGACAGGGACACACACAGGGTGACAGGGACACACACAGGGTGACAGGGTGACACAGGGTGACACAGGGTGACACAGGGTGACAGGGTGACACACAGGGTGACAGGGTGACAGGGTGACAGGGTGACAGAGGGTGACAGGGACACGCGCTCACCTTGACCTCCCCTGCGGCCACCTTGAAGGCCAGCTCGAGCAGGCAGCCCACGGCCGTGCGCACCGCGCTGGACGAGTGCAGCTCGTTCCACACCGTGTCACTGTCCACCTGCGGGGACACCGGGGCTCAGCGGGGCACGGCCACCCCGGGGACACCCCCGGCCCGTGCCCCACACTCACCCCGATGCCCCCGCACGGCAGCACCGCGTACGTCTTCGGAGTGATGGGACCTGCGGGGTCAAGGGGTGATGGGGACAAGGGGACACAGGGGTCCTGTGGGACAAGGGAACCTCCGAGCACCCCAAGGGACTGGGAACCCCAGGGGACAGGGGGATCCCATGGCACCCTCGGGCACCCCAAGGGACTGGGAACCCCAGGGGACAGGGGGATCCCATGGCACCCTCGGGCACCCCAAGGGACTGGGAACCCCAGGGGACGAGGAGCACACGGGACAGGAGGAACCCCAGGGGACAGAGGCACCCACGGGACCCCTGAACACCCCACGGATTGGGACCCCCCGTGGGCCACGGACTCTCCTGGACACCCCAGGGGATGTGGACCCGCAGGGAACAGAGGGATCAGGAGGAACAGGGCAGCGAGGTGACCCCAGCTCCAAAGAGGGGAGGTCCCAGGCTTTGGAGACCCCCAGCACCCACCCAGCAGCTTTTTGCTGTCCAGTTTCTGGCGGTTCAGGGGGCTGGTGCCGTAGAGCAGCGCGTGGTGCTCCGAGTGCACCGTCTGGATCTCCTCCAGCGTCGCCTTCCTGCCCCGGATCCGCTGGGAAGGGGCACAGGCTGAGCCCCCCGGGCTCCCGGCGCCCTCCCCGCCCCCCCGGGCCGCGGGGAGCCCCCTCACCTCGCACTTGCCGAGCAGCCCCGTCTCCTGCAGCCGGGACCAGATGCTCTGGATGCGGCCGGCGTGCTCGGGGTGGATGGTGGTGTTCCCGCAGGTGCACTGGTGCTTCAGCATGAACGTGTCGTACACCACGCCTGGGCACAGCCCAGCGGGCACAGCTGGCACCCCGGGACACCCCAGGGAGGGGCAGCCCCAGGGGGAACGGGGATCCCACGGGATATGGGGACCCCCGGGCACCCCTGGGCGCTGGGAACCCCAGGGGACAGGGGGAACCTGTGGAGCAGGGGGCACCCCAGGATTTGGGAACCCCAGGGAATCCCATGGGAGAGGAACATCCACAACCCCACCACGGAACGGGACCCTCGGGGAGGGGGCACAGCCCCTCCGGCATCCCCCGTGGGACGGGACCCCCCCCCATCACCCCCAGGGACGCAGAACCCGCGGCACAGGGACCCCCGACCCCCCGGTGCCCCCGGGGCCGTACCTGTGGTGAAGAGGTGCTTGGGGGGCCCCTCGGGCTGGGCGGGTTTGACGCTGGCGGGGGAGGATTGGGTGCGGGCGAGGGCGGGGTGGGGCAGAGCCAGGACCCCCAGGGGGGGCGCGGGGAAGAGCTGCAGCGGCGCCTCGGGGTACACCTGGGGAGGGGGCGGGGATGAGTCACGGCAGGGGACGTGGGGGGGTCACACACGGGGGCGGCGGGGACAGGGGACAGAGGGGGGATGAGTCACCGACCCTTCCGAGTCATCGCTGCGGCAGCGCAGGGCGGCTGGGTCCCCAAAAACGGGGGGAGGGGACACACGACACGGCTGGCAGCAGAGCGGGGGGCACGGGGTGCTCGTGATGGAGTTTGGGGGGATGGAGGGAGCCGGGGGGGGGTTTGGGCCCCCCCAAAGTCTCACCTGCTTGTAGGTGACCCCCAGCTCTGCGACGTCGGGGTCCCCAGGGGGCTCGGCCTCGTCCCCGCTGTCACCCGGCTCCTGGCAGCCCTCGGGCTCCTGTGGCTGCTCCGGGGGGTCCCCGGCCTCCGGGGACACGAGGGCGAGGGGGGGACCGAGGGGGGGCCCGGGGGGGCCTCTCTCACCCGGGGGGGGGCGATTGCTGCTCCGTCAGCTCCTCCTCTGTCTCCTCGGGGTGGGTGGGGGGCTGCCGTGCCAGCTCCCCCCCTTTGGGGAGCAGCTGGGGGCACGGGGGTCAAGTGATCCCCCACAGCCCGTGTCCGCCCCGCGGCCACCCAGGACCCGCCCCACACCTGTCCCACGCCCCAGTCACCCCACAGCCACCCCCGCACCTTTGTCCAGTCCTCCCCCTGCTTCCCATCCTGTGCCTCAGTTTCCCCTGCTTGCACCGCCCCTCCCCGCTGTATTTTGGGGTTCAACGGTGCCCCAGTGACCCCCAGCCCCTCCAGTGCCCCACAGCCACCCAACACCCAGCCCCCTTCCCATTCCCACCCCTGCACCCCGCTCCCAGCCCCGCGCCCCCCGCGCCCCCAGCCCACCTTGCCCAGCTGGAGCTGCTGTTTGTCGAGGAAGTGGTGCTGGAGGGGCCCGTGGGGCAGGCTCTGGGGGCTCTGGGGCAGCGGGGATGACTGGGTGCGGCTCAGGGGCCGGTGCCGCGGCAGTTTGCTCCCACGGGGACCCCCCCCGCGCTCCCCGGTCACCAGCGGGGACTGCCCGTGCAGGGGCACTGCGGACACGGCGTCAGTGGCGCTCCCCGAGACCCCCGAGACCCCCGGCGCGGCTGGGGGGGGGCGTGGGGGGCCGACACGGGGGGAACCGGGCGAGGACTGGAGGAAATTCCGGGGGGAAACTGGGAAAGGGTGGGAGGGAAAGTCGGGGAGGACCGAGGGGAGAAGCGGGGCAGGAGCGGGGGGGAACCGAGGGCAAAGCGGGGAAGAGCTGGGGGTAAACTGAGGGAGGGAGGGAGGGCTGGGGGGAGCCGGGCAGGGAATGAAGGGGTCCCGGGGGTCTCACCGGCAATGAGGGTGCTCTGCTGCCGCGCCTGCTCCAGCAGCAGCACATGCTGCAGCAGCGACGGGGGCCCGGCCGGGGCGTCCCCGTCCAGGGCCACCCCCAGCAGGCACCCCGGGATCGAGGACGTGCTCAGGAACTTCCCGGTGAGGGCGGCCCCGGGGCGCAGCGGGGACACCCCCGGGGGCACCCCCGGCCGCTCGCCCTCCGCCTGTGGCGACAGCTTGGGGGACACCTGCGGGGACAGCGGTGCCACCGGCGCTCCGCACATCCCCCGGGGGTGCCAGGTCCCCGTGCCACCCCCGGGGGGTCCCCACACGGCTGCTGTAGGGTGCCAGACCCCCGTGCCACCCCCCGCCGTACCCCCGTGTCCTCCCCGTGGGGTTCCAGGTCTCAGCGCCACCCCCCGCGGTGTCCCCGTGTCCCCAGGGGTCCTCACGTTCCCTCTGGGGAGTTCCAGGTCCCCGTGCCACCCCCCGGGGGTCCCACCACGGGCACCAAGTCCCAGTGCCACCCACCACAGGGTCCCCGTGCCCCCCACTCACGGGGAGGTGGGCGCTGGTGACGGTGACAGTGGCCTGCAGCCCCAGGGACAGGTTGGGCAGCGATGGGGACGTGTAGAGGCTGAGCTGGGCCCCGTCCAGGGCCAGGGCACGGGGCTGGGGCAGGAGCTGCTGTGGCACCACGGCAAACACGGCATCAACACGCGTGGGGACAGGTGTGGGGACACGGCAGGGACACGGCAGGGACACGGCAGGGACATGCGTGGGGACACAGCAATGACACGTGTGGGGACATGGCAATGACATGTGTGGGGACATGGCAGTGATACGTGTGGGGACACGGCGGGGACACAGCAGTGACATGTGTGGTGACATGGCAGTGACACGTGTGGGGACAGGGCACACTCAGAGTCCCCCCCCCCACGCGCGTGTCCCCGTCCCTGTCCCCCCGGGCCATACCTCGCTGTGGATGTTGGGGACAGACGCGGCCAGGCCATTGTGGGCACCGTGGGAGCTGTTGGGGGAGCTGGGCCCCGACCCGGGGGCGCTGCTGCAAACCGAGGACACTGCGGGACACGAAGGTGTCACACGCGGGCACCGTGTCACAGTGTGTGTCACACACTGACACTGTGTCACACACTGACACTGTCACCCCGTGTGTCACACACTGACACTGTGGGGACACTGACACTGTCACCCCGTGTGTCACACACTGACACTGTGGGGACACTGACACTGTCACCCCGTGTGTCACACGCTGACACTGTGGGGACACTGACACTGTCACCCCGTGTGTCACACGCTGACACTGTCACCCCGTGTGTCACACACTGACACTGTCACCCCGTGTGTCACACGCTGACACTGTGGGGACACTGACACTGTCACCCCGTGTGTCACACGCTGACACTGTCACCCCGTGTGTCACACGCTGACACTGTGTCACACGCTGACACTGTCACCCCGTGTGTCACACGCTGACACTGTGGGGACACTGACACTGTCACCCCGTGTGTCACACGCTGACACTGTGGGGACACTGACACTGTCACCCCGTGTGTCACACGCTGACACTGTGGGGACACTGACACTGTCACCCCGTGTGTCACACGCTGACACTGTCACCCCGTGTGTCACACACTGACACTGTCACCCCGTGTGTCACACACTGACACTGTGGGGACACTGACACTGTCACCCCGTGTGTCACACACTGACACTGTCACCCCGTGTGTCACACACTGACACTGTGGGGACACTGACACTGTCACCCCGTGTGTCACACACTGACACTGTGGGGACACTGACACTGTCACCCCGTGTGTCACACACTGACACTGTGGGGACACTGACACTGTCACCCCGTGTGTCACACACTGACACTGTCACCCCGTGTGTCACACCAGCCGCAGCAGCCCCGGCGCCCCGCGGGGGCTCTGGGGAAGCAGCGGGTGGCTCGGGGACAGGGTGGCAGGCACTGTCCCGGCCGTGAGCGCAGCCCGTGTCCCCTGGCGTGTCCCCACGCACCGGTGATCTCCACGTGGCGCTTGCGGAAGGCGCTGAGCACGGAGCCGTCGCGGCGCCGCAGGAGGGGACTGCTCCTCCGCTCCGCCACCTTCTGCTTCAGCCGCGACCGCACCTTCAGGTTGGGCTCCGAGGCTGGGGACCCCCAAACGTGTCACCCGGAGGTGGCACCGGCACCCCCCGCGGGTGCGGCGCCCCCCGCCCGCACCCACCGGTTTTGCGGAGCGGGAAATCATCGCGGCCGTCGTAGGTGCCGAGGAGGGGGAGCTTGTAGGACGGGGGGGTCCCCGGGCTGCCGGTCTGGGGGGGGGAACTCTGGTCCAACGAGGTGTGGTGAGCCCTGGAGGGGGTGAAGGTGGCAGAGACCCCGCTAGGACACCCGTGTCACCCTCACGGTGCCTCGGGGGGGGGTCCTGAGGGGCTCGGGGGCACCTACCAACATTTGGGGTGCTGGGGGAGGGAATGGTTGGGGGCGCCGGGGCCCGGCTCCTTCGTTTTGCTGAGCAGGAACTCCTGGAGCTTCAGCTTCACCTCGGTGCTGGCGATGGCGCCTGGGGGCACGGGGGGCTCAGGGGGGCAGCAAACCCCACACCCCTCCCTGGAGCCCCACAGAACCCCCAGATCCCAGTCCCGCTGCACCCCCCGGCACACGCACCCCAATCCCCCCGCCCCACGGGCCCCGGGCCCCGCTCACTGTCACGGCCGCGCTCCTTGGGGCGCAGGCTCTGCAGCTGCTCCAGGCGCTGCTGCTCCAGCTCCTGCCGCTCCCGCTGCCGCTGCTGCTCCAGCTCCTGCTGCCGCCGGGCGGCCAGGGCCTCCTGCTGCTGCTGTGGGGCGGGGGGCACCGCGCTGGGACCCCCGGCCCCCGCTCCTCACCTGCACCCCGCTCACAGCCCCGCCCCACCGCGCTGCCACCCCCGCTGTCCCCCCAAAGGTTCTGTCACCCCCCATCAATGACACCCCACGGCTCCATCACCCCCCGTGTCCCCCCAAAGGCTCTGTCACCCCCCATCAGCGACACCCCACGGCTCCATCACCCCCCGTGTCCCCCCAAAGGCTCTGTCACCCTCCATCAGCGACACCCCACGGCTCCATCACCCCCCGTGTCCCCCCAAAGGCTCTGTCACCCCCCATCAGCGACACCCCACGGCTCCATCACCCCCCGTGTCCCCCCAAAGGCTCTGTCACCCTCCATCAGCGACACCCCACGGCTCCATCACCCCCCGTGTCCCCCCAAAGGCTCTGTCACCCCCCCATCAGCGACACCCCACGGCTCCATCACCCCCCGTGTCCCCCCAAAGGCTCTGTCACCCCCCATCAGCGACACCCCACGGCTCCATCACCCCCCGTGTCCCCCCAAAGGCTCTGTCACCCCCCATCAGCGACACCCCACGGCTCCATCACTCCCGCTGTCCCCCCCAAATGGCCCCATCAACCCCAATATCCCACCCCGTGTCCCCATCCCCCTTCAACAGCTCCATCACCCCCACGGCTCCATCAGCCCCCGTACACCCCCAAAATCCCCTTCCCCCCCAGACTGGTGACACCCCACAGCTCCACCAGCCCCGATATCCCTCCCCACAGTCCCCTCACCCCCAGTGGGTGACTCCCCACGGCTCCATCACCCCCAACAGCTCCGTCCCCCCACACCCACGGCACCCCACATCTCCAGCACCCCCGAGCTCCCCCCCAGCCCCCCACCCACCTTGAGGTGCTTCTGGAGCTGGACCTGGTGCTGGCGGGTGAGGTGCTCGTGCTGCTTCTGGAACTCGGCGAAGAGCAGCTGCTTCTGGAGCTGCTGCTGCTGCTTCAGGGCCACCAGCTCCCGCTGCAGCTGCTGCTCCCGCGCCGCCGCCAGCCCCGCGTCCACCCCCGCCTCGGGCCCCGGCCCCTCCGGCCCCTCCGGCCCTGCCGGACACGCTGGGTCGGGGGGGAAAAGGGATGGGGACGTCCCGGGAATGATGGAGGGGGCCGGGAGTTGTTTAAAGGCGCAGTTTTGGGGTGGTCCAGGGATGGGGGGGGGAGCTGAGAGCGGTTTGGGGGTGTCCCAGGGTGATGGGGGTGGGGGGGCTCGTTTAAGGGGCGCTTTGGGGGCGTTCCAAGGACGGGAGAGAGTCGGGGGGTGTTTGGGGCAGGAGCTGGGGGTTGTTGGGTGCATTCAGGGGCTGTGCGGGGGTGTCAAGGAAGCCCTCGGGGGTCTCCCCCCAGCCCCAACCCCCTGGATCAACCCCCACCTCAGTTAACCCCCCCAAAAATAAAAACGGGGGCGCCCCCCCCCCCCAATCCGAGCCCCTCCATCTGCAGCACACACCGACCAACCCCGAGTGCTGCGGGGGGAGGCAACAGCGACCCCCCCCAGAACATTCCCCCGGCATCCCCGGGGGGCGCAGACCCCCCAGCAGGGAGGGACGGGGGCCGGGGGAGCGGGGGGCGCTGTCCCCACGCACAGGAAGGCGGGGGCGGGGGGCTCCCGGTGCTCGGTAACGATGAACCCCCCCAGCCCCCTCCCCCGGCCGCACGTCGGGCACTGACGCGTCCCCGCACGGACCCACGGACGTCACCGTCACCACGGACCCCCCACCGTCACCGCCACCGTCACCGTCACCCCCGGCTCCGACAGACCCCCCCCCAAGGACAGCCAGCCCCCCCCGGTGTCACACAGCCCCCCCCGGTGTCACACAGACCGCCCCAGGGACAGCCAGACCCCCCCGGTGTCACACAGACCCCCCCGGTGTCACACAGCCCCCCCCGGTGTCACACAGACCCCCCCAAGGACAGCCAGACCCCCCCGGTGTCACACAGACCCCCCCCGGTGTCACACAGCCCCCCCCGGTGTCACACAGACCCCCCCGGTGTCACACACACCTCCCCAAGGACAGCCAGACCCCCCCGGTGTCACACAGACCCCCCCCGGTGTCACACAGCCCCCCCAGGTGTCACACAGACCCCCCCGGTGTCACACAGCCCCCCCCAAGGACAGCCAGCCCCCCCCCGGTGTCACACAGCCCCCCCGGTGTCACACGGCCCCCCCCCGGTGTCACACAGCCCCCCCGGTGTCACACAGCCCCCCCCCGGTGTCACACAGACCCCCCCCAAGGACAGCCAGCCCCCCCCGGTGTCACACGGCCCCCGGAGCCATGCAGCCCCCCCGGTTCAGCCCCGGGGGGGTCGCCTCTCCCGGGGGGCGCTTGGGGGTGCTCCTGCAGCCCCCCCAAAGCCGCCGGGGCCCCGCTGGGTGTCGGGGTGCAATGGGGGGTGTCAGCACCCAGCCCGAGGAGGGGGCGCCACTCGGGGGGGCTGGAATAGCCCCCGGAGGTGCCAGCCCGGCACTCTGGGGCCAGCGGCGGCTTTGGGCCACCAGCCCACCCTGGGAGGGACAGGGGACGTTTAACCCCTCCCTGCCCAGGACCCCCAGAGAGGCGCCCGTGGGCAGAATGGGGGTGTCCCATGGGATGGGGACATGAGAGGGGCTGGGGGCAGGGCTGGAGCACCTGTCCTGCCACACCTGTAGTGCACACCTGTCCTGTCACACCTGTAGTGCACACCTGTCCTGCCACACCTGTAGTGCACACCTGTCCTGCACACCTGTCCTGTCACACCTGTAGTGCACACCTGTCCTATCACACCTGTCCTGCACACCTGTCCTGTCACACCTGTCCTGTCACACCTGTAGTGCACACCTGTCGTGGCACACCTGTCCTGCCACACCTGTCTTACACACCTCTCCTGCACACCTGTCCTGCACACCTGTCCTGGCACACCTGTCCTGGCACACCTGTCCTGCACACCTGTCCTGCCACAGCTGTCCTGCACACCTGTCCTGCACACCTGTCCTGCCACACCTGTCCTGCACACCTGTCCTGCACACCTGTCCTGCACACCTGTCCTGCCACACCTGTCCTGCACACCTCTCCTGCACACCTGTCCTGCACACCTGTCCTGCCACACCTGTCCTGCACACCTGTCCTGCACACCTCTCCTGCACACCTGTCCTGGCACACCTGTCCTGCACACCTGTCCTGCCACACCTGTCCTGGCACACCTGTCCTGCACACCTGTCCTGCCACACCTGTCCTGCCACACCTGTCCTGCCACACCTGTCCTGCACACCTGTCCTGCACACCTGTCCTGCACACACATTTGTGCAAGGGGGGCTCTCCCCCTTACACACCTGAGCACCCTCTCGTTCAGCAGCTCCCCCCGCGGTCTCGCTGTCGGTGCCAGCGGGTTTGGGGCGGTCTCGGGGGGTTTTGGGGGCGCGGGGGGCGGGCCCCACTCACCTGGGGCGGGCAGGGCAGCGTGCAGCGGGACACGGGGCAGGAGCTCCAGTGGGGGCTCGCGGCCGGACCCCCCCTCTGCGGAGAGACACCCGTGACCCCCCGAACGGGCTGGGACCCGCGGGGGGCTGGGGGGGCCACGGGCACCCCCACACCCAGCTCAGCTCCCCAAATCCCCGCCTGGGGAGATGCAGCTTGGGGGTCACCCCCGGTTTTTGGGGTGATGGGAGCAAATGCGGCCCCCCCCCACTGCAGGCGGGGCAGGGCTGAAGGGCCCCCCACGCCCCCCCCCATCCAGGCTATTCTCTCCGGCGCCTGGAAATAGCCGGCGCACGGGAGGAGCCGGCTATAAATAGGGAATTGTGCCGGGGGGGCCACGGCAGATCCCGGGAGGGGATGCGCTGTGTCCCCCCCGCCCCCCAGCTGCACCCCCGAACTGCCCCGGGGGCTGCGGGGCACGGGCTGCCCTGGCTGGAGGGGGCTGTGGGGGGACTGGGATCCCCACGACCACCCCCCACCTGCATCCCACCCCCCCACATCCCCCTAATTGCCGGGGACGTTAATCCGCATCAGCGCTGCCGGGAATAAAACCCGGGATGTGCCGAGGGGGGATTAGCCCCCGCTTTGGGAAAATGAAGGGGTCGGGCCCCCCAGGCCACTCCAGACCCCCGGACTCCCCCAACGGGAGAACCCCAAGAGGGGCTGGGGGCACAGATGCCAGCCCAGCGTCTCCCACCGGATCAGTGACCCCGAGCGGCTCCGCAGGGCCGAGCCGGGGGCTGGAGGGGGTGACAAAGTGCTGAGGTGCGGAACCCCCCCCTTTTGGGGACGGGGCCCTCCCCCCGGTTACGGGCACCCCCCCCGCTGCCCCGGCCGTGCGTAACCCCCCCGGCACCGCCACGTTTATTTACCACGCGTTAATCCCAAGCCAAGACTTTTAATAGCCGGGATATTTCTGGGACACCCCCCGCCCCCCCCCGCTGCCCCCCCCGGGGTGCTTTGGGGCTTGACGTCAGCCCGGCTATTTCTGGTGCTGCCAGCGGGCAGGAGGCCGCGGGAATGGCCCCTCCTGGCTCCGGGACCCCTGCCCGGCTCCGAGACCCCTGCCCGGCTCCCGGACTCCCTTCCCGCTGCTCGGAGCCCCGTTCCCAGCCCCAGGCTCCCCTCCCGGCTCCCCTTGGCAGGGCGGAGGGGGGACCTGGCCCGTGCGGGCCCCTCCAGAGGTGGTGGCACATCTGGGGGACCCTCAGGGATATGGGGGGAGCAGTGGGGACCTCCAGGAGCTCCGGGAGGGAAGGAGGGGAGCGAGCGCCCCGGGACCCCCCGGTTGTGGGATGAGGCTGGGAAAAGGAGCCCTGGGGGTGACGGAGCCCCCGGGGTTGATTGGGGAGCGCTGGGGTGGCTCTGCCACATCCCCGATGGCCCGGCCGAGACCTGCCCGGCTCCTCACTGCGGCCGCAAGGTCACAGCACCCCCGAGGGGTCCCCAAAGCCCCCCGGACAGACCCAAAGCCGGGACGGGACCCCAAGGAAAGCGGCCCGGGCACGGCAGAGGCGGCCAGGCCGTGTCCCCGTGCCACCGTGTCCCCGTGCCACCGCGCCGCGTGCCAGCCCCGTGCCAGGCACGGCCGGGCGACGCTCCAGCCCTGCGGCCGCTCCAAAAATACCGGCGGGCGGCTCGGGGGGGCCGGGGACGGAGGGGACACACACCCCCGTCCCCAACCGGCGGCGAGTCCTTCCAGCGGGACACGGGGCGCTGCCACCGCCCCGGGCCTCAGTTTCCCCTCCAGAGGCCGCGGGTGTCGGCGCTGCCGCGTGTCCCCTCGGGGAGGGGACATGAGCGCGTCCAGATGTCGCCGGAGTTCCCAGCGGGATAATTACAGGGCGGCTCTGCCGGGGAGCCAGCGGGAGCTGGGGCACGGCCCTCGTGGTCACCACGGCTGTCCCCAGGGGGCCGCGGGGACGCGCCCCCGGTGGCATAAAGAGCCACGTGTGAGCCGGTGACAGGAGCCGTGCCTCAGTTTCCCCTCACAGTGGGAGGATGCCGGGCTCTGGGAACACCGGGAAGGGGGCGGTGGCACGGGCTGGGATAACCGGGGGAGGGGGTGGCCGGCACGGCCCCGGTGCCCCCCGGAGCCCGGGCACCCCCAGGGCCGTGCCCTGCCGGGTGGAACGCGGCTGCGGCCCCCCGGCCCCCCGATATCTGGTGGCAGAGACCCCGAGGGGCTCCGGGGCCGCAGCGGGGACACGGCGGTGACCGCGGCGTGCGGAGCGGCGCTCGCTGCGGTGCCCAGGGGGTGCAGCCCCCGGGCCGGGCTCTCACCTGTGTCGCTCTGGGGGTCCATGGTGGCCGGCGGCTGCCGGGGGGGCTCGCAGAGGCGCGTGTCCGTCAGCGCCGGCCGGGGCACCGGGGCTGTGCCCGCGCCGCCCGGGAGCCCTGCGGGACCAAGCGCCTGTCAGCACCCCGGGACCCCCAAAACCGCCCCCAGCGTCCGGCGGGGCCCGCACCGAGCCCCCCTGAGCACCCACCCAGGGCAGGATGTGTCCCCGCTCCCCTCCGCCGTCCCCCGGGCTGGGGGGGCCTGTGGACACCCCCAGAAGGGACCCGGCGGGTCGGCAGCGCCACGCAGGAAAAGGAGGGCTCCGCAGAGGGGGAGCCCAGGGCGATAGCAGGGAAGGACCCCCCGGCCGTGCCACCCCACAGGGACACGGATGGGACCCCCATAAGGACACGGGTGCAGGGGGGACACACGCTGCCCCCCCCGCGATGTCCCCGGTGCTGTAACCCCCCCAAACCGAGGCATCGCCGCGATCCGGGGTCTGGGGGTGTCACCCCCGAGGGCCACGCGGCGGGACGGACCCCACGGGGGGGCACGGGGCACTGGCGCTGCCGGCGGCGCCGAGCCCGGCGCGGTGCAGCGGGGCCCCCCCGGCCCCCCCGCCCGCGGACCGGCCGCGCTGCGGAGCCGCCGCCGTTCTGGCGCACGGGCCCCCCGACACTGCGGGAACCCCGAACCCGCAGGGCCCCCCGAGCGCACGCGGAGCCCCCCAGTGCACGGTGCAAAGCCCATCGCACCGGGACCCCCGAGTCGCACCGGGACCCCCGAGCCGCGCCGGGAGCGCTCACTGCAGGGCCCCGCCGAACCGCAGCGGGATCCCCAATCGCGGCGGGATCCCCGAAACTGCAGGGCTCCCCCGAACTGCACAGGGCCCCTCCGGACTGCAGGGCCCCCCCTCCGCCTGCACGGGCTCTCCCGCCTCGAGCCGCACCGGGACCCCGGAACGCACAGGACCCCCCCAGCCGCACCGGGGTCCCCTCCTGCAGCTCCCGCAGCGGAGCGCACCGGGACCCCCACTGCAGCCCCCCCGACCCGCACCGGGGCCCCCACCGGAGCCCCTCCCAAAGCGCACAGGGATCCCTATCGCAACCCCTCCCGCGGGATGCACCGGGCCCCGCTGCAGTCCCCGACCCGCGCGGGGCCCCCCCGCTGCAGCCCCCCAAAATCCGCACACGGGTCCCCCACTGCGGGCCCCCCCCGCTCCGCACGGCGCAAAGCCCCTCACCCCCGCGCCCCCCGAGCGCACAACGACCCCGCACTCGATCCCACCCGCACCGCACGGACCCCCCCGCCCCGAACCGCACCGGACCTCCGGGATCGCAGCCGCCCCGCTACTGCACGGAGCCCCCCCGGAGCCGCGCGGGGCACCCCGGCACCGCAGATCTCCCCCCGCCGCGGGCCCCCGCCCCGATCCCGCGGTGCCGGTGCCCGCCCGGGTGCCCCCGTACCTGGGGTCCCCCCGGTGCCGCCCGGCGCGCGCCCCGCCGCCCCCCCGCCTCCTCCTCCATCTTCGCCGCGCGGCCCCGCCCGCCCCGACAACAACATTCGGTGACGTCACTCGCGGTCACGTGACGGCGCCCGGTGCTAAAAATAGACCCGTGCACGACCCCCTCCCCTAAAGGGGCGGGGCCAAACAGGGGGCGGGGCCGAACAGGGGGCGGGGCCTGATTGGGCTTTAAAGAGGCTCGCGGGGCGGGCGAGTGTGGACAGGGGTGGGCGAGTGATGGTGCGGGAGTGTGCAAGGGCACGGGAGTGTGAATGAATGAGTGTGGATGAGTGTGAATGAGTGTGAGTGAGCGTGAATGAGCGTGCGTGAGCGTGAATGAATGTGAATCAGTGTGAATCAGTGTGAATGAGCGTGCAGCGGCGCACAAATACGAATGCCGGAGGGCACACGCGTGTGCGTGACGGGGTGATGGGCCATGGCGCGCACTCACGCGTGCCACAGGCTGTTGTGCTGCCTGGCATACGCGTGTGCCCGCCCAGGCGCTCGCTGTGCAGCCGCTCCTGCACACGAGTGCACGAACGCACAGGTGTGAACACGCGTGTGCAGCAGGCCAGCTGGGAGACGCTCCGCGGGGCACACGCGTGCTGTGTGCCCGTGAGCAGCCGCACATCGGCGTGTCACACAGGCGGGACACACACGGACACACGCGCGTGCCCGTGCGCGCGTGTGGGTGCAGCAGGCCCGGGGGGTGGGAGGGTCACTCAGCCTGTGCCGCGGGGGCGTGCGGGGATGAATCACAGCGGGCCGGGGCCGCGCTGAGTCACCGGCGGCGCCGCGGGGCTCGGCCGGGTGACGCGGGGGCACACGCGTGTGCACATGTGACACGCGCGGGGAAAGGGGGTGCGTGGCCCTTTAAGGGGCGCGGCTGCGCTTCCTGCCCGCCGCCAGGGGGCGCGCGGAGCCGCAGGGGAACTTCCGCCCCTGCCCCGGGGACCGCGGGTTCGAGTCCCGGCCCCGCCGCTTCCGCCTCCGGGGCCGGGCCGGGGTCGCGCCGCTGCCATGGTAACGGGGACGGGGGGACGGAGGCGGTTTCGGGGTCCCCTGGGAGAGATCTGGGGTCTCCACGGCGGGGTCCCCACAAAGGGATCGCTGAAGGCCCCGCGCGGTGAGGGGGGGCAGGTGCGGGGCCCTTCCGGGGGCCCTCGGTGACACCGAACGGCCCAGGGCGGGGACCTCCGGGACCTCCGAGGGCTCCCCAGCTTGTTGTGTCCCTCCCAGTCCCATCTTCCCCTTTTTCCCGCAGTCCTGCCACTTGCAGAAGCTTTTTGGGAGCGGCAGGGAGCTGGAGGATGAGGTGAGGGACCCCCCGGTGACCTGGGGACCCCCCCCGGGGCGCGGCCGGGCCGTGCTGCTCCCCCCCGGCTGAGCTCCGGGGAACACACGGAGCCCTTCGCATTCCCGGAGTTTATTTTCCCACAGGATTTCCTCTCCGCTGTGGAAGATGCAGAGAACCAGTTTGTGATCCCCGGGCATTCCTCAGCCGGCATCATCCCGGTTCCTCCCAGTGAACCCCATCCCAGTGAACCCCATCCCAGTAAAGCCCATCCCAGTAAAGCCCATCCCAGTAAAGCCCATCCCAGTAAAGCCCCCGCCCTCCGGCCCCTCTCTGGGCAGGGTGAGCGGCCCGAGGGGTTGCAGGGACCCCCATGCTGGGGAGCAGCACCCCAGGATGAGCTGGACAATGAGCTTTTCCTGGCCGCCTGCAGGGAGCTGGAGGCTCCCGAGGTGCCGGTGGTGGCCGGTGCTGCCCCGGTGCCGCCGTGGAAGTGCCCAGGGAAGGAGAACGCTCAGGAATGTGGGATCCCCAAAAAGCTCAGGGTGGGAGAGGAGCCGGTCCCCGGCTCCAGGGGGCTGCAGGACAGGCAGGGCCCCCTCCCCAGTCCCAGACTGGTGCTGCGGCCCAGCGCGGCCGGTGCCTGCGCCCCCAGACCCTCCCCTTCCTCGGGAGAGCCGGGGAGCGCCGGGGGCTCCATCCCTGCTCCAAAGGCTCCGTACATGAGGCCTGCCCAAGCACCCCGAGCAGGGAGCAGCTCCTCGGTGCCCTGGACCCCCCCAGCACAGAGCAGCCCCCAGCCCCAGCTGCCCCCCAGACCCCCCTCAGGCCCCCCCAGCTCCGTGGAGCCTCCGAGGCCTCCGCTCCAGCAGCCCCCCGGCTTCCCGAACCCCCCCGTGGCTCCCAACGCTCCCGGCCCCCCAAAGCCCCCGGTGGTCACCAACCACCTGGTGCAGCTGGTGACAGCGGCCAGCAAAGCCCCCGGGGGACCCCCGCGAGCCCCCCCACGCAGGGAGAGCCGGCGCTTCCCGGGGCCAGCCGGGATCCTGCCCCAGCAGGTGGGGAATGGGGAATGGGGATGGGGATGGGGATGGGAATGGGGATGGGGATGGGGATGGGGATGGACAGAGATGAGGGTGGGATTGGATGGGGATGGGGATAAAGGTGGGATAGGGATGGGGACAGGGTCAGGAATGCAGTGGGTGGGCACAGGATGGGAACGGGAATGGGATGTGGGCTGGGATAGGATGGGATGGCAGCAGCCGATGAAGCAAAGCAGATCCCTGGACATCTCTGCCTGTCCCACAAGCACTCTGGGAAGCTGCTGGAGGAGATCCTGGTGTCTGCTCCCCAAACTCCGGCTCACGGGGCTGTGGCGAAGCCGCGGGCTCAGGTAACCCCCCTGTCCCCCCCTGCTCCCGCAGATCCCGGTGGGAATCCCAGCGGTGCTGCTGGGGCTCCCAGAGCGGGATGATGAGCGGGGAGGGAGCCCCTGGGCTTGGTGACCGTGGATGTCCCGACCCCAGGCACTGCCCAGCTCCCCGCTGCCCACGGAGGAGGATTTCGGGAAGGGGCCCTGGCTGGCCATGAAGACAGAGCTGGGGCTGGATGAGAGAGATCCCAGCTGCTTCCTCCACACCTACAGCGTGGTCATGGTGCTCCGCAAGGTGAGGGCGGCCCAGGATTCGGCTTCCTGCTCTTCCCTCACCCCTCAGAGCTGCTTTTAGGGCTGGGAAGGGCTGAGCTGGGCACAGATACCCACATCCCCGTGGGTGACGAGGACTGTAGAATTCTGGAATATCCCACACGGGAAGGGATCCACAGGAATCACAGGGTTCAACTCCCAGCCCTGCCCAAGGTTATCCCAAAATCCCTGTCGTGCTGTGCAGGCAGCCCTGAAGCAGCTCCCAAAAAACAAGGTCCCCAGCATGGCTGTGATGATCAAGACCCTGACCAGGAGCAGCGCCGGCGCTGGCGCCGTGTTCCGGGACCCCACGGGTGAGTGGGGCAGTCCCTGTGCCCCAGAGGGGCTCCCCCTGTCACTCCTGGGGCTCACAGGTCCCGTCCTCGTTGCCAGGGGAGATGCAGGGCACGGTGCACCAGCTGCTGCTGGAGCAGAGGCAGAGCGAGCTCCGGGCCGGCTCCGTGCTGCTCCTGAGGCAGGTGAGGAGAGCCGGGGGGACTGCTGGGGGTGATCCAGCACATCACCTGTTCCCTTCCCAACCCCTGGAACTGAATGTAAATACTGGGATAAGGGGGTAAGAGAAACTCGTGCATTCATGTGGTGCATCCCCGTTCCCATTCCATAGCACCCTGGGACTGCAAATATAAATACAAGAAAAGGATCTCCCACAGTTTTGCACCTCGGATTTTTCTCAGCTGTTCCTAACATTTCACCCTTCATCCTAAAATTTCCATAAATGGGGAGCTGTAGCTTTGGGGAGCTGCTCTGCAGGCGGGAGCTGGAGCTGGCTCTGCCCCCTCTGCAGGTCGGGGTCTTCTCCCCCTCCCACCGCAACCACTACCTCAACGTGACCCCCACCAACCTCCTCCGCATCTTCCCGCCTGAGCCCGAGGGCTGCTCCCCCCGGCAGGTGAGGGGGGGCTGCTGGGCCCCCCAAGGGGGTCTGGGCTATGGGGACCCCCGAGAGAAAGGGGGAGGAGTGGTTAAATCCCCCAGTAATTCATCCCCATTGGGTTTTGCAGGTCCCTGCCCAGGCTGAGCTGATTCAGGACCCCCCTGCGCAGCCCCCTCAGGGTGTCCCTGTTCCTGAGGATTGGGGACAGTCGAGGACAAGTGGGCACAGCGCAGAGCAGCATCCTGGGGGCTCCTCCCTGTGCCCACTGAGCTCTGGTCCCAGCTGGGAAGAGCCGGTGGGAGCTGATGGATGTGACACGGGTGAGTCAGACCCACTCTGGGAGGGGAGGAAAAGCTCCCTGTCCTGTGGAAAACAGGGCCTGGTTCCCGGCCTGAGCAATTCCACGATTCCCACACACACAAAACTCACGGATCCCATCCCACTGTGCCGTGCAGATGACCTGGACGGGCTCCTGGGGGAGCTGCCCGAGGATTTCTTCTCAGCCCCGGCTCAGGTTGACTGCGGCTGAGCCCAGCGGCTGCTGTGAGGGTGACGGTGCTGGGGAGCAGGTGACACCCCTGCCACCCTCCTGCTCCTGTCTCTGCGTGTCTGTGCTGTTTGTTGTGGAGCTGAGAGCTGGGGAGACCCGGGGGGGACTCAGCGCTGTCCCCGCTGCTCCGGGCACACCGGCCCCTCTCGCTCCCAAACCTGCATTAAAGGGCTCTTTTGTTTCTGCATCACCTGTGTCCTCGTGTGTCACCCCTCTGTCCCCTCCGGGGGTCCCTGCTCCCCCTGCACAGGAGGGGCCGTTCCCCCCAGGGTCTGACAGGGTTGGGGAGACCCAGATTCCCCCCATGGGACATCCGCACCTCGCACCCACCAACAGGTTAAACTCCCTGGCACCCCGTGACTCTGTTTACCGCCCAGGAGTTATTTATAGGGCCCTGGGATTTGATTCCACATCCGTGTGTGGGGCACAGCCCTATTTATAACCCCCCGGGAGGGCGCCGCTCGCTGTCCCCCGGATCCCCCCCGCCCTCCCGGGGCTCCCATGGCTCACGAAACCTTCGCCTTCAGCTCCTCGGCGCTGCGCTCGCTGCGGCTGCAGCGGGAGCTGCTGGAGCGGGAGGATCGGCGGCGAGCCCTGGCCCGGCAATCGGCCTCACGCCGCTCCCTGCCCGGGACCCCCCGCGCCCCCCCGAGCCCCCCCCGGCGCCGCCAGTTCTGCCGGGACCCCGCCGTGCACAACGCCCTCTACGCCGGGGACCTGCCCCGCGTCCAGAGCATCTTCAGGGACGAGGCCGCCGCGAATTTGGTGTTGGAGATGGTCAGCGAGGAGCTGGTGTGGTCACCGGAGCAGGGTACGGGGCTGGGGGGGACTGGGGGTCCTTCCGTTCCCCTCCCTTCCCCCCAGTTCCCCTGCCAAGCAAGTGGGGAGCCGGGAAAAGGGGAGCCGGGAAAAGGGGAGCCGGGCCGGGGGGAGCCGGGCTGGGGGGAGCCGGGCTGGGGGGATCCGGGCTGGCTGCTGCGGTGTGTGGGGACTCTGGGGCAGGGTGGGTGCTCAGGGCAGCCCCCACGGGCGCCCCACTGCTCCCCTCGCTCCGGCGGGGCTGTGGGTGGCTGGGGGGGGGTCCAGCGGCGGCTGTGGTGTCCGGCAGCCCCCGGTGCCCGCTGACCCCGCAGGGCTGTGGGTGCTGAGCCCCCGCCGGCAGCACACCTCCGCCCTGCGCATCGCCGCCGCCCGCGGCTACGAGGACTGCGCCCGGCACCTGCTGCTGCGGGGGGCGGCCGTGGACGCCGTGGTGGGGGGCCGGGCCCCCCTGCACGACAGCGCGGCCGCCCCCCACCCCAACTGCGCCCGCCTGCTCCTGGCCTTCGGGGCCGACCCCAACGTGCTGAGCGCCGACGGCTCGGCCCCGCTGCACCTCTGCACCGCGCCCCACAGCCTCAGGTAAGGGGGGTCCTGCGTGGGGGGCGGCTCAGCTGCAAGAGGGGCCCCCCCGTGAAATCCTCATCCCTGCCCCACAGCCGCGGGCCCGTGGGGTGTCCCGGGAGGGGCCCCGGGGTGTCCCTGCGGGTGTCCCATGGGAGCCAGGGCTCCAGTATGACCCGGAGCGTGTCCCTAGGGGTGTCCCGTGGGAACCACATCTCCCTGGCATGTCCCGCTCGTGTCCCCTGGGTGCAGTGTCCCTCCGAAGTGTCCCCTCACCCTTCCGGCCCGCTCCAGGTGCGCGGAGCTGCTGCTGGCGCACGGGGCGCAGGTGAACCTGGGCACGCGTGACCGGCAGGTGACAGCCCTGCACGTGGCGGCGCGCCAGGGCCTGGTGGCCCACGTGGAGCTGTACCTGCACCACGGCGCCGACCCCTCCCAGCGCACCCACCAGGGCGAGACCCCCCTGAACGCGGCGGCCGCCGCGGCCGAGCGCCCCGAGGACGCCGAGCGCTTCCTGCGCGTGGCCGAGCGGCTGCTGGCGGCCGGCGCCGACCCCGGGGCCGCGGGGCGCAAGGGCCACACGCCGCTGCACAACGCCTGTGCCAACGGGCACCCCGCGCTGGCCCGGCTGCTGCTCCGCCACGGCGCCGACGCCACCGTCCCCAACGGCGCCGGGGACACCCCCATGGACTGCGCCCTCCACGCCGTGCGCGAGTACCGGGAGCAGCGGCCCGAGGAAACCATCGCGCTCCTGCTGGACCACGGCGCCCTCCCCGCGCACCCCAAGGTGGGGGACGGGGGTGGCGGGGGGCACGGGGTGCCGGCGGTGCCGGTGTCGCGCCCCGGTGACACGGCTCTGCTGGCAGATGCTCAGGCTGTGCTGCCAGCACCCGCCGGCGCTGGAGGTGATGCTCAACGCCTACGACCGCGTTCCTCCCGCCGACGGCTGGGTGGAGGCTGTGCCCCCCGAGCTGTGGGAGGTAACGGGGTGTCCTGGGGTGTCCTGGGTGTCCTGGGGTGTCCTGGGTGTCCTGGGCCGCGCCCGTGTCCCAACCCCAGCTCACTGACCCCCGTGTCCCCCCCCGCAGGAGCACCGGGAGTTCTACGCCTCTGCCGTGCACATGGCGGGGCGGCCACGGCGGCTGCAGCACCTGGCGCGTGTGGCCATCCGGCGTCACCTGGGCACCCGCTGTCACACTGCTGTCCCCAAGCTGGCACTGCCACCCTCCCTGCGCCGCTACCTCCAGCTGCCCATCGAGGGTCTCATCTCCTGAGGGCACTCCATGTGTCCCCTCCATGTCCCCCACTAGCGTCCACTTGCTGTGTCCCCCCCCGTGCCCTGGGGACAATAAAGGACATGGCAGAGGTGGCTCTTGAGGCGTCTTTGTCCCTGTGGGCCCAGGGTGGGCAATGGCAATTGCTGTGGGGACAGGGGACTGTGGGGACAGGGGATGAGGGGGGACAGGGCATGAGGGGGGACAAAGCCAGGGGGTCGCAGGTGGCAGGAAGGGGACAGATGGACCTTGGGGGCAGTGGGGGCCGTGGAGGGGGTGACAGCAGCGGCCGCGGGGTGTCCGTTCCGGTGCTGGGCCGGCCCCGCTGGGGGGGTCAGCCCGGGGTTCTCACGGTGCTCCCGCGGCCCCGTCCCGCCGCGCCCGTGACCGCGCCCCCACCGGCCCCGCCCACATCACGGTCCCGCCCTCTCCAGGCCCCGCCCACTCGGGGGTGTGTGTGATCTCTGGCCCCGCCCCTTTGTCCCCGCCCATTGGGCGCGGCCGTGACGCAGCGCGCGCGCGCCCGCCGCCCCCTCCCGCCCCCTGGCGGCGGCGCCGTGTGACGTGGCGCTTCCGGCGCGCGGGCGGCGGCGGCGGGAGGCGGTGAGTGGGGGGGGGCACCGGGACCCCCGGGGCCGGCGGGGACACTCCGGGACCGCGGGGGCTGGCAGGGACACACCGGCACCCCCCGGGATGACCGGGGCTGGCAGGGACACACCGGCACCCCCGGGGCTGGTCGGGACCCCCGGGACGTACGGGCACCGGTCGGGAAACACCGGGACTCGCCCGGTTCCTCCCGCCCCGCGGTGCCCGGGCCCCGCTAACGGCATCGCTCTGCTCTGTCCAGGTCGGGGATGGCCTGACCCTGCCCCGCTGGGCACCGAGGGGCTACGGGACCCTCCGGGACCCCCCGGACCCTCCGCCCGGCCCGGTGAGGTGAGCGCAGCGCTGCCGGTTCGGTGCCTCGGGAGCGAGGAGGAAAATCTGCAGGCAGGAGCTCCCGCCGGGCACCGGGAGCAGCCCCGGGATCTGTTGTGAGCCCGAAGGCGGCACCGGGACAGCCCCGGGCGTCCCCGCCGCCCAGCCCGGTCACACCGGGGGTCACACCGGGCACCGGGCGGGGATAGAGGTCCCGTGGCGGAGATGGAGCCCCCGGCCGCCCCCCTGATCCTGGGGGTGGGGGACGAGGTGACGCTGGTGGCCGGGGTGGCCGTGCTGGCCCTGGCGCTGGTGCTGGCCTGGCTCTCCACGTACGTGGCCGATGGCGGCAGCCCGCTCCTGGGCACCGGGGACGCGGCCGTGATCCGCCTCGGGCCCCTCCCGCCCTACGCGGGGCCCGCGGGGGCGGCCGAGGCTCCGGAGCCCCCCAGAGCCCCCGAGAGCGCGGAGGAGAAAACAGAGGAGGAACGGGGGGCGGCGGCACCGGGGGACAGCGGGAGCGCCCCCGGTACCGGCCTGGAGCCGCTCCGGGACGTCCCGAGCTTGTCGCAAGGCCCGGCCGAGCCCGGAGCCCCCGGCGGGGAGGACGCGTGCCCCGGACTCATCAAGATCCGCCTCAAGTTCCTCAACGACACCGAGGAGGTGGCAGTGGCCCGGCCCGAGGACACCGTGGGGATTCTCAAGAGGTGAGTCCCGAGGGACGGGGGACACCGGCAGCGCCGCCGGGTTGGCAGCCCCCGCTCCCAGCTCCTGTGCCCCGCTGCAAACAGCCCCCTCCCACAGAACGGGGGAGGGCTTTTATCCCTCTTGCTGAGCCAAAAATACCGAGGGGTGTGGGTTTTGAAACAACGAGTTTAAGAGAGACGGCGGTGGCGCGGTGGCAGTGCCATCGCTGTCACCTCCCCGTTTCCACCCCGGGAGGGTCCGTGAGCGCCGTCTCTGCCACCTCCAACCTCTTCTCCTCCCGCAGCAAATACTTCCCGGGCCAGGAGAGCCAGATGAAGCTCATCTACCGCGGGCAGCTGCTGCAGGACCAGGCGCGGACGCTGCGCTCGCTGCGCATCACCGATAACTGTGTCATCCACTGCCACCGCTCCCGGGGGGCTTCTGTGGCCACCCCGGCCCTGCCCGAGCCCGGCCCCGCGGCCCCGGGGCTGCCCCTGGCCGGGGGCACCCTCATGGTCCCCACGGTGATGGTGGTGCTGGCGCTCGGTTGGTATTTCCGCATCAACTACCGGCAGCTCTTCACGGCCCCGGCCACCGTGTCCCTGATCGGTGTCACCGTCCTGGTGACCTTCCTGGCCTTCGGGGTGTACGGACAGGCGGGATGAGGCTGGGGAGGCACCGCGCTGTCCCCGTCCTTGCGCTGTGACCGCAGCCAGCGCCGTGGGAGCTCAGCGCCCACGTCCCAGCCTTGCAGCCGGACTTTACCCCCCAAAAAGGGGCTGTGCCCCCCCCCCAAACTCCATTCCCTCTCCCCCAGCCCCAATCCCAGCTCGGGGGAGTGGGACAGCACTGGAACGGGCTATGGCTTCTTCCTAAGGACTTTTAAAAGCAAATAAAGGGTGTCAAGTCACCCCAGTGATTCCTTCCTGCCCTGGGGGCTGCTCCTTCCCACCCACCCACGCTTTTGGGGGGGTTATAGAAACAAATCCAGCCCCACCCGTGGTGAATGGAGTGGGGGGAGATGGATGGGAGGGGTAAAGGCCATGCTTAATAATTAATGAATTAATTAATAATGAGTCATAATTAATGCCAGGGATACCAAGTCAAGATGCAGTTTTATTTACAGGGGCAGCCACAACCCACGCACGGGACACACAGACCTCACAAGGGCTCAGCTCCCCCGCGGGGGGGACACTCAGAAACACCGGGGGGGCGAGGACACCGAGCTGGGGGGTCCCAGGGCATGGTCTGAGCCCCCCCAAGCCCCACTGCAGCCCTTGGACCCCAAATTGCAGCGCCTCTCCCGCGGCTGACGGGGCTCAGGCTGCCTCCCCCCGGCTCACCGTGCCCCCCCCAGGCAGTTTGGGGTGGTCCCCCCCGTGTTTCGGGTGCCCACAGCCCCGTCCTCGGCCCCGGGGCACGCGAAGGCCAGCTTGGCATGCTCCGGTGGCCAGAGCCCCCAGCCCCAAAGCCACACCAGGAGGGACCACACGGGGGTCCCCATGCAGCGGGGGGGGGCCCCGCAGCGTTCTGAGGTGCCCAAGGCTCTGCAGGACCCCCCCAGCCCAGCCTTTAGCAGCAGTTTGAAAACAATAGTGAATCCAGAGTCGAGAGCACCATAAATTTGTGAGTCCCAGCGAGAGGATGAGCCACGGCACCGGGCTGGGGGGACAGACACAGCCCCCCCTGGGGACGTATGGCCAAATGGGGGGGTCAGACAGCCATGGGGGGGGACAGCCAGCCCTGTCCCCAGCACAGCCCCTGCGGTGGAGAACAGCTGTGGGGAGGGGATCACAGGGCAGGGGGTGACCTGGATCCAGCCAGAGGGACCTGTCCCCCCCCTGGCCCGCACAGCGGGGTGCTGGTCCCGGCCCCCCCAAACAAAAGCAGAGCCTGGGGGGTGCAAACACATGCCAGAGCTGTGGGGGTCCCCAGTGACCCCCGACTGCAGCAGCAGGTCCCCAGGCGGGCGCAGAGCTGTCCTGGGGACACGAGGAGTGGGGGGCCCTGCGCTGAAGCCGGGCTGTGCTTCCCCCCCGTTCTGCTCCATTCCCAGCTCCCCCCAGAGGTCCCTGGCAGGTTGGGGTCCCCCTCCCCCAAACAGTTTGGCACAGGGATGGTCACAGCAGCTCCCCCCACCCCCAGACCCACCCCCAAACAGCCCCAAACATGAAGGATGCAGCATGCAGCCCCCTGTGACCCCCCTGTGTGGGCACTGCCAGGCCCTCGAGACCCCCAAGAGCTGAATGCAGGCACAGCTGAGCAGATTTGGGGGGTGAGAGGGTCCTGTCCTCTGAGTGTGAAACACCCCCTCCAGTGTGACCCCCCCTCCTGAGCCAGCCCGACCAGCGAGTGCCAGCCCGGGGCAGGGAGGGGAGGCCGCTCCAGAGTGGGGGGCTCACCCCAAAACCCCAGGGCAGGGGGGATTCACAACCCCCTGAGCCAGGCCCGGACCTGCCCAGGGTGTCCAGGTGCCCCCCACCCCAGTGGGGAAGTGAGGAGCGGGTGTGGGGGGCACGGCTGGCTTTGGGGGTGCTGGGAGGGATGGGGGGGCTGTACCCCCATGTCCAAGGGAGATGCCCCAACGGGAACCTCATGAACAAAAACTGTCACAGAATAAATAGAGGCACGGGGGCAGGGGGAGGAAGGGGGGCACTAATGGGGCTCCCCAAATCCAGCCCCACTCCAGCGACAGCCGAGTCCTCTGTGCTCCGGTACCCGCCTTGTGTCTGGCCTGGGGGTGCCCGGGGGCTGTCCTGGCCCCTGTCTGTCCCTCTGTCCGTCCTGCCCCTCCCCAGCTCTGCGGGGCTCAGTTGATGTCATCGTAGATGCTGGGGGTGTGGGGGGCGGGGGGCTTGGGCTTCTTCTTCTTGCTGGAGCCGAGCCCTGGGGCACCGCTCACCAGCCCCAGGTGGGGCTTCTTCTTCTTGGTCTTGCGGGACTCGGAGTTGTTTGTACCTAGGAACAAATGGGGGTGTCAGGGAGGAGGTGAGCCCCAAAACAGAGTGGATGATGCCCAACTCTGGTCAACACCCAAGAAAATGTACCCCAAAATGTTCCTCCCCCTCTCAGGTGGGGGACAAGGTGTTCCAGGCTTTGGAGCCACGGTCTGTTCCACCCCTCTTGTGCTGGGGAGATGCCAGAACAGCCAGTTCTGCTCACACAAAGGGATCTGTGTCCCAGGATTTGTCTGTGCCCCAGGATTTGTCCCCCAGGCCCCCAAACACTCACTGGCTTTGGAGGAGGCCGAGTCGGAGGGGGAGATGTCGGAGGAGCCGTCCCACTGCAGGCGGCTCATGAGGGCCTGGCTCTCGGCCACCTCGAAGCTGTCGTTCTCCACGCTGCCCTCGGCCTCGGGCAGGGACCTGGGCACAGGTGTCACAGAGGGATGGTGGGGACAGAGACCCCAAAATGCCAGGGGGATGCTCAGGAGCTCAGCCCAGTCCCCACCGCCCTGCTGGGCCACAAATCCCAACCCCAGCCCTGGGCTCCCGTCCCCTCCAGGCCCCCCAAGGCTGTCCCTGTCCCCAGCCCCCCTGAGCACCCCGTGGAGTCCCTGCTCCACAGGACGGTGACCCCGGCACCTCAGGGACCCCGAGTCTGCAGCCACTTACGCCGAGGGCCCGAGGAGGTAAACCCGGACTGCCCTGCGCTGCTCATCCGTGTGCTGGGGACACCGCAGGGACCTGGGGACGAGACACGGCACTGAGATGGCCTCGCCCCTCCCACGGGGATGGGGACATGTCAGGGAGCCCCCCAGAGCGAGCAGGGCCAGGCCGGGCTGCCCTCACCTGGTGCACATCTTCTTGGTGTGTTCGGAGATGACCCCGCATTGCTGGGGAGGGAAGGGACAGGTGAGTTTGGGGGGGACAGGTGAGTGACCCCCGGGCTGTGCTGCACCATCACAGCCCTGGGGCCCCCCAGCCTCGTGTCCCAGACAAAGCAGCCGGTGCCCCACGATCAGGACGTGCTGCATGTCACCATTGCCAGGCTGGAACCAGCCCCAGTGGGACGAGAGATCCCGGGGGTCCCATCCCTAATGGTGCCCCCCATCCCTCCTCCCCGTCCCCTCACCGTGGTGAGCAGCGTCCGCAGCTCCTCGGGGCCCAGCGTCTCGTAGTTGATGCCGGCCGAGTTGCTGTACTGGGGGGCACAGAGCAGGGTCAGGGCTGGGGGGCAGCTGGGGGGCAATAGGGCCCCCTGGGGCGGCAGAGGAGGGACTGGCAGCCATCTCCCCCCATCCCAGGCTCACCTTGAAGGGATCGGGGTTCCCGCCGATCTCGCCTGGGCGGGAGGAAAGGTGAGGGGGGGTCCTGCCCACAGCCCGGGACCCCCAGGGCCCCCTCCCACCGCCACCGACCCCGGCCAGGGACACCCCCGGCTCCCCACAAGCCCCACCCACTGCGGGTGCCCCACCCACCACAAATGCCCCACCCCTGCACGTGCCCCACCCAGCCAGGCTCCACCCCCAGGCCGATGCCCCGCCCCGATGGTGTGAGCCCCCTCCCCAGTTTTCAGCCCCAGCCCAGGGGTGCCAGCCCCTCCCCTCACCATTTTTGTGTTTCAGGGACTTGGACCTGCGGGGCGAGTTGGGGTTCTGCAACGAGAGGGGGGTGTTGGGGGTGTCCTGTGTCCTCCCCACGCCCCCCACCCACCCTCCCCTGCACCCCTCACCCCCTCACCTTGTCCGATTTCCTCTTCTTCGCTATGGGGAGAGACACAGAAAGGAAAGATTTGACCTTTTCCAGTGGATGCAGCCCCAAGCCCAGAGCCGCTGCCTCCCCAGGGCTGGGACCACCACACACGGCTGCTCTGCCCCTACACACCCACCCAGGACCGGGGCTCAGCGGCCACGGGGCAGGCAGGACGTGTCCCCCACCCCTCAGGACACCAGGGACCCCTCCCCACCTTTCTTCTCAGAGCCGTAGGACCAGTCGTTGTCATTGATGTCATCGTTGTCCTCCTGGTCACTCTCCGACTTGTTCAGGTTGTTGCTGCTCGCGATCCTGAGCGGGGAGGGGAGGGAGATCATGGCCACGGTCTGCCCCACGTCCTCCACGGAGCCCCAGGATCCGTCCCGTGTGCCCCACAGTGCCCTCCTGCTCTCCCCTGCACCCAGGGACCCAGACAGGATCCCCCGGGAGCCACCCAGGTGGGGGACAGAGGACCCAGGGTCCCCAGCTCATCCCCCCGGGAGGGATAAACTGCTGGGGAGGGACAAGAGGAGCTCCAGGGGGGAACCAAGCTGGACACCCCACAATGGACATCGAGGACTGGGGAGACCCAGATCCCGAACTGGCATCCCGGGCTCATCGGTGCCCAAACGCACAGCGCCCCACAGGGAGGGGAGCCCGGCAGCCTCAGGCCCCCTGTGCCTCAGTTTCCCCACGGGGGGCTCCCCCAGCCCCTCGCACCTGCGGTTGGCGATGCGGCTGCTGTTGCGGCCCATGCCCAGGCACTTCTCCAGGTGCGGGGCGAAGCGGGAGGCGGCGATGCTGCGGCTGCAGTTGGGGCACACGCACTCCTTGTTCTTCCACTGGTTGTACACCTGCCCGAAGATGTCCACGCCCGGCTGGTCCACGATCTCTGCGGGGGGACACGCTCAGCCCCTGCCCTGAGACCCCCGAGCTGCTCTGGGGGGTCCCTGGGGCTGCCAGACGCTCCCCACAGCCTCAATGGGAGTCGGGGGAGCTGAAACCGGTGGCGGTGCTGCCCGGGGGTCTCTGCCACCTCCCACCCGCGCCCCAGCTGTGCCCCCCAGGGCCCCAGCACCGTGTTTAGGAGTTCAGGGACCCCCTCATTTACCCTTCTGGGACAGTTTGGTCACTATTGGGGGACATTTGTGTGTTCAGCAGCAGCCCTCAAACCCAAATCCCTGTGTGTGGGGACCACCTATCGCCCATGGCCTCTCTGGGAGCAGGGGCCTGGCTGTGTCCCTGTCATCAGCGTCACCCTGACTCTGGGGGACCTGAGGGGCTCACCAAAGTCCTTCATGCTGTCGGGGTCCGTGTCATCCAGGAAGAAATACCCGCACTTGACAGCCCGGTGCACCTCGAAGCAGAGCCCCAGGCAGGCATCCTCCACCAGCTCCGTGTAGATCTCGTGTGCGATGGCCTGGGGGGCCCAGGGGGGGCTGTTAAGGAGGGGAGGGGCCCACACGGACACCCCAGGGGACAGACAGACCCCAGGGGGGGCAGCTCACCTCCAGTTTGCTGTTATCCAGGCCAGACAAAGACATATCCTCCATTTTCATTTGCAGCTGCTTGCGGAGAAGTCACGCCGAACGTTCATAGCACGGGACACGGGGGCTGGGGGCACGGGGGGGTCTCACTGGCACCTCAGCCTTCACCTGCACACCCCTCCCAGCCCCCTTCCCAACCAAAATCCCACTGCACGCCCTGGGATGTGCTCCAGATGCACTCTGGGGAATCCCCAAGAGAGTCCCGGGGTTAAACACTCCAGGAGTGAAGTGGGGGGGCTCGGGGGGTCTCCCAGCTGGGCAGAACCTTCCCCAGCCTGGCATGGATCCCCCCCCAGGTTAGTGGGGGACACTGGCTGCCAAGGGCGGGATGCCCCCAGTGCCCCACTGTGTCCATCCTGTTGTCCCCATGCCCCTCAGGCCAGCCTGGGACATGCCCGGCCTTCACAGAGGTGTCAAACCCCCCCAGGAGCCCCTCCTCAGCCCCCCATTGTGGGGTGAGCACCTTCAGTGTCCCTAAACTGCCCCCTCCCAGAGCAGGTGGGTTTTGCTGCATCACCCTCCCCTGCAGCACACGCAGGGGGGACAGGGCAGGGAGGGGAGCACCCTGTGCCCCCCCAGAATGGGGCCTGGCCTCCCCCAAAAACAACAACGGGAGTCTGAAGACCCCAAACCCACAGTCAGACACCCAGAGCACCCAGCGGTGCTGACCAGTGGAATCCCTGATGGTCATGGAGCAGGGGGGACTCTGAGCGGCCACCGGGATGGGGGGACACAAGAGGGGTCTCCACATCCCCTGTACCCACCCCAGTCCCACCGATCCATTTCTTCCTTCACAAGGGAAAGAGGAAACAGGGGCTGGAATTGGCTGAGCCCCCCGGACCCCCCAGGCTGAGGCAGAAAAGGGAGAGGCTCGGGGGGGCTCAGGGGGTCTCCCATAGGGCTGGGGGGCCCAGGGAGGCTCCCAGGGGCTCTCAGGATCGAGGCAGGGGGTGGGGAACGGGGATCCGCAGGGCCTGGGGGTCCAGGGGTGGTCTCGGGAGCTCTGAGGAGAGGAGGGTGAGGGGCACTGCCAGGAAAGGGGGGTAAGGGCGGCTCAGGGGGGTCTCTCGCAGCTCTGGGGGAGACAAGGGAGGCCCCGGGGCTCTCGGGAGTGGATGGAAGAACAGGAAAATGGGAGGGGAAGGGAGATCTCTGGGCCGGGGCAGTCTCACATCGGGCTGGGGGGCCCGGTGAGGGTTGTGCGGGCTCTCAGGAACCGGGGGGCAGCAAAGGGGGGGAACGGGATCTCAGGAGTCCCCTGCAGGTCTGGGGGGGCCCTGACCCTGGGGGCTCTCAGGTCCAGAGCGAGGGAGGGGGAAGGGGAGGCTGAGGACCCGGGGATCCCGGGGAAGGTCCCGGGGCCTCTCGGGACGGGGGGTGGGAGGGCACAGGCGGGGCGGTCCCGGGGAGGATCCCGGGGCCGATCCCGGGCGGATCGCGGGGTCCCGAGAGCCGAGGGGGAGGTCCCGGGGCGCCCCGGGGCGGGGTCAGCGGGCCCCTCTCCGGTGCGGCGGGGCCCCACGGCCGGGCAGGGCCTCGGAGGGCGGGAGCTCCGGGCCGGGAGGGGCGGGTCGGGCGGTCACTCACCGGCGCCGAGGGTTCGCCGGGGCCGGGGCGCGGCCGGGTCAGCGCCCCCCGCCGCTCCGGCGCGGGGCCCGGCGGCGACTCGCCATGGTCGGGGCCGGTCCGGGGCCGGTCCGGGGCCGTGCCGAGCGGACGGAGCGGCCGGGCCGGGCCTGGCGGTGCCTCCGCCCGGCGGCGGCGGCGGCCGAGGGGGGTGAGGGGGGTGAGGGAGGGGCGGGGCGGCGCGCCCGGCGCGCGCACGGTCCGGCCCCGCCCCCGCGGCCGCGGCCAATGGGGAGGCGCCGTCAGAGGCCGCGACCAATGGGAGGGGCCGGAGCCGCCGCCGCCGCGCGGGGCCTCGTCAGAGGCGCGGGGGCGGGGCCAGAGAGGGCGGGGCATGAAGGGGGCGGGGCCTAAAGGGGGAGGGGCCCGGAGCTCCCCCCCCATCCCACCGCGGACGGAACCTCGGCAGGAGCCCCGAACCCCGGACCCCGAACCCCCGGACCCCCGAACCCCGAACCCCGGAACCCCCGGATCCCCAAACCCCGGAACCCCGAATCCCGAACCCTCGGACCCCCAAACCCCGGAGCCCCGAAGCCCCGGACCCCCGAACGCCGGAACCCCGGAATCCCGAACCCCGGACCCCGGGACCCCGCGCACCCCTCGATGCCCCGCGGAGCCCCATTCCCGGTGTTGTCCCCACTCCCGGGGACCCTCCCCGTTCCCACAGATCCCCTGTCCCTGTGCTTTCCCCCTCCATGGATCCCCGCCCTCTCCAGGGACCCCAGCAGTCCCAAGGATCCCCCACCCCAGGGACCCACCGCCCCCAGGGGTTCCCCCATCCCAAGGATCCCCCCGTTCCTCTGGAGCCCCATCCCAAGGATCCCCCCACCCCTACAAATTCCTTCTACCCTTGCAGACCCCCCAGACCCCCGATCCCCATCCCTACAGACCCCACTGACATTCCAGATCCCACCAGCAGATCCCTGTGGATCCCCCAGTGCCATCAGCACCAGAAACGACCCCTGGGGATTCCCTCCCGCACTGGATCCCCCCCAAGAGGGAGCAAAAACACCTCTCACACTTGTTCTTTTTTTTTCCTAAAGTTTTATTTTTTATAGTAATGACATGAGAACAGAAACATTATTTTTCACTTTATTATACAAAAAAAAAAAAAAAAAAGAAAAAAAGGAAAAACAAAAAAACCCCAAAAAACTCAAAAATAAATGAAACAAAACAAAACAAAACAAAAAGAACTGAAACCCCAAGCAAACCGGGAAACCGGGGACGCGACCCCCGCGTCCCGCGCAGCCGTACAAATTCCGAGTCGGGATTATTATTATTTTTCTTTTTTTTTTTTTCCTTTTTTTTTTGTCTTTTTTTTAAACCTACAAAAACACTCTTTAAATATTAGAAAAAAAAGATGATTTTTTTTTTTTATCTTTTTTTTTTTTTTGGTGTTTTTTTGCCTTTTTTTTTTTAATGTAATTCACAAGAACTTCCATCTAAAGGATCCCGGGATTTTGTGGCAGTGCCAAAATGCACTCAGGAATTCTCTTGCAGCGCAAACGTCTTTCCCCCCCCTCCCAAATTGTCGGCGCTGTAAGAATTTTTCTTTTTTATTATTTAATTTTTTTTTTTTTACCTTTTTTTTTTTTTTTTTAACAGAAAAAAAGGTGGGGAAAAAAAAGGTGGGGTTTAATTTTTTTTGTCTTTTTTTTTGTACTAAAAACACATCCACTAAAACACGACAGTGCTGGGTACATTCAGCAGAAAAAAAGGGATGGGGGGGGGTTCCCCTTAGGGGATTTTGGGAGGGGCGGCGATTAAAAATTGGGAAGAAAATGAAAGGAAAATCCCAAATGGATTTGGGCAATGGGGAGGGGGAAACAGAGGGACAGACAGACGGACACTGAGGGGGGGGGACACCATCTGGGTTCTCTTCAGGGCCCCGGTCCCGGGGGGACACGGGGGGATTGTCCGTGCGGGAGCACCCGGGTTCACCCCCTTCCCCACAGCTTTGGGGTCACTTTGCCCAAAATGGTGTTTTTTCAGCCCAAATTCAGGCCAGGACGAGGGGTAGGTACTGTCCCCACCTTCCCCTCAGCGCTGAGGGGGTCCCCAGTGTCTTTGTGGGGGGCTGGATTTGGGGTGCTGAGAGCAGCAAAGCTGGGGGTGTTACAGAGCTGGGGGCGTAGGGACCCCCCTCCAAACCCTAAATCTGCAGCATCGCCCCCCCCTTCTGCCCCCCAGCCCTGCAGAGATTTGGGGGAAGAGCAAAATGGCTAAATCACAGCCCTAGAGAGAAAAAAAACCCTCAAATCCCCCATCCCCTTCTCTGGGACCCCCCAAATCCTGTCCCCCAGCCCAGCTCCTCTCCAGGGACAGGATGGGGGGGACAGAAGAAACAAATCTTGAGACCCCCCCAATTAGAGTGGGGGTCTGGGGGGGTCCCCAATAACACTGAGTGGGTCTCTGGGGGGTGGCACGGGGTGGGGGGACAGAACCCTGCAGGGCGGTGCCGTGGGATTGCTGGTGCTCGTGTCTGCTTATAAAAATGGGGGGGACCCCTGAGAGGCCCCCCATGCACCCACCCCAGCCCCTGCGGCCCCGTCCCCCTCCCGGGGAGGGGGCATTGACCCCCCAAAATAAACCCAAACCACACCAATATTTACAGCATGGCCCGGGAAGGGGTGAGACCCCCCCGGGGGGGCGTGAACTGGAGGTTACTGGGGTTAACTGGGGCAAGGGGAGCTCTGGTCCCCCCCCAGGAACGAAGGGAGAGGAGCAGCTTCAGCAGAGACAGAGAGGAAAACGGGGGGGGGGCTGGGGGAGGAGGGGAGGGAAAAGGGGTAGCGGGAAAAACGGGGAGGGAGAAAATGAAAAATAAAAGATGGGATCTTTCTCGTTTTATAAAAAGGAAAAAAAAAAAAAAACAACAACGAAAAAAAAAAATAAAATAAAATACAACGGCACAACAACCACCGACAACAGAGCGGGGGGACCCCGAGCCCCCCCTTGGTCACGCTGAGCCGCGGCCCCGGGCGGGGGCGGCCCCGGAGCCCCCCGCACACTCCCACACTCACACCCCCAGCCCCGGCGGGGACACCGCGCCTCACCGGCCGCTCCCAAGTGCCGTGGATGTGGAGAGCCCGGGCAGCTCCCGGGGCAGTTTCCAGACTGTACAAGGTTTTTTTCAGGGGTGGGGAGGACCCCCAAGATGCTGGGGGGTGCGCAGAGGGCTGGGGGGGGTTGCAGGGAGGCATTGTCCCATCGGCTGAGTCCTGAGCCCCTCGGCTCGCGCTCCGCTGCCCCAGGGGCTGCGCGGGGACGGGATTTTCCTCCCATTTCTGGGTTTTTTAATTAAAAAAAAGTGTGGGGGGTGTTGTTGGTTTTTTGTTTGCTTTTTTTTTCCTGTGTGTTTTTCTTCTCTTTCTAGAAAGTCCAGAGCTGGTAGCGAGGGGGTTATGGGAGTAGGGATGGAGAGACACCTCCCTGGAAAGGATGAAATTCCAAAAAAAAAAATCGCTTCCCCTCGGGAGTGAAGCGGGGGCAGGGGTGGGGGGCTCTCTCCTCGCCCCCCAGCCTGGGGGAAGCAGCCCCTGATTCCCCTCCGTAGTGTGAGCTCGGTGGAGGGGTCCCCCGGCCCCCGCTCCCCGCGCTGGGGGTCCCACGGGGGGGCAGGAGGAAGAGGAGGAAGGATTTCGAGGGGCTGCAGGGGAGACTTGGGACCGAAACCGAGAAACCAAACGACGTTACGAAGAGCTTGGCCGATCAGTTGGAGTCGGAGTCGGAAGAGTCCCCCGAGGAGGAGGAGGAACTGCTGCTGCCCTCCGAGTCGTTGTCATCCTCGTCCTCGTCATCCTCGTCCTCATCATCCTCGTCGTTCTGGGAGGCGGGTGGCAGAGAGGAGGGGGAGGTCAGGGCAGGGTTAGTCCATTGTCACCCCCGTGTCCCCTGCTCCCCTCCCCGCCGGGGTGCGACCCCCACCCTCCCATCGCTGCCCCCCGGACCTGGGGCTGGAGGAGGGACGCGGGGCAGGAGCCAGGAGTGAGTTTGCAAGGGCTCAGCTCGGGGTGCTGGGGGGGACGTGCCGGAGCAGCGCGCGGGGTCCTGCCCTCACCTCTGCCACTGCCTCGCTACACGATCCGAGGGAGGCTACCCGACCCGCCTCGTGCCTCAGTTTCCCCCCTCTAAAGCCAGGGAAGGAAGAGGCGTGAGCTGAGACCAGCGAGGGGGTGGAAACACCTCACCTGTCCGGTGGCGAGCACAAGGCACGGACACGGTTTCTGGCCCCAGCGCCATCCAGCATACTCTGATTTCAGTTGCACCGGTGTAAAGCTTTGACTCTGGTGACTTACTCGGCATTCACACTGGCGCAAACGGAGCCGAGACCAGACTCAGTATCTCCACCAGGAAAAAGACAGGAGATTTTTCTCTGCTCACTGGGGGCTCTGCACACCCCCCCGCACCTCTACAGTCCCGAGGCTGCTCCTGACTATGCCCCGCGGCTGCTCCTCGTGCCCGCCCCGGGCACACCGGGGGGATCCTGCTCCCCTTCTCCTCCCCGTGTCCCCCTGATTCCCGGGGGCTCCTCTGCCACCGATCTATCTGAGCCCAGGGGGAGGGGGGGCCCCGTGCCCTCCCCGTGCCACGGCCTCACCTCGTCCCCATCCTCGCTCTCCTCCTCACTGCTGGACTCTGAGGAGTCGCCGCCTTCCTCTGATGAGTCACCGTTGTCATCATCATCATCCTCATCTTCATCGTCATCTTCCTCCTCCTCTTCCTCCTCATCATCGTCCTCTGACTCCTGCAGGACAGGAGGGGCTTGGTGAGTCCCTGGACCTCCATGGGTGCAGCTCCCACCCCATCCTGGACCATTTCCCTTTGGGTTCCTCCAGCCATTGAGCAGATCAGCTGATTCCCTATCCCACACCTTCCTGGGAGCCTCTCCCCATTTATGCAGAGAATTGCACCAAAAAGGCTCCTGGAGTGGGTACCAGGGGTCCAAATCCAACCTGGCTGGGTTCTGAGCAGGGATTTGGGGAAAGTTTACAGTCTCGAGGACAGGGCAGGCAGCTGGAAACAGCAGGGACACCTCAAACAAGGGGTGTGGGTCCCCCCCCACGCTCCCCAGGGAGGGGGGCCCGGGTGGCCCCACGGGGCTGTTGTGACTCACCGACTTGGACTGCATCGTTGGCTTCATCTTGGGGTTGGGACCCCGGATCTTCCCTATGCTCTTGCGCTTCTGTGGGAACAGAACAAAACCCTTTAGGGCTCAACTTCAGCTCCTTCCCAGCGTCCAGCCCAGAGAAAACCCCACTGCTGAGCTGCCACGGGGACAAATCCCCGCTGGAGGGGCTCTCTGGAGTGTGGCACATCCAAAGCTCACTCAGGACTGAGCCTGCCCAGCCCCGAGCCCCCAGGTTCTCCAGCCCAGTCCCAAGCCCCAGCAATGTTACCCCATCCCCAAACTCCCGGGATCCCACCATGGCAGCACCACATGGATACTCACGTTGGAAATGTGTTCCTTGTACGCAGCCCGCTCCTGGGGCGAGAGGCTCTGTGGGAACAGGGACACGGTCAGGGATGGGCAGAGTGGGGGATGGAGAGGGAAAGGGCTCTAGCACAGGGCACAGCCTCCTCATGTGTGTAACTTTTATCCTTTTCAGTTACAAAATGTCAAAAAATGGTTTCCGGAAGAGGGTTGGGAACAGAGCCCATGCTGAGCACCCTCCCCAAAAGCAAGGGATCCCAGAGTTTCACACCAGGCATCGGGATCCAGCACCCACCTTGAGCCAGATGTCGAGGTGCACCTTGTACTGTTTCTGCTGCTCCTCTGCCAGTTTTTTGTAGTGGTCCTTCTGGCCCTGGGAGATGCGCTGCCAGCGGCTGCCGATCTCCACCATCCGCTCCTTCAGCGGGAGGTGGTTCAGCTCCCCGTTGGACAGGAGCTCCTGGGAGAACTTCTGGTAACCGTTCCTGCACGGGGAGAGCGCAGGGACTGGGCTGGGACAGTGGCTACAGACAACCCAGGTCTCCATAACCCCGTCCAGCCCCACCAGGGTCCAGCCCACCCTCCCTCCTCTTGTTCCAGGCTCTTCCCAGCAGCACAGCCAGACCCAGTTTTTCACACCCCAGGTACTCACATGGGGGGTTTCTTCGGCTCTCCCTGGAATTTCATTTTCTTGGTGGAGTTGGTGGAGCACGGAGGGGCCCGCATCTCGCTCAGCTCCCTCTGAGCCACAGGAGAGACAGGGTCAGGGAGAGGGGCAGCGCTGGCCAAGGGGCACAGCGAGGGACAGGACGGGGCAGAGACCCACCTCGTATCGCTTCTGATCCTCCGCCGCCTTCTTGATCCACATCAGCTTCTCTTTCTTCTCCATGTTGTTCCAAGTGGCCTCCATGGCCTTCAGTGCTTTGCCCCGGTCATTCTGTGGGACAGAACCACCACGATGCATCAGATGCACCCAAAAACCCTGGGACATTGGGGTGCTACTTCTGCGTCCCTGCTCCCCCTGTGACCCCCATCCTCCCCACGCCTCCCAGCCCAAACCCAGGTGTGAGAGCCAGAGGGGAAGTCCATGGGAATCCCGGCTGGCTGGAGTGGTGACCCCACCTCCAGCCTCTTTCCCAGCCCCCTCCTCACCTTGAAACGAGCCAGGTAGTCCCCGATGACGCTCTGTTGCCAGATCTCCTCGGCAGTTTTGGGAGACTCGGGCAGCTTCCCACGCTCCTCTTTATCCGAGCCGTGCTTCTTCTCCGACTGCGCCTTCATCGCTGCCTCCCGCGCCTTGTACTTGGCCTGGGGGGGCACAGGGTGAGGGGGGCACGGGGTGAGGGGGGCACAGGGTGAGGGGGGCACGGCAGGGACACAGCCCCCAAATGCCAGGGGGACACCGGAGCTCCCCCAGTACTGTCCCCACAGAAGCACTGACAGCCCCCCACCAACCACCAACCCTGTCTTGGGGTTCCCCCCAGCAGGGAAACAACCAAAGCCGTAAACTCTGAGGCTCAAGGGCCCTCTGAGGTTTCTTTGTCTGGTGGGTTTTGATCCCCCAGGTGATGAGAGGGGGTGGCACAGCCAGCAGTGCCCCTTGGGGCCAACACTGGCACCTGTGTCACTGTCACTGTGATGCTCCAGGGGACATTTGTGCCCCTCGGTGCGGGACAAGCACAGGAGCATCCCCTGGACTGCCCGAGGTGCCCCCAGGAGCAGCAGAGAGGGAGATGGAGGAGGAATATGAGGATGGTACCAACCTTCTTCTTCTCGGAGAGGTCGTTCCACATGCGGGCCAGGAGCCGGGTGAGCTCACTCTCCGACAGCTCCGGCCGCTCCTCCTGCAGCTGCTTCCGCTTCTCCTCCGAGAAGATGAACATGGCTGAGATGGGCCTCTTGGGCTTCTCTGAGCTGGCCTGAGGGGGCACAGGGCTGTGAGGGGGGGTGAGCCCATGCAGGGACCGAAGCCCTCAAAGCCCCTTGAGATGCACAACCCCATCCCAAGGCTCTGGCAGGTGCTGCCCCATCCCTCCCGGGGCCGCTCCCACCTTGCCGGTCTCTGGGGAGGATTTTTTGGATGCAGGACTCGTCGCCCCTTTCCGGTTGCTGCCCAGCATCTTCTCCTCGCCCAGCACCCGCTGCTGCTCCTCCTCGGGCAGGCTCTGGGTGGCACAGGAGGAGAGACATCGTTAGCCCATGATAATGAGGCCTTGAGGCAACTGGGGAATAGGGACTCTGGGGAAGGGGAATTAATGCACTTGGGTGTCCTGAAGCAAATCCTGTCCCAGTCAGGACCAGCATTCAGAACTGCACATGTTCCTGGGGGTCCCCATGCTGTCACCCCCTATCTGGGCAGTGTCCCTCGTCCCCAGCTCTGTCCCCTCCCCAGCTCAGCCGTTTCTCAGTGAAAGCAGGTGAGCAGGTGCCTGGATCTGGGCACACCCCTGGGTTTTCCACCCCGTGCCCCTGCAGCTGCAGCAGGGCCGTGTCACATCCGCCCGGGGACGATGCTGGGGTGGCCTCGCTGCGGCTCCCCCGCCCACACCCAGCAAGGGAAGGAAGTGAGAGGCTGCACAGCCACAGCCACTGAACACCCTCCCCTCCAGCTCCAGTACTCTGCTCACCCCAGCTCCCCTCCCAGCTTCACCTCCCAGTGCCCAGCTGGAAGACACTGGCTCAGGCACCAGGACAGCCGGAATGTCAAGGCTATGTGCAACCATCTGCACAGCACCCACAGCTGGGCCCTGACATGTTTTGGAGGAGCAGAGAGGGCAGCCCCCCATTTAAGCCATCCCAGTTCCTGGGCAGAGTTCCCCATTCCCAGATTTGGGATCTCCAGCACACGAGGGCTGAGCACCCCCTCATCACTCACCTCCAGGAAGCGGAGCAGCTCAATCTCGTAATCTTTCTTTTTCTGGAGGGAGATGGGGATGTGTGGTTACACAGAGATCCCTCACTCCATCCCTGCCCCTTGCTGCCCCTGACCCAGCCTCCACCCCTTGGCAAGAGCACCCTCCACCTGGACCATCTGTTTGTCCACACAGGAGACAGGAGCAGGGGAGGTGAGCGAGGACCTCAGGGAGAATCAGTGATGCAGAGTAGCACACGGACTGAGGAAAGGTGAAGGCTTCATTTCCAGGGATATTTGTAGCCCAGACTCTCCCATCCCACTGTTCCTTTCCCACAGCACTGGTGCCCACCTGCCTCTCTCCCCTCACCTGTCCATCCTCAGCCACTCACCTGGTCACACTTTTTGTGGTAGGCATCCTTTTCCTTCTGGGAGAGCAGCTTCCACTGCTGGCTGCACAGCACCATCCGCTCCGTGCTGGGCACGTCTTTCATGTTGGCCATCAGCTCTGCACAGTACAGGGAGTAGCTGTTCCTGAAAAACCCACGGAGGGACCCAGTGTTAGGGAAAACCTGCCCCTGTGGAGCTGGCTCGGTGCTAAAAGCCTCCCCAAAACCCCTCACTTGGGTTGCACCAGGCAAGGAAGTGAAGTGCCTGTGTTTTAGGGCAGCTGGCTGCTGGATCACCCCTAAAAGCCAGGGTATCACTGTAAACCTCACTCAGATTCTCTCCAAAAAATGTATTTGAGGTATATTTAGACACTGGTTTAGAGGGATCATCACAGAATCATGTAATCATTAAGGCTGGAGAAGCCCTCTAAGACCATTAACTATCACTGCCAAGCCCACCACTAAACCATGTCCTCAGGTGCCACATCTGAACTTTCTGAACGCTTCCAGGGATGGTGACTCCACCGCTGCCCTGCGCAGCCCAGGCTTGACCATGAAGAAATTTATCCTATAAATGCCATCTAACCCCTCTGTGTCCGTGATCCCAGAAGTTATCTGGGCTTCCCAAGCCCAGCAGAGTCCAGTTTCCCCTGCTGGCAAGAGCCAGCATCCAGCCAGGCCGTGGCTCCAGGAGGGACAGGACTCACGGGGGCGGCTTCGTGGGTCGTCCGTCGAACTTGTCCTTGAGCTGCCGCTCGGCCTTGGTGAGGGTGGAGCGGGTGATTCCCTCCTCGCTGATGTTCAGCTCCGGGTGCTTCTGGATGTAATCCCGCATGATCTCCTGTGGAGAACCAAGAGCCATCAGAGGGGCTGCCACCCCCGCCTGCCGGGGCTGGAGGAGGAGGAGAGAGAAGCCAACCATTGCCCTAATCCTGCGCCTGGGGATGCTGCTGCCTGCCCCGCACACGGCTGGAGAGGCAGGGCTCACACTCTCTAGGGACCTGCCAGGACCTGCCTGAACCCCCACGCTGGCTATCGGGAGAGGCCACGCAGGGCTGGGACGCAGAGGCTCGGAGTGAATGTTGGGCCGAGTGTGGAGGGGACCGGGTGAGGCTGCTCCCTACCTCGTACTCCTTCCGCTGTTCCAGGGCCTTATGAATCCATTTCAGCCTCTTTTTATCCGAGAGTTGAGACCACTGCTTGCCCAGCGACTCTTTCACCTCCTTCGTGGTGGCCTGAAAACCCAAAGCCAGAGGTGAGGGCAGAGGGGTAAAATCCAAAAAAAAAAAAGAGGAATGAAAAAATATAAAAAAATGGCAAAAAAAATGGCGTGGCCTGGTGGGGCCTGGCGGCACCCGGCACAGGGCGGCTGGGAGCCGCGGGGGCGTGTGGCAGTGGGGGGCATGGCCAGAGGTGAATGTCTGTGCTGGAATCCTTTCCTGCCCTGACTCAGGCTGTGGTCACCCCTTCCTGGCAAAAAGTGGGGGCTGGATCCCTGAGCCTCTTCCAGGTGTGCAGAGCCCCTCCTTACCTCAGTCCAGGCTCCGGGAGCTCCTAGCGGTGTCCTCCATCCCGACCCCCTAAAATGCTTCTCTCCCTTCCCCTCCTGCCCCCAGCAGCGGGGTCCAGGACCCCCAGCACTCACACTCGCACTCACTCCCACCCACCGTACTCACATCTGGACGCACTTTCAAGTAGATCTTCTTCTCGTGGTTGTACCACAGCTGCTGGGGGGTCTTGGGCTTTTCGGGGACGTCGGATTTCTTGGCGTTCTGGATGAGATCCGGGTGGTCTTCCCTTCAGCAGGCAGGGAGGTGGGGAAGGGAGAGCGTCAGGGAGGCGGCAGTGGCAAGGAGAGCACCCCTAAACCTGCCTGCTAAGGAGTGACTGTCACTGCAGGGCTGAGCCTCCATGGCTCAGGTACTGGGGGGGTCCCAAAAAGAGCAGGAGGGTTTTAGCACAGATTTAAGTTTGTCCCTCCTCAGGGAGCATTGGCTACAAGTACCCCTGGGCTTGGCTGCAGCCCTGGAGCAACAGCAGGTCATTGGAAATGCCAGGATCCACCTGGATCACAGAAATCACATCCAAGGGAAGGTCTGGAGTGACTGGGGGGACACTTCAGCTTTTATCAGTGCTGGCAGCGGGGCTCCTGTCCCCCCAGAGCAGACTCTGACCCCCAGAGCATGGCTGGCCCTCTGCTGTCCCCCCATCCAGTCTCCCAGCTGGAGGGATGCTCTCAGACACCTTTTCCTTGCTATCTTTTCGCTGAATTCCCTCTTCAAGCCAAAAGCCCATCAGGGCTTCCTCTGTGAGCTATGCACAGGAGGGGAACCTGGATCTGCCTGGAGGGGCCTGGGGAAATGTGGGGGGGGGCTGCCTGCTCACCTGAACCTCGCCAAGTTCCTCTCAAACTCCTGCTTCTCTCGCTGGAAGTCCTGGATGTATTTCATCTGGGGACACAAAGCCACCGCAGAGGTGGAGAGGGACATCAGCACCAGGGACCGGGCAGGAAGACACATCCCTATCGACTTGGCTGGGCATCCCACCACCCCAAGAGGGACTCAGGAGCTCCCCAGCCCACGGAATGGTCCTGCAGAGGGTTTCCAGCCTGCCTGAGATTCAGCAGCCGGGTATCTCCCCTCCCTGTGTATCCCAACAGCCCTGGGAAAGGGCACAGCAGGACTCTGTGCCCTGGACTTTTCCTGGACAGCCCAGAGGGAAAGTTGGGCTGCCCCAAAGCCCTGCCCAAGCTCTGGTGGGCAGAGGTCTGCTCCCAGCATCTCCCAGAGCCTGTCCCTGTGTCCCTCACTGGGACAGGGTGGCACAGTGGGGCGTGTGCCCTAAGCCCCGCATTAAACACGGATCCACCCAAAGCCACCATCCAGGTCCGTCAGGGAGAGACGGACAAACGGACAGACCCAACCAGCCTCCACCCCACAGATCCTGGGAACCAGGACAGGAAAAACCAAGGAAGTCTTACAGGTCTGACAGGACTAAACAAACACCTGGCTTCTCCTGTCGAGAGCTGGATTAAGCCCTCGCCAGGCAGAGCTTGAGCTCCGCTGGTTTTACTGGAAGAGCTGAGCAGAGCCCAGCACACAGAGGCACGTGGTGGGAAGGGGCTTCCTGACCCCCCCATACCTTTTTCTTCTCGGGAAGCTCCTTGTATTTCTTGGACAGGATCTTGGTGAGATCCAGGTTGCTCATTTCGGGGTGAAGCTTGGCGTATTTGGCTCGCTTCTCCATGAAGAAGCGGAAATAGGGAGTCAGGGGCTTCTTGGGGAAGTCGGGGTGTTTCTGAGGAGACAGCAGAGTGGAGCACACTGAGCATGGAGCTGGCAGCACAGCCAAGCCCACGGCTCCCCAGTCCTGGGGGCACCTGCCTCCATCCAGCCCTGCTGGTGATCCAGGCAAGGAGGGGGAAACTGCTGGGAACGAGGGCTCCCCGAGGAGCTACAGCAGCCCCTGGCTGGGAACCTCGGGAGCGGCCAGCAGCCATCCAGAGCTGCCAGCACAGAGCAAAGGGGACACTGGGGCAGGAGGAGGGGATGGGACCCAGCTCCCAGGGATGGACCATCGGCTGCCCCAGGGCCACCCAGCTGAAAGCACCTGGCAGGCCAGGAACAGGACAGCAGCTCCCAACCCCTCTGGAGCTAAACTGGGCTGCAGGCTGCCAGCAGCACAGCCGGCCATATTCAACGTGGCCGGGAGTTGGCCCAGGCCCAGCGCTGTGGGCTCCGGAGCCCTGGGCAGCCGGACACCGGGATTCCGGGCAGGGAGGTGCCTGCAGGGGCTCCCACGGCCCAGCCACGCGGCTCTGAGGTGCCACAGGGCCACAGGCCCCCACCCTGGGCAAGTGTGGGGTCACCCTTTAGGGACTCAGCCTAATTCCTGCCCAATACCTTGAGCTTTTTGCCTTTGTAAGGATTCTTCACATGCTCTTCAGCATCCATAATGAGCTCTGTGAGGGTCCGGAATTTCCTCACCTGTGCAGGAAATGAAGAGACAAAGACTTGAACAGGGGATAGGGCAGATCCCCAGCATAGCAGAAACCCACTGGGTTTTGTAATGCCACCCCAAAGTGACCGATCCCAACCCCCCTGAGGGGGTCACAATGCTGACAGCAGCGGGATGGTGCCAGCACCAATGGCCAGGGGCTCTGGGCACTTGGACAATTCCAACAGCCCTGGGAATGTCAGGAGGACACTCAGACCCTGTCACAAAGCCCCCACAAAGCCCCATGTGGTGTCAATTACCTCATTTGAGATCTCCATCCACTTCATCTTGCACATCTCCCCTGAGAAGTCCTTGAAAGCCACTTTTTCCCAATCCAGGTGGGACTCAGTGGTTTTGAACTTGCTCCCGTCGTTGGAGGGCAGGTTATTCTTCATGCACTCCAGGAGGGTCAGCATGTCCTCCTGCGACCAGCGGTCTGAGCAGCGAGAAACGGGATCAGCCGGGGGCAGGAAGCCTTTTCCCTTCCCTTCCCTTCCCTTCCCTTCCCTTCCCTTCCCTTCCCTTCCCTTCCCTTCCCTTCCCTTCCCTTCCCTTCCCTTCCCTTCCCTTCCCTTCCCTTCCCGGCAGGATTCCGGGACTACAGCTCCCGGCGTGCCGCTCCGGACCGCACGCCAGGACACGTAATCTGCACATGCTGCCTCTCGAGATTAAAGATCAAAGGGACGTGGCTGTTTCCATCACCCTCGAGCAACTTTCTATGGGCCAAAACAATCTGGGCAAAGCTAGAAATTCCACTCGGTGCAAACCAGAGAGACTCGCTCATCCCAGAAAACCATCAGATAAGGGATGGCTCTGCTTCATGGGAGCACAGGGCTATTTCCTACCCCTGCGGAGTGACATGGGAGCAGTGAGCTCTCCAGCCAAGCAGGAAGCAGGGAAATGCACTTTTAAAGTGGAAAAGATGTGTCCAGAGCAACTGGAAAACCTCAGCGTTGCTTTTCCTGCACCTTGGAGAGCTCTGCGATCACCTGGGCCCAGCTCCATGGTGACCTCTGCCAAGGTCAAAGCTCCCAGAACACAAAGTGAGGGGGGCCAGAGCCCAGCACAGCCCCCCCATCTCACAGAGGGGTCCCTGACAGTGCAGGGATGATGATCACGTCACCCCAACATCCCCCAAGCTGCTGGGAGGAGCAGCTCCCACAGGAACATGCCACTGCAGTGGTGGGATGGGCACGTGGCAAAGCCGGAGAGCCCGGAGCAACCGTGAGGCCAGGACAGGCAGCAGCACCGTGCTGGGACAGGCAGCAGGCAGGAGATCCCAGCCCTGAATCCAGCCCTGAATCCAGCCCCAGCCTTGGGGCTGCTTCCCTGCCAGGGGAATTCCTCGCTGCTCCGAGCTTCCACGCCAGCTGGGGAGCACAGCCCGGGGTGCTCTGCAAACATGGGTGGCCCTGGGGAATGCAGCAGGGCCTGGGAGCGGAAGGAAAATTCCCTGGGGATGGGCTGGAGGAGGAGCAGAGCCCAGAGCCACCCGCCCACATGGCCACGGCTGCCTCACCCCGGGATGGGCACCTGGATTCCCGCAGCAGCCCAGGACTGCCCCACCACGGCATTCCCTGCCTCACATCTCTGCCAGGTGAAGGCTGAGGTGTTTGGAGCTGCTCACAGCACATGGAGCACCTCAAAGATGGGGACAGTGGGACACAGAGGATGCTGAAGAGATGGGGACAGTGTGGCCCAGCATGGATCTGAGTGGAGCATCACTCCCTCCATCTCCAGGAATGAAACCAAGCTCCCAGAGATATCCAGCTGCACAGATTTCTCCAGCTGCAGCTCTCCCTCCACTCAAGACTCAACATGAGAAAAATCACCTCCAGCTCCTGCCCTTGCAGGGGTCTGTGGAAGGACAATTCCCCCGGAATCCTGAATCCAAGCAAGGGATGTTAAAGAACACGTGGGACCCGGTGAAGGGAGCACAGCCAGGATGTGACTCCCCCATCCCATTTCCCCTCCTTGACCTGCCTGGTTGGGGGTCAAGGCAGGGACAGTTCCAGATCCAGCTGGTCCCTGTAGTGACCTCATTGGGGATTAAAACAGAGGGAGAAGACAAAAGGAGCCCCCCTGGAAAGTGAGGGCCCGGTGGCTTGGGGTGTGTCTCCATGTTCCTGGCTTCATCCCAAAACACCATGAAGAGGCAAAAAAGATGGGAAGCCCCCATTCCCTAGAGAGCTGGAGGAGGGAGAACACAGCCCCAAATTCTGTGTTTTCCTGTGTTTTCCCAGCCACTTTCCAGGCCTCCCAGGCAAGGACCAATGAGGCAGAACAGGGTTGGGAAGCTGGTGCCAACTTTACTTGCAGAAATCAGGAGGAATTACCAAAAGCAGCACAGCCACAAAAATCCAGAGGGGACAGAGAAGGGAATGAGACAGCCCCCAGACCTGTCCCCATCAAGCCCAGTGCCTCAGTTTCCCCCCTTGAATGCAGAAACACCCAGAGGCTTTTGGCCCCACGTGAACCCCCCACCGGCAGACAGCCAGAACAACCACATCCCAAAGGAACACAAGAAAAAACAGTGGGAACATCCCCAAAATCCTCATTGGCAGCAGGGTGGGGACAACAGGGACCCCCACACTCAGCTCTCCATTCCTCTGCTCCCCCCTCCCAACATGGGGCATGCTGAAAAATGCTGGAATTGCAGCGTTCACCCAGCAGGATGAATGGGGCTGTCTGTGCCCTGGGACAGATTTATCCCGGCTCTCCTGGCACCGGCCGGGCCGGGGCTATATTAGGAAAGCTGCCCCGGTGTAATTAAATCCACCTAAAGTCCCGGAGAAGGACACGTGCTCCGGCCGGGTTCGCTCGAGGCAACAACCCCGACTGCAGCAAGGAAGGAGGAAAACTGGGGGGACCTGGCAGCTGTGAGGAGCTGGATGGAGCTCCAGAGGTTTGGGGCACCCATGGGGTTTTTGAGGGGTGGAGTGGCAGAGCCCCCTAAATGAACACCTTTCTTTTTTCCCTTGTTTTCCTGCCCCTTTTCCAATAAAAGTTGGAGCTCTGATGTCATGCCGGGGTCTGGAAGCTGGAGGCCCAAGGTAATGGCTCGGCTTTTAATGCAGCCCAGATGTGAGCAGGGAGGGCAGCACCTCTGTACCAGCCCCCACTTCCCCATCCCCCTGAAACTCCAGTCCCCCAAAAGAGCATCCCAGTGCCAAGGGGCTGCTGGTGCAGCAGAGCGTGAATCCGTGTGCTCCAGCACGTGTGTGCGTGTTCCCCGCCATGGATCAGACCTCGGACTGGCAGTTTCCCCCCTCCTCAATCCGCTGGCAGCCGGGACCACGGATCCTCCACCCCTCCTCCTCCTCCTCCATCCCTTCCCCTCTGCCATCCCTCCGAGAAAAGGGGCGCTCTGAGGTTTATTTATTATTATTCTTAAGCGTGGCGGCAGAATTCCTCTGGGAGCACCGGCGTGTTGTGGAGGGCTGCCGGGGGCTCACCTTGGTTTTTGGGAGCTGTCATTTCCAGGTCTGCAGGGCACTCAGCTTCGCCGTTCATCCTCCACCTGCCTGTGCCCAGGACGGTCCCGCCGGCTCCCTCCTCACCCTCTTCCCGAAATCACTCCCGGACGGCTCTGCAAGGGAAGGGAGAGCCCTGCTAGGCATCCCCACCGTGACGGGGGAACTCCTAAAAGGATGTGGGGAGAACTCGATCCAGGCATCCGTCCATGCTCTCCACTCCCTGCTGAATGAGGAGCTGGAATATCCCCACCCACTCATCCCTGTGGTCTGGGAGAGCTCCAGGAGGGGAGATCCTTCATGGTGATGTGACCCCCACACTGCTCAGGGGAGGAGAAAAGGGGTGTGTGGGCAGGGGAGAAGGGTCCAGGGGTTTGTCCCCAAGGTGGGGGTAGGATCTGAGAGGGATAAATAAATCCCAATAAATCCCAGAGGAAACAGATTCACAGTGGCTCCCTGGGATAGGTGGGATCCAAAAACCTGGGATCAAGAGAATCTGAGTCAAGAGAGCTCCAAGGGATCTCCTCTAAGGGGGTTCACTCCCCCCACTGCAAAATGGGGCGTTTCAAAGGAAGGTCCACCACAGATCCAGCAAAATCCTCCCCAGAAGTGAGGACATGCTGGGAGAAGAGAAGGCTGTCCCAGATCCATGGGAGCTGGGGGGCATTTGGGGACCTTGGGGAATTCAGAGGTCTCCCAAGGGAGGAGAACAAGCTGCAGGAATGTATTTCAACAGAGGGGCTCCAGGGGAAGGATCCCCTCAGACCCCATTAGGAAGGATCTTATGGCTCCATGGGGAAGGAAAACCTAGGGAGGGAGACCCCCAAAACTTGGTGGAGAGGGTGGCAGGATGGTGTTCTGGGGGGATCCCCATTGGGGCAGTCCCGGGAGGGCAGATCAGGGCTGGAGGCCTCAGGGGGAGCCCCGTGAGGGACAGGCCGCAGGCCCGGGGGGGAGCAGGCCCCAGGCCTGGGGAGGGCTGGGCCTGTGGGATCCCGGGCTTGGGGGGATCCCCTGGGGAGGGGGCTCCAGGGGCTTTGGCAGAACCAGGCCCTGGGTGTGAGGGAGGATCACCCGCAGAGGGCAGCGGGAGAAGCCCCCGGCAGGAGCCGGGATGGGCCCCGGGGGAGATGAGCTGCGGGGAGGGGCAGTCGGGACCCTCCGGGGGTGCAGGCCCCGCCGGGCCCGGGCGCCGCCTCAGCCCCGCCGGGGACGAATCTGGGGCCACGGGAGGGAGATGAGTGCTGGGGATCACCTGGGGCAGGATGAGGGGCGTGCAGACCCCACCGCCGTGGGATGGAGAATCACCCGGGGCGGGACGAACCCTGCAGGCATGGGGGGAACCGCTCCAGGCTCGGATCAACCCCCGAGGGGGGCGGATCTGGGACCACCCCCGGGGCTGGCTGAGGGATCGCCGCGGGGTGGGATCAGGCCCGGCCCCCGGGCGGTGTGAGAGCGGGGATCGCCCGGGGGGGGAACCACAGGCGGGGGGAAGGTGTGGGGGTGTCGTGAGAGGCGGGATCGCGACAGGGGGAGGGATCGGTGGGATCATGGCGGGGCGGGGCGGTGCGCGCGCACCGGGATCCCCGGGGGGCGCGCGGGGAGGGGGCGCGGGATCCCCCGCGGGGGAGGCGGGGGGGGACCGGATCCCGCGCCCGGAGGGGGGAAGGAGGAGGAGGAGGAGGCGGGGGAGGAAGGGGCCGGGCCGGCGGGCGGAGGCGGGGAGCCCGCACATGCCCTGCGCCGCCGGCCAGCTCCAGTCTCCTCCTCCAGCAGGCAGCAGGAACCGGGTGGGACCGAGCGCGGGCGGCCCCGGCGGCGCCTCCCCCGCCCCCGGTTCCCACCCGGGCGCCAGCGAGCTGAGCCCCCCCCCCTTTTTTTTTTCTTTCCCTCCAACAACACCCGGGCAGACAATGGAAGGCGAGTTCGGGGGGCCGGGGGTGCGGACAGGGGCTGGGGGAACGCGGAGCGCTCCCCCGGCCCCTCTCCGCACCCCCGGCCCCCCGGAGCGATGCGATGCGCTGCTTCATCCCCCCCCGACCGCATCCCCCCCGCATCCCCCCATCGTTACCGGCCGCTCTCCGCCGCGGCACACAATGGCCGGGCTGCGCCCGCCTCCGCCCGCCGCTCCTTCCCCTCCACCCGCGGTTATAAAGCCGAGACAAACCCACCTCTCCGGGCTGCTAAGGGGGAGGAGGAGGAGGAGGAGGAGGTGGTGGTGGAAGAAGGAGGGAGGAGGTTGGAGGGGGGGGGTGTGGGGGGGAGCTCTAACCGAGCCGCCGCAGCCCCAACCCCGCCGCCGGAGCCGCTGGGGGAAGAAGAAGGAGAAGGAGAAGAAGGAGGAGGAGGAGGAGGAGGGGGAAGGGGGGGCGGGGATGCCCGGCTGGGGGCGGCCGGGCAGCTGCAGCGAGCCGGGCGAGGGCAGCGCGACCTCCCCGCACCGACCCCCGGGGAGCGGCTCCTACCCGATCCTCCCCCCCTCTCTTTTTCCCCACCGCCGCCCCCTCCTCGCTTTTCCTTTCCTCGTTTTTCCTTTCCTTTCCTCCCTTTCTTACCCCCCTCTTTTCTCTCCGCGACCCCTCCTCGAGCCCGCAAACACCCACCCACCCAGCGGGGGACTGGAGCCCCGCTCCCGGTCCGGAGGGAAGAAAGGAAGGGAAGGGGGGAAAAGGCGGAAAAAAAAAAAAAAAAAAAAAAAAAAAAAAAAAGAGGGGAGAAAAAAAAATATAGATAAAAAGAAAATAAGGAGAAAAAAGGGATAAAGAGGGGATAAAGCGAGGATAAGGGGAAACGAAGCGCGGGGGGGGTCGGCCGTGCCCCGGCACGCACCGGCGGAGCGCGGCGCCCAGCTCCCGCCGCGGCGCGGGACTCACCCGGGCTCGGGAAAAACAAGCGGGCAGCGCTGGAAGCCTGCCCCCGAAATCCAGCTGCGGCACCGGGGAGGAGGGAGGGAAGGCGAGCGGGAAGGAGGGAGGGAGCGAGGAGGAGGAGAGGGAAGGGAAGGGAAAAAGGAGGGAGAGAAGGGGGGGGCACACCGGGGCCGCCGAGCCGGGCGCTGCCCCCCGCCCCGAGCCCCAGCGCGGTGCCCCCCGCGGGCGGGCGAGGCGGGCGAGCCCCGGCGGTGGCGGCGGCGGCTTCCTGCCCGCGGGGCCTGCGCGAAACCAGCCTTTCTAAAAAAAAATATATATTCTCTCTTTTATATTTATCTATCTACCTATCTATCTAAACAAAAAAAAATCGCTCCGGTGGGCGCGACCCCCTCCCCGTTCCCGTCGGAGCGGCGGCGGAGCGCCTTACCGAGCCCGGAGCGCGGCGGTGGCGGCGGCGGCAGCGGGAGCCCGGGGAGGAACAAAGCGCCTCCTCCAGCCCCGCCGGCGGAGCGGCGCGGCGGCGAATGGCGAGCCCGGGCGGCGGGCACGGCGCGGCGCGGCGGGGCACGGCGGCGGCGGCTCCCCCGGCGCGGGCACGTACCGGCGGGGCCGCCGCTTTGGGGGGCGGCGGGGGCTCGGGGCTCGCTCGGCGGGGCCGGGGCGGGGGAGCGGCGGTTGAACGGCGGCCAGCTCTGCAGCGCTGGCCCCGGGCGTGGACGCGCTCCAGTCCCCGCAGAGACGATCGCGCTTTCCCCCGCCTCCATGGCGCTGCGTTCGCTCTTCCAATCAGCCGGGCTGAGCGCGCCGGGATCCGCCGGGATCTCCCCGCCAGCCCCGCCGCCCCGCCGCCGCTTTCCGCCGGGTTTTTTATTGCTCTTTGCTTTTGCAACACTGTGGTGAGAAGAAAAAGAGGAGGAGGAGGAGGAGGAAGGAGAAGAGGAGGGAAAGGAGGGGGGGTGGGGTGGGGGGGGGAAGGGAGGAAGAAAAAAAAAAAAAATCTCCTTACATGTGCAACAATCCTCGGCCGGCGTTTGCATAAAGAAAAAAATAAAAAAATAGGGGAAAAAAAATAAAAAAAAAAGAAAAAGAGAGATGAGGAACAAAAAATAAAGGGAGGGGAGGCAGGGGGAGGGGGGGGGAGCCGAGCCGGGCCCCCACGGCACGGCGGGGCCGCGCTCCTGCCCGCCCCGCGGCCCCGGGACACGGCGGCGGGGGGGGCTCTGCCCGGCGGGGCGGGCGAGGGGCAGCTTCCTCCCCTCCTCCCTCCCTCCGCTCCCTTTCTCTCCTCTCCCTCTCTCTCTCTCTTAATTTTTTTTAATGGAATTTCTCCAACTCCACCTTTGTTGTGCTGGGCGTCATTCCCCGCAGCCAATCCCGGCCGGGCAGCGCCTGCACATTCCCGGCCAGCCCGGCTGCCGGCACAGTGCGGGCCATCCCGGGCTGCTTCCGTGCCACCGGCCAGCCCGCCTGCCGCCGCGGTACCGAACGCCCCGGCGGTACCGGCCGCTTCCATGGCACCGCCCGCGGCCGCCTGCACGGTACCGGCCACCCCTCCGGTGCCGGCTGCTCCCGCCGTACCGGCGACTCCCGTGGCACCGAGCAGCGCGGCTGGCTGTGCTACGGCCACGGCCTGCCCGGCTGCTCCCGGCTGCCAGCGCGCTCCGACCGGCCCCGACCGGCTCCAGCCAGCCCCGACCGGCCCCGACCGGCTCCGACCGGCCCCGGCCATCCGGCCGCAGCCGCCGTCCCGCCGCTCCCGGCCGCCGCGTGCTCCGGGCAGCTCCGGCCATGGCGCTGCTCCCGGCCGGGCCGCAGCGGCACCCCCGGGACCACCGGCACACACCCCGGGGCTACCGGCACACATCCCGGGACCACCGGCACACACCCCGGGATCACCGGCACACACCCCCGGGACCACCGGCACACACCCCCGGGACCACCGGCACACACCCCCGGGACCACCGGCACACACCCCGGGGCTACCGGCACACACCCCACGGGACCACCGGCACACACCCCGGGACCACCGGCACACACCCCGGGGCCACCGGCACACACCCCGGGGCTACCGGCACACACCCCCGGGACCACCGGCACACACCCCGGGGCTACCGGCACACACCCCCGGGACCACCGGCACACACCCCGGGATCACCGGCACACACCCGCGGGACCACCGGCACACATCCCGGGACCACCGGCACACACCCCCGGGACCACCGGCACACACCCCCGGGACCACCGGCACACATCCCGGGGCTACCGGCACACAAGCCCGGGACCACCGGCACACACCCCGGGATCACCGGCACACATCCCGGGACCACCGGCACACATCCCGGGACCACCGGCTCGCAGCCCCGGGACCACCGGCACACATCCCGGGACCACCGGCACACACCCCCGGGGCTACCGGCACACATCCCGGGACCACCGGCACACACCCCCGGGACCACCGGCACACATCCCGGGACCACCGGCACACACCCCCGGGACCACCGGCACACACCCCGGGACCACCGGCACACACCCCCGGGGCTACCGGCACACATCCCGGGACCACCGGCACACACCCCCGGGACCACCGGCACACATCCCGGGACCACCGGCACACCCCCGGGACCACCGGCACACACCCCCGGGACCACCGGCTCGCAGCCCCGGGGCCGGGCATGCAGGACGCGGTCCGGGAACGCGGGGTCAGCCCGCCCGGTGGGCTGTGGACATCTCCCGGGCTGACCGCGTGGGAACGGCCGGGAGCCGGGGGATTTCACGCCTGTTTATATGGGAAAGGAAATAAGAAATATAATAACCCCTAGATCTGGGTATCCCCCCCCCCGGCTGGTTTGGGGTGCGGGGGTGGTGCCTGGCTCTGCAAGTGGCTTATTTGGGATTTATCCCGAAGGGAAGGATCAGGCAGACGGAGGGACAGCCGGCTCCTCCGCCACGTCCTGCCCTCGGCTGTGCCAAGCCCGGCCAGGCCGCTCTGGCGCCGGGTGGTTAATCCCTCCTGAGAGCTTAAAATTAAAAATATATGTAATTTATTCTCTGTGGAAAAAGGGTTGGGCTGGATCCCTGAATTTCAGGAATTTTCGCTATTTTTCAAGGGGGAAAAAATGACAAAATTTAAAAAAAAAAATAAATAAATAAAACAAACCACCATAAATTATTTAGAGCCAATCAGGCCCAACACGTGAAAACTGACATTTTTAATTTTTTAGATTTTTTTTTTTTAATCAGTAGAGTTGTCGATGCGCTCCAGTCCCAAGTCTCCCAAGGTGGTTTTGTGGCTTTTGTTACCAGCAAGGCTCACCCGAGAGCTGGGGCTCGGCCACAGAGCCTGCAGCAGCTGGGCTGGGAACGGGGACCCTCCCGAATGCTCCCCCCAACAACCCCCCCCCATTCCCGGCCTTCCCGGGCCTCGCTTCTGACCACGGGAATTCTTTATTTGCTGTTACTTTTGTCAATGAATATTTCTGGGGGATAAAGCTGCCACGTTTGGAGGGTTTTGTTTGTTTTTGTACTCGTCCAGTGCACGAGCAGTGCCACCGGCGGCAGATCCGTGTCCCCTGCCCGCGGGTGGCACCGAGCGCCCGGTGATGCTGCGGGCGCTGCGCTTCTCCCTTTTCGGGGGTGATGCTCCAACAGGACCCCCCTCTGGAGCCTCATGCTCCCCCCCTCATTAGCAACCAAGTAATTAACATTTATTTCCCCGTCGTCACTGCTGACCTTCCCCAGTTTCCCCCCGTGCCGGGCTGCAGTGTCAGATGTAACCAGGAGTGAATATTCTATTACCAGCTGTTAAACCCGGGTGGGGCAGGCTTCTTTATCTCCTCCGCGGCCCATCCTCCCTCCAGGGGGAATTTTTGGTTAATGGGCCATCGAATCTCACTGCACGACTGATAAAACTCCACCGTCCCGGTGTGAGATGCTCCACCCAGGGGGAGGAGCCGAGCATTCCTACCTGGATACAGTCTGAGGCTGGATCGGACTGCCACCAACACCCTGCCCAACAGCCTGTCAGGCTGTACCCTGACTGTGTCGGTGGTTGTTTCTGTACCATGGCATTTTTATTTTAATTTTCCTAGTAAAGAACCGTTTTTCCTATTCCCATATCTTTGCCTGAGAGCCCCTTGATTTCACAATTACAATCATTCAGAGGGGGGAAATATTTCAATTTGAAGGGAGGCTCCTGTCCAAGACACTCCCCCCATTTCCCAGG